>NC_084828.1:32166727-32474796 GCF_033115175.1 Lepus europaeus
GTTTACGTAGTCTTTTAAAATCATGAATCAAAAGGTGCAATTTGTCTTACATACTGTCATTGAAGTGTCTTAGGAATGATATGATTCCGTAGAACAGAAGCTCCCTTGGTGAAGTGCAAGTACAGGGAGACTTTTTATAAAAGACAAACAAACAAACAAAACAAACAAACGAAAAAAACACTTATTTGAAAGGCAGAGTTACAGAGATCTTCTATCCTCTGGTTCATTTCCCAGATGGCCAGGACGGCCAGAGCTGGGCCAGTCTGAAGACAGGAACTCCAAGCTTCTTCCAGGTCTCCCATGTGGGTGCAGGGGCCCAAGCACTTGGACCAGCTCTTGCTGTTTTTCCCAGACTGTTAGCAGGGAGCTGGATCAGAAGTGGAGCAGCCAGGACTTGAGGCACTGCAGGTGGCAGCTTTACCCGCTACACCACAGCTCCAGCCTGTGGGAGACTTAATAGAAGTGGGCAGCGGGCTCCTGAGGAACACAACAAGAGGAGTGTTCTGTACCTTTGTGAAACAGGAAAGCTGCTAGATAGCTCCTTGCCATCTCTTGTCTTTCTCATTTTGCCCTCTTCATCTCTGCTTCTCTTTAGGTACCTACTGTATTCTTTCCTCTCAGCATACTAACTTTTATATACTGATCTGTGAAATGTAAGCTTACCACAAAGTGAAGTTTTTTTGGTCTGTCTCTGAATTCCAGATCCAAAGAGAGGAAATAACTGGTCCAGTTTGGTCAGATTCCAGATGTTGGCCTATTCACTTGTAAAGAACAGATTCTTTAGAAAAAAGATCTAGGGAAAAAAGAAATTATGGACATCTTTTTTATATGAAATTACTGCTTTTAATAAACTTATTTTACAAGTTTATAAGAATAATAGAATAGTTAACATCAAGTGCTTTGAAAATGCTAGGGATTATATTAACGTTTTACATATATTTTTCATTTCATAGAATGGTATTATTAAGTAGATATTATTAGTATTCCCCTATTACAGCTAAGGAAACCGAATGGGTAAGGAAATTGACCTGCTGAATTGCAAAATTGGAAATCCAGAGGCTATGCTCTAAACCACTGTGCTTTGTGATCTTTCCAGTAAAAACAAAAAATTTACAATTGCAGATTCAAGATTTTAGAGTAGAAAAAGTAATCCCAAATTCTCAAAGTGCTGCGAAAGTATTTGCTGTGCCAAATGTTTTTGAATCTATTTTTGTTACAGTCAATATAACAGGAAAGGCTGGAATTCAGACGAACTTGATTTAATTTTGGATCAGCTACTTATTAGACAGTTAACCAATCACTCAGTGGTTCTGAGGTTTTGTGCCCTTGTTTGGTAAAAGGTGAATGAGGATAAATTATATATTAACCAGCTCCATGAAGAGAATCAAAGAAAATGTGTCCTGGTATTTTTGCTTGAGGACAAGGTATGACTTAAAGCACCTATGAAAAAATGGGGCTCTTTTATGACTCCTATACTTGGTGGGAGTCAACAGTCTATGGCAAAGAGCTCCCAGGATTTTAATTTTTTTTTCAGTTGGAGGATAGTCACTGTTTATTATCATACCAGATTACAAAAATATCATGGTGAATACCATCATTGATCCTTTTAAGAAACCTGTTGATCTGATCCTCCCTGTTGTCAATGTTGCTGCCTTCTAAAAGATGGGTGGTCTTTTTCTTCATCCAACCTCAGGAAGAAGTTAGTATGAAAGATTGCATGAAGTTATTTGCTTCCTTGAAGGAAGTGTTTTCCAACAGTCTAGGTCTTGTGAATCATATCCTGCATGCAAATGATGCCATAGTTACCAAGAGTTTGAGCAGTCGTGGTGTTATCTATTCACTTCTTTCTGATTTTGTCATAGCCACACATACAAATTAATTCATTTACTACCGATTCAGGTACATCCATACAGTGTATGGTTCTACAGTCCTCAGCCTGTTCAATAAAGCCTTACTGAGCTAAACAAAAGTACTATTGGAAATCTGGCAAAGGCAGAAAAGCTGCAACACTTTCAGACCCTGGGACTCACGCCGTAGATACTTCTGGCCTGATGAAGAAGTTAATGAGCTTTTCTTGCCATCCTTTCCATTCGAGTTTCACTTTGGTGTATCTCTTGTGTTCCTTATGATAGTGATTAGCTTTTTCACGACACAGGCTTCCTCCTTGCCTTTTCAAATCATCATTTTGGGAAACTACTTTCTCAGGCACTTGGTCTTCAGCTCTGCAAAATCCCTGTGCTTTTTTTTTTTTTTTTTAAGGGTTTCTTGCCCAGCAGGAACCTTCTTTTACTTTTCAGCAACTTCCATGGATCCAGCTGGAAAAGAGGCTTTTAAAAAAATTATTTGGGGAGACCGAAAGTGGAAGACAGTATGGAGATACCTCAGAAATCTGAACATAGACCTACCAGCCATCCCACTCCTGGGAATTTATTCAAACTAAAATAAATCAGCATATGAAGGACTTATCTGTACCCCCTTGTTCATTGCAGCAAAATTCACAATAGCTAAGAGATGGAATCAACTTGGATGTCCATCAACTGATGATTGGATAAAGAAATTATGGTGTATATATACACTATGGAGTACTACTCAGCTGTAAAAAGAAAAATGAAATCCTCTCTTTTGCAACAAGATGGATGCAACTGGAAACCATTATACTTAATGAAACAAGCCAGTCCCAAAAAGATAGATACCATATATTTACCCTGGTCCAAGATAACTAATGGAGTACCTACAATATAATGTATGGGAGTGAAATGGACATTTGAGATTTGATGATTATTTATAGCTCTTGTCTCCTCTGTTGGGGAACAGTTGTTTTTTTCTTCATACTGTTTGTTGAACTCTTACTTAATGTAGGGTTAACTTTATGACCATTAAGTAAACTGAAAGTAGATCTTTGTAAAAATTAAGAGTGAGAATGGGAAAGGGAGAAGGAAGAAAGATTGAAGCGTGGGCGGAAGGAAGGTAGGGTAGGAAGTGTCGTTATGTACCTAAATCTGTATATATGAAATACATGAAATGCATAACTTAAATAAAATTTAAAAAGAGAATATTTGGTGCAGAGATTGACACCTCTTGGAACGCTTGAATTTCATATTAGAGTCCTAGGTTTGAGTTGCCACCCTACTTAGATTCCAGCTTCCTGCTAATGTGCATTCTAGGAGGTAGCAGGTGGTAGCTGAAGTAGTTGGATCCCTGACTCCCCCGTGAGGACTCAGACTGAGTTCTAGGCTTCAGTTTGGCCCAGCACCAGCTGTTGTAGGCTTTTGGAGAATGAATCCTATGTTCAAAAAATCACTCTCTACTAAAAAATTAAACACATTTACATGTTTCAAAAAAGGAAAACATGTGCTGTGTGCTTTTTTTTTTTTTAAGGTTAATTTATTCATTTGAAAGAGTTACAGAGAGGAAGGAGCTTCTTCCTAGTCTCTCATGTGGGTGCAGGGGCCCAAGGACTTGGGCCATCCGCCACTGCTTTCCCAGGCCATAGCAGAGAGCTGGATCAGAAGTGGAGCAGCTGGCGCTCAAACGGGTGCTCATATGGGAAGCCGGCACTTTAGAAGGCAGCTTTACCTGCTATGCCACAGCACTGGCCTCATGAGAACATGTGGTCTTACCTGCTGACTTATTCCCCAAATTCTCAAAACAGCCTAGGCTAGGCCAGGCCGAAGCCAGGAGCCGAGAACTCAATCCAGGTATCCCACATGGGTGTTAAGAAGTCAGCTACTTGAGCCATTCCTACTGCCTCTTGGGTCTGGTGCTAGAGCAGTTGAACCTAAGTATTCCAGCATGGGGTATGGGTGTCCTAAATGGCATCTTATCAAGTAGGCCAGATGCCCACCCCCAAGAAGATATTATATTCTATTTTGGGCAGTGAAGAATTTGTAAAGAATCAGGTCTTTGCAGTACCTACCACAGACTTAAGCCCAGAACTGTCTGTCTTTGTTAGAATCTTCACAGAGCCACATTATGAACGATAAATCATTTAGCTTTGACACATTTATGAATGAAAAACCTTGCCCAAAGTTCAATAGTTGATAAATGAAAGAGCTAGAAATTGAACCCAGACCAGTTTTGTGTGATTTGATAGAATCTATCACCCAAGTGCTTTGGCATGTAGTAATTATCTACTTGGATGATAACTTTTTTAAATGGGCATGAAGAAACAGTTTCACAATTGTTGTTGACAGTTCAGGGGGAAAAAAAACCCATTTATTTCTTAAAGACTTACTTTCCGAGCCAACATTGTGGTGTAGCAGGTAAAGCCACTGCCTGCAATGCTGGCATCCCATATGGGCACCTGTTCTATTTCCGGCTGCTCCACTTCTGATCCAGCTCTCTGCTATGGCTTGGGAAAGCAGTGGAAGGTGGCCCAAGTCCGCCCTGCAGCCGCATGGGAGAAGCTCCTGGCTCCTGGCTTCAAATTAGAGCCACTCCAGCTGTTGTGGCTAACTGGGGAGTTAACCAGCGGATAGAAGACCTCTCTTTGTGTAACTCTGACTTTCAAATAAATAAATAAATCTTTAAAAAAAAAAAAAAGACTTAGTTTCCCTGTTTCATGATTGGTTATTTCTTAGAATGAGTTTGATTTGTCTGATTTGGGGGAATAAATCTTTCCTTATGATACTTCCTTTTTTTAATATTTATTTATTTATTTGAAAGTCAGTTACACACAGAGAGAAGGAGAAGCAGAAAGAGAGAGAGAGAGGTCTTCCATCCACTGATTCACTCTTCAATTGGCTACAAGGGCCAAAGCTGTACCAATCTGAAGACAGGAGCCAGGAACTTCTGGTTCTCCCATGCAGGATGTCTGCACTGCAGGCAGCGGCTTTACCCACTACACCACAGGGCCGGCCCCACTTCTTTCATAATACATCTCCAACCAAAAAGATGTTTTGAGTAATTTTTTTTTTAGTTTTTAATCTTTTTAAGATTTATTTATTTATTTGAAAGAGTTACATAGAGGAGAGAGAGAGAGCGCAAAAGAGAGAGAGAGATCTTCCAACTGCTGGTTCACTCCCCAATTGGCCACAATGGCTGGAGCTGTGCCGATCCAATCCGAAACCAGGAGCCAGGCGCTTCTTCCAGGTCTCCCATGCAGGTGCAGGGGTACAAGGACTTGGGCCATCTTCCACTGCTTTCCCAGGCCATAGCAGAGAGCTGGTTCGGAAGTGTAGCAGCTGGGTCTCGATCTGGCACCCATGTGGGATGCCAGCGCCTCAGACCAGGGCGTTAACCCGCTGCGCCACAACGCTGGCCCCTTGAGTAACGTTTTAATATTAAATGGGTTTTAATTAATATCCTCTGGGGGGAGATAATTTGAAAAGGAAGTGTGATAAAATGCTTGATATTACCAGTATTTTGAAATATATGCTCATTTTTTCTTTTAAATCATTTTGTTTGCTTGAAAGGCAGAGTTGCAGAGAGGGAGAGATAGGAGGAAAGAGAGAGAGAGAAATCTTCCATCTGCTAGTTTACCCCCCAAACTACTGCAATGGCCATGGGTGTGCCAGGCAAAACTAGGAGCCAGAAACTCCACCTGGGTCTTCCATGTGGTTGATAGGTGCCTAATCACTCCAGCCGTCATCTGCTGCCCTCCCAGTCCTGCTGGCAGGGGACTGATTGGAAGAGGAGCAGCCAGGACTTGAACTGGCACTCACAGCGGATGACAACATTGCAGGCAGATTAACTTGCTGTGCAACAATGCTGGCCTCCACATACTTGTTCTTGTTAGGTTTGCAAACCAGAATTTACTAACCTTGACTGGGGAGGGAATAATTCAAGGAAACTAAATCAATCTGATTAGTTCTTTATAAACAAATGTTAAATAAAGATCATCTCATATAAACTAAAATCTTCTAAAAATATGAATGTATTTAAATGTTTAAATCTTGTGTTTTCCTACCAGAAAACTAGTTGTACATATTTTGCAAACTCACATAACTTCCTGTGTAGGATAGAGTATTTAATCTGTAATTTTGTATTATATTGAGGGTGGAAAGATGTCTCAAATTGGTTAGTAAGCATCATAAATAACATTATTGTTATCATTTGAAATTGTAAGGTGCCTTACAAAATTATGACAGCCTGACCTCATGTTACAGACTCTGCCTCCAAGAAGTTGACTTGCTGTATGTTTTTACTGGAATGCTACACTCTGCCAGGTGCTGGGGTTGGGGTGTAAGGATAAAAAAGAAATCATTCTCACCCCTAAGAAGTTTGTACTGTAGTTGGGAGCCAGAAATTAACAAACCAAAGTACAATTTTATTTGTGAGGTGATTCAAAGATCTTAGTGTTGTAGAATCACAGAAATGAAAAGCTGTCCCCACCGTGGCTTTCAGGGAAGGCTGCCTCTGAGTTCCTGGTGCTTTGGCAAGGACCATGTGTGGCCGGTCTATGCCTGCCGTGGACCTAGCGTGCCTTAGACCTGGACAGCAGCAAAGCTGGATCTTGGAAAGCAGTTACTGAGTCTGTTACATCAAACACTTGGTTTTGTGCAGATGGACACAAGGGGAACGTATGCATAGCATTGCTGGAATAGAAATGAAACCACTGAAGGTTAGTAGCCTACTGATGATATGCTAGTGCGTTCATCTTCCTAATTGAAGGACATTTGAAAATTACCTATTGATACTTAAAGACATATTGTGCATATACTGTTCTTTTTGTTCATTAATCTTCTGGAAAGGGACCCTTTCAGCTTGTTGACACCTTCCCTTACAGATGTCATCACCATTATCTGGGTGCACGGATTATGCTTGTGGTAACATTTTTCTTCTGCAGACTGACTAGAACTAGAACCTTCAATCTAGAAATCTTTGTGTTCTGGGCCAGTTCTGGGAAGAGTGTATATCATATAATGCTTAGTATTTCTAGAAAAATCAAATCCATTCTTGATTCATTCATAGCCAGTCAGCATTTTTTCTTAAGTAGCCAATAAAGCAGAACATATTTATTAATTTATAAAGGATTTATCTAAAAAAGGTTTTGATAGTATCTTTTGTATCTAGTTATCTATTTGTTTTCTTTTTCTTTTTTTTTTTGGACAGGCAGTTAGAGACAGTGAGAGAGACAGAGAGAAAGGTCTTCCCTCTGTTGGTTCAACCCCCAAATGGCTGCTACGGCCGGTGCTGCGCTGATCTGAAGCCAGGAGCCAGGTGCTTCTTCCTGGTCTCCCATGCAGGTGCAGGGCCCAAGCCCTATCCATTTGTTTTCAAAGAGAATGTACTAATAGACTTTATGATCAAAGTTTGATGTATTAATGAATTAGCATCTATCAATAATAATTTTGGTAAACCTCTGATCCACTGCATAGTAAAGAAATCTCTATGATAATTTGATACATTTTTTTTCTTTTTACTTTGTTATTGAAAAACTAGAAGTCTTGCTAAGGTAGTACAGCTCTGGTATTTTCATTCAAACCTGTTCATCAAAAATAATTCTACAAAACAAAGAACTAATAACAGAACATTTACATGGCATACATTAAGTAATTTACTAAATATATAAAGCTATAGCAAGTGATACTTGATTTAACATGGTAAACTTTTATAGTGTAAATTTTCCTCAACAGCAATATACATCCTTAAAAATGCATTGTGGATCAGATTTCTTCAGTTCAAACATTCATCATATAACTGTTTCATAAATGTAATTTAAGATAAATTCAACATCTTATTGGACAAGCTGAAACAAAAGGTGTGGGTTTGTTATATAACTGCATTCTTTAACAGTAGTATCCATTAAGAATCACTTTGGTTGCTATTGTTGATAACCAAAGTTTCTTCTATATGTATGATTTGGAAATTGTTATGGAAGACTGTGTGCACATTATAGAACTTCTGTGATTGAGCCAGTAATTAGCAGTTAAATCTGTGTATTTTGGGAATAAGTGACCTGAGAATGTTGCAGAATATACCATGATTTCAACTTCAAGTGGAGCAAAGGCTTGGCAGTGTTTGGGAGCACGGTCCACTCATGGACTGTAAATTACTTTCTAAGTTTTCACATGGCAGAAAGCAGCTGTAACCAACAAAAATAAACACATGTGCAAGCATACATACATACACATAAAAACTCACAATTCCAAAACATATGTATTCTTACTCTGTGATTCAATAAATATTTTAGCAGAACATTCTATATAATAAAAAGTATATAAAGTTTTTGTCTTCAAAGATGAGGAGCATTTTCTAAAACAGAGTGTACTCTGAGTAAATGCAGAGTGTCTGCTAAGTATACTAAAAACCTTAGGAGCTTTGATCAGATGCCAGCTGTTACATCAGTTCTGTTGGTAATCTTTCTTACTGATCTGTGACCTTGACCTTGTGCTGGTGTCTGTATGTCAAATCTATTTTAGGGATGGGGAAACCATAGTTGAGTGTAATAGGATTTATGCTCCAATCTCAAAGGATGTTTATATACTATAAACGCTCAATTCTAGGAGAAAAAGATCTATTTTCCATTATATTTCTTATTTTGATAGAAATTGGGAAATATTATGTGTCTGAAAACTGATAGCACCAGTTACTTTGCAATTGGGAAAGGTTAGTAGAAGCTATACCCCTTGTTACTTTTAAACTCTGTTTTATATGTACATGCTATCAAAATAAGTTAATGATTATTTTGTATTTCTTCAGAGAAACTGTTGTAGAAGACAATGACTAGACCTTAATGCTGATGATATTGCATGTATTCTCTGTCATATAATTATTCTGGATTTTTAGAAATTATAGCTAAAGTCAATTTTATTTAACTATTCTAGTTTTGATATTTGCAAGGCAGTGCAGCACAGCACCCAAGAATGTATTGCATTTTATAAAACAGAAATTGGCAATTTAGCTTTTTCTCTAGCTCCTTTGATTCTTCAGCCATTTGATTTTTAACTTAAATTCTCCAACTTCTAATTTTGATTTTGAAGTTGGTATTTTATTTTAGATACAGAGGCAGAATAAAATGAATAACGGATTTATTGTGTCTGATCCACACATGTAAGACTTCTGAGCGTCATTCGGAACAAAGAAGTCCTTTATTTTGATTATCAATTATAGTTGTATTTGTGTCTCTAAGACTATTATTTTAGCTTACTTTTACATTTGTGTATGTTGCCGAAGATCTTAAATCTTTACTGTTATCTTCCATTTTATTCAGTATATAGCCATTTTGAGATAAGCAGAAGTTCCAGTTTGAATGTAAGTTCACATTTAGCTTTTAAATAAACATCTGTTTGAAATTCTGTGACCCTAATGAAAAAATAGCAAAGATAAATAACTTTGGGGGGATTGGGTGGGTAGGGTATACAGCTATTTCAAAACCATTTCCTTCCCCTAGAATTCACTAAAAAGACTATAAAACATATTAGTCAGTGCTGCTTCCTTGACTTTATGACAGAGTATCATCTTTCTGGTTAAAATGCTTGTCATTTTTATCAACTAAAATTTGACAAATTACTTGGATTCATAGAAATAAAATTTTAGAGTTGAAGAGGCCCGCAGATACTTATGTCCTTGTGCTGAACACTTAAGTTGGACAAGCAGCAGTGTCTCCTGATGAGCCTTTTTAATAGAGAATGTGAGTGACACTGTTTTACTCCTAGGGAAGCAGCTGACAAGCAAGTTAAAGCTGATGGGCCTGGAAGTTAGGAGCAAATTTGGCCTTGGGCAAAAATCTGTTAAGTCCCTCGGGTTGCAGTGGAGAACCGCCCGGGCATCTGCCTCACTCTGCAGTGTCAGTCAGCGGCCTGCCTGTCTCCCACCTCTGAAGCCTGTTTGCACCTAGAAGGAGACCCCTTGGGACAGAGTCCAAAAACTCACAGTGAGGATCGCAAATGTTGCGTTCAGTTGAGCAGAATGTTTTAAAATAAGTTCACTTTAGGGGGCAGGGTATACCCATTAAATTGTGCAACCAATAAACATAATACTGCAAAAAAATTGTTTTGTAATTCAGATCAGAGTATATATTAATTATAATTCATTTTTGCAAGAAGTTAGAATTATGAAATTTTCTAATGAGATTTTAAGCTTACTCTTTTACTATTTCCTTTCTGTTCTCTGCTAGGAAATGCCAACCCTTGAATTTTTTTTCATTAACTTTCTTTTAGTTTATGCTAGAGAACTCACTGTCTTTACAATTTGATGAAGCTTCAAGGCTCTCATCTAAAACGTTGCCTGTTCTTTCTAGTTCTGTGAAATTAAGCATTGAGGTTTATGTATTCTAATTTTTATTAGACTCTTGATTTAGAAAGTTCATCCATTTAGATAAAATGTTTGGTTTTACATCCTGTTGATAAATGGTACTTGGGTTTTTGTTTCTTACTCAACTTTTTTTTTTTTTTTTTTTTTTTTTTAAAGATTCATTTGTTTGAAAGGCAGAGTTATAGAGAGGCAGAGAGAGAGAGAGATCTACCACCCGCTGATTCAGTCCCCAAATGGCCTCAGTATCCGGGGCTGGGCCTGGCTGAAGCCAGGAGCTTCTTCCAAAGTCTCCCCCATAGGTGGACGGGGACCAAGGATTTGGATCTTCTGCTGTTTTCCCAGGTGCTTAGCAGGGAGCTGAATCCGAAGTGGAGCAGCCAGCACCTGAATCAGCAATGATACAGGATGCCAGTACTGCAGGCAGCAGGCTTTACCTGTTACGCCACAGTGCAGGCCCCATTGCTCAACTTTTGAACTTGCTTTCACAGTCCTATCTTAGAGGGAAGCAAGAGCCTCTGCATTATTTACTTGGATTTCCAGGAACTGGGCCTGTCAATCCAAATGCTCATGCCTTTAAATGCAAGACTCAAATTGATATTACTGGATTATACAGAAGAAACTGAGCAAGATATCATGGAAACATTTGAAAGTCAAGAAGTATTTCTTAAATATAATTGAAATAACATACCACATGATTTCATAGATACTTAATTACTTAAATATGTTTGTATTGGAGAATCTGATTGCAAGTAAGGTATGGAATTGTTCTCTTAAAAACAATTTGTAAAAGACCTTTGTTAATATTTATTTATTCTCAGCGAGAAGGAGTCTCACATTTAAGAATTATATTAGATGTGTCTCTTATTTATCTAAGTAAAATCTTAGCACTTGGGTTTTACCATTTTGAAGTGTATAAAAAGTTAAGCAAAGTTTCCTTGTGCTTAATAAACCATTTTCAAATAGAAACGTTGCAATGGAGACAATTTGCTTTGCAGAATCAGTGTGACATGCCTTTGTGAGTTACGTTATGTAAATTATTTACAATTGTCTTTCATTTACAAGTCTGAAAATATTAACACTTCAACTCAATATCAGATATTTTTAAAAATTAATTGCAGGCCTTTTAAAAACTGTAATTTGAAAAGCATTTTTCTAGATATTTTTAAAAATTACCTATGTGTTGACACTTCAGATCTTTCCCAAAATCTGTCCATGCATATATGGTTAGGGTTTCATAAACTTCCTTCATGATTTTGTTCAATTTTCTTATTTTTGGATAATTTATCTCACTATAACAATTTTTTTTTTTGCTGCATGCTAGTAGAACCAGTAAATCTTTAGTTTTGTAAATTTTAAAAGATTTTCATGCTGATAAACAATTTTAAATGAATAAAAGGAAGATTAAGTTATAATTTTTAAATTGTTACATAACTAGACATAAGTTTTGCTGGGGCCGACACTGTGGCGTAGTGGGTTAAGCCACCGTCTGCAGTGCCAGAATCCACTAAGGGTGCTGGTTTGAGTCCCGGCTGCTCTACTTCCAGTCAAACTCTCTGCTGTGGCCTGGGAAAGTGGTAGAGGATAGCCCAAGTCCTTGGGCCCCTGCACATGCGTGGGAGACCCAGAGGAAGCTCCTGGCTTCTGATTGGCACAGCTGTGGCCGTTGCATCCAGTTGGCAAGTGAACCAGCGGATGGATGACCTTTCTCTCTCTGCTTCTCCTTCTCTCTCTGTGTAACTCTGACTTTCAAATAAATAAATAAATCTTTTAAAAAAGTTTTGTTAAATTGTCATGAAATACATTATCTTGTATATCAGAGTTCTTTGGACTTATTTTTTGAGAGTTGTTTTATAGGTATATTTCTAACTAGTAGGAAGTGTAATAAATATGTTTTTATAATAAAACATTTTGATAGAATAAAACATTATGTCTTGCTAATTCTCTGTGTGCCAGTTGGAACCTTTGATTACTTGAACCTTTTATAAATTGTCCCCTGAAGCCCTTTGTGTATTATTGTATCTTCATGATCTTATTTTTCCTTGTGTTGTTAAGCATGTTGCCATTATTATCTTGGGAATGAATTCATTTATTCATAGCTGTGGTTTTTTTTTAAGACTAAAATAATAAGACAAAAGGAAAATAATGAAAGTGCCTAGAAGACTGATACAGTAGTGAAATGTCTGCAGACCCCATTAAACTAGACCATCTTTGAAGAACGTTTAAAAAAAAAAAAAACCTGGGGACTCTACAGTCTTTGAACACAATTGAGAATTCAGTAGTTTTTCACTTTCTGTCCAGAATATCAGTAAGAAGAAAGTTGACTTGGGAAGATAATCCATTTAGATAAATCAGAAAATGAAAACAAACAAAAGAATCTGTTAGCATTCTAGACATGAACAATGGTGGTGCCATTGTGTAGGAACAGATGTTTGTGGTCTTCAGATGACAACATCCTAGATGGATTCTGTCAACTCAGAAATCAGTGTATAAGCAAAATTGTTGAGCAGTATATTTCTAAAGACTAAAGGAATATAGTGTTTTCATCCAGTTGTCATTCAGTATTTTGTAATAAGAATCTCTAACCCTGTAGTATTCAGAGGGTCTATATGACATATTATTTCATCTTTTATGATGCTAGACCACTCAGATTTATTGAAACTGTTCATTAAATGGAGAAAAAACAGTAATGCAGTGATGTGATGAAGGAAATTGAAAGCAAAGAGATGATATAGAAATGAAATATTTCATTGAATGGACAAAGATCACTACCTCTTTTTTTCTTTTTTTTTTTTTTTTTTGGTGGGGGTTAGATTTGTTTATTTGAAAGTCAGAGTTACACAGAGAGAAAAAGAGAGGCAGAGAGAGAGGTCTTCCATCCGCTGTCTCACTCCCCAGATGGCAACAGCTGGAACTGTGCCGATTGATCGGAAGCCAGGAGCCTCCTTCGGGTCTCCCACACGTGTGCAGGGGCCCAAGGACTTGGGCCATCTTGTACTGCTTTCCCAGGCCATAGCAGAGAGCTGGGTTGAAGTGGAGCAGCCAGGACTCGAACTGGCACCCATATGGATGCCGGCAATGGAGGCAGCACCTTTTCCTGCTATGCTACAGCGCTGGCCCCAGGCACTACCTCTTTTCAACCTCATTATAAGCTGTTCAAGTTTTCAAAAGTAACATGTTTTAAATAAGTACAAACGACCCAGAAGTCATGGAATCTTTTAGACCTGTACAAGGATACTTTGAAAGTTTCTGAAAAAAAAAAAAAAAAAAAAAAAAATGAGAGGCTTTGGGTGTGGGCACCCTTTGGGAGGCCCACATCCCATATTGGAGTGCACAGGTTTGATTCCTGCCTCTGGCTCTTGTCTCCTGCATCCTACTGATGGAGATCTTGGAAGACACCAGCGATGGCTTAAGTATCTAGGCTCCTGCCACCCATGTGGCAGACTTGGATTGTGTGCCAAGCTCTTGGCTTTGGCCTGAGCTGCTGCTGGCATTTAGGGAGCTCTTCCCCACTCAAAAGAAATTTTAGAGTAAATGTTAAGTCTTCAGTAATACATTTAAAAAGTCCAATAAAATTGTTTCACTATCCCTGTATTTCTAGTCTATAAATTAGTCATAAATAATAAAATACCTTTTAGATCCAGATGAATATGATGATAACTTTTTATTGCTATACTGAGGGTTAAAAATCTCACATTATAAAGAGCAGATTTTTATTTAGTCATTTCTTGGTATTAAAGCTTACACTAATGTTATTGTTAAAGTCATTTTTTCCTAAAGTTGTATAGAACCACTCAAAAAATAATAACCAAGTAGAATCAAATATTATTTAATGCACTTTTTAAAAAGCTACTGGGTAGATATTTTTTTACCTTCATATATATAAATTTTTTAGTGTTAAGAAATCTTTATTCACTTGCCACATCTATAAACCCAATACTTAATGCAGGCTAAATAGTATCATCTATTTTAGTTTCTATACTGAATTTTTCCTTCTAAACTTAATGAGATTGGCAGAAGTTGTGTGGTCTTCATTTGTTCTTAGGAATTTATTTTTTCTTCTCTCTTTGGTTGCTTTTCTCTTTCATAATTCAACTTCAGGAAGAAATCTGCTCTTTTGACTTAGAATCATTTAGCAAATACATGCCATAGAGGTAAAATTTCTCTTGTATTGTGTCTGTGAGGAAAATGTTGAGTACCTTCCAATAGACAGATACAGAATCTCTAATAAAATCATTGTTGAAGTTAGTGGATTGACAAGCTAGTGGATCACACATTTTATAAACTGTTCCAGTTTAAATATATTACTTACAAATCCCTAAAGAAGCCTAATGCTTAAACATGTGTTGATACTTAGGTACTTGTAATTGAACGCACTCAAATATAAGCCTGGCAACACTCTTCAGAAATATTTAAGATCAGGCAAATGAACTGTATATTGGTGCTTCATGAATAATGTGGTTATCTTTTTGCTGAAAAAAAAAATTTCAGGCTAATACAGAATGATTTTAACATTTTTAACCTTCAGATATCTATCAGGTGCTTTTCATAATTTACACTACACCCTAATATTTGTAGGTCCCAGTGAGCTGTACCTGTATCCAAGTATCATGCCTCTTTTCCTTTTTTGCTGAAATTCCTCTAATTTTGTGCTACAGAAGTCAAAAGGCAAGACTTAATGAATGTGGGTAGGCTTTTTAACCATGTTTCACCTCTTTAGTTTAAGACATAGAAAAGAAAGTTATTTGTTTGAAGAAAGTTGGCTCTCTCTACTCCTCTGAAGAGTTTTCAATTAAAGGAGCTCATTGAATTAAGGCCTCAAAAAAGAGTTTTGGAATGCCTGATTTTCTAAGCGTTTCATTTTCTGCTGGGATGGTGGTGGCTAGTTGTTGCAGCCTGACGCAGCCTCTCCCAGTAAACACAGTCTTTGACTTGGAGATTCCTGCTCTAAAAGCAGGTTTCCAGGAGCAAGCGCATTCCTGCTGCTGCTTCATGGAATGGGTGCTTGAAGACTTCTTGAAGGAATTGATGAAAAATAATCCCCTTCCTTGGAAGTGTTTCTTAGTCTTCCCTTCAACTCTTCTCTAAATGCGTACCTGCTTTCCTGAGGAAGACTGTGATAGCTTAGTGTATGCATGTAATTATGTTTATACAAAGTATACGAGCCATATTTTCCAAGTTAAAAAATTTGTTTTGTAATTTACATGTAGAAATCTTAAAACAATCCTAAAGGATTTTTCAAAACACATTTAATTTTTTAAATACTTACACTTATTTACCAAAATCATGTAAAAAAGTCTAGGTAGAAAGATGAAAGTTTTAGAGTTTGTTACATTTATTTAAATGAAAAGAACAAATATTTAGAACGGCCTTTGCCTTTGTCATTCTTTTGATTTACAGTGAGAAAATTTGAGAGTATGGCTTCAAATTTGTTATTTCCTTATTGTGGCTTTTCATCTATCTGTGCTTGCAGAGAGTAGAAAGTCTGTGTTTGAATAAAAATGCCCTTCTTCCTAGTTCCAGTTTGTTCATTCAATAACTTCATGTATTATAGCATTCAGTTACATATTCTGCTCTGTACTAATTTTACTAAGCAGAAATCTCAGACCCAAGAACTGCTTAAATCAGCTGTATATTTCATTATGTTCTTGAAGTTAGGTTAAAAATGTAATGTTCTTGAAGTTAATAGGTTAAAATAGAAATGATTATTCTTAATCTCTGTCATTAAATATTTCTCTTAAAACAGGAAGTAAATGGTGAGATAGGTGAATAAATGGTTAAATGCAGCATTGAAGCCCTTTTTCAAAGAAAGTATGACAGATCCTTTTTAAATAAACTTGCAGATTATGCTTTGTAAATTCAGAAATATATAAATTCAGTCTTTTTGATGCAGTGAATACCACTTTGCAGCATATACTATGAATAGTAAAAAGTTGAATAGAAATAACACAAGTAGTATGAACACAAAGATGCTCCAGTAATCTTATTTCATTCTGCTGTTTCAGTGAAATTTCTTAAGGCTACTTATAAATCAAATATCAAATTGACTGATGTGATTTGATTTTCTCCAGTCCAGTCAAGGATCAAAATGTAGCCAATAGTAGGGAGAGAAATACTCATACAGTAGATTTACATATTTCATTAAATGTCTTAATTAACTGTAAACCAATATAATTATTAAACTGTATTTATGTAAGTGTGTTACTATCAGCTGTAAAAATGCTCTCTGATTTTATTTTTAATTTTGTTTTTTAAATATTTATTTGAAAGGCTAAGAGAGAATGATAGAGACATATAGACAGAGAAACATCTTCCACTTGCTGATTCGAGCCTTAAATGCCTCCAACAGCCAGATCCATCTGATGCCAGGAGCTAGGAACTCAATCCAGGTCTCCATGAGAGAGTCAGGGACCCAACTTATTGAGCTATCATGTACTGCCCTCAGGTTACCCATTAGAGGAAGCTAGAATTGAGAGTATATCAAGTAGTCAAACGTACTGTGATGTAAGATGTAGGCATCCCAAGCAGCATCCGAACCGGTACACCAAACATTCACCCAGAGATCCCATTAAGTTAATAGGGTTGAAATCTCAAGGAAAACCCTTCTCTACCTATTTCTTATACATGTTATCTATCTTAATTGTCACTGTCTCTTTTCCCTATTTTTTTCTAGACTACAATTATTTAGCCTTTTAATCAAGAAATCTAGTAATTTGATACAGTCAAATAATTGTGTAATAACTCTTTCCTGAAGTTTGAATTTCTATTAATTATTTTATCCAGAAAGCTACAGAGAAGTCTTTAAATTAAGATGAACTTTTTTTTAAATACCAATGGGGACCAAGGTAGTTTTAATAGAACTGAGGAGGTCTAATAACTTGAGCAATATGTTCTGCCATCTTCACTAACAAACTTCATGGAAATCATTCCAGCTTCTCTTCTAATGGTGTAATGGCTTCCTGGTTTGGGGTCAAGTTGAAAAAAAAAATACATCTGACAAGTTTTTAGAAATGCAGTGAGTTCTTCAATTGCCTATGTGTTCATGATGGAAAATCGTTTTGTTTCATCTTTGATAATAATTATCACGGGAATGTGGTGCAAATTCTAATAAAAGATATTTCTCATCATACTTCACAGCCTACTTTTTTTTTAATTTACAAAGGAATGAATTTCAAATTAAAAGTTCTGCATGGAACACATGAGTAAGGATTTTTAAAAACAGACATAGTAAACCTTTGATAGCCCTAAGTGAGCTTCTGAAGAGCTACTCTCTTCTGTCTTTAGTAAGTCGTGGTAAACATTTTGGATAGATAAGCTTGTGATTATACATATTTTAATGTTTATAAATACGATTAAAGTTATCATGGTTTGCAGAGGCCCACTTAATAATCTTAAACTTATTAGTGCTTCCATTTCTTTGAAAACAGGAATTCTAAAAATTACTCATGAAATCTTGGAGCTTGGGAGATGATATCACAAGTAAATCTTTTCTGTTCACCTCAACCTTACATTATCAGATGAGCCCATGTCATAGATACCTCTCTTTTTCTGTATATTACTTTGGTTCTTAAATGCCTAGAAGTATAAGGAGGCCAATTCTAGCTCCCTCATAGACCTATAACACTGTAAAGGAGACTTCACATTCATATTCCAAGAAGATGCTTAAGAAATTAAAAAACTTGGTAGGCTCGGGAAGATAGTTATATAACATTATTTTCTCTAAATGACTTGATGATTTTGAACCATATGGGTTAGCCCATAGGATTTCTAGTAGAGATTTCCAATGTGATAGAAATGACAATGACATAAAGTACTAAAGAAGTGACTCTTAATGCATATATATATATGCATGTATTAAATATTTTTATGTGTGATATGTATGTATAAACTTACAAATGCCATGTTCTTTTGTTTGTAGGTATCATAGTGTGGTCCTAGTTCTGCACCTCCTTAACTATTTTTATTTATTTTTTTAGAGTACTGATATTTGCATTTAATGGGAAACAAAAGATGAAGACGGCAAAACAGTATATTCACTAAGGAGTATATCTGCTTGCTGCTACAGACCCATGTGTTAAGGAATTCTACTTCTTCTGTAAAAGTTGATCAGCCCTGTGATCAGACTGCATTGGAGTTTGCCTGCCTTTTACATTGTTATTGCTAGAAGAAGTCCAAGTCAGAATGTAACAGTACACCTCTGATTGCTATGGAAGGTGATAAACTGACATTCACTAATTAAAGTTACATCTCAATCACCCACAGAAAACCATTCTTTAAAGTGAATAGAAACCAAGCCCTTGTGAATACTTCTATTGAACATGACTCATGGAGAAGAGCTTGGCTCTGATGTGCACCAGGATTCTATTGTTTTAACTTACCTAGAAGGATTACTAATGCATCAGGCAGCAGGGGGATCAGGTACTGCCGTCGACAAAAAGTCTGCTGACCGCAATGAAGAAGATCAGAACTTTAACATTTCTGGCAGTGCATTTCCCACCTGTCAAAGTAATGGTCCCGTTCTCAATACACATACACACCAGGGATCTGGCATGCTGCATCTCAAAAAGGCCAGGCTGCTGCAGTCTTCTGAGGACTGGAATGCAGCCAAGCGGAAGAGGTTGTCTGATTCCATCGTAAATTTAAACGTAAAGAAGGAAGCTTTACTGGCTGGCATGGTTGACAATGTGCCTAAAGGCAAACAAGATAGCACATTACTGGCCTCTTTGCTCCAGTCATTCAGCTCTAGGCTGCAGACTGTGGCCCTGTCACAACAAATTAGGCAGAGCCTCAAGGAGCAAGGATATGCCCTCAGTCATGATTCTTTAAAAGTAGAAAAGGATTTAAGGTGCTATGGTGTTGCATCAAGTCACCTAAAGACTTTGTTGAAGAAAAGTAAAGCTAAAGATCAAAAGCCTGATACCAATCTTCCTGACGTAACTAAAAACCTCATCAGAGATAGGTTTGTAGAATCACCTCATCACGTTGGACAAAGCGGAACAAAGGTCATGAGTGAACCCTTGTCATGTGCCGCCAGATTACAGGCTGTTGCAAGCATGGTGGAAAAAAGGGCTAGTCCTGCCACCTCGCCTAAACCTAGTGTTGCTTGTAGCCAGTTAGCATTGCTCCTTTCTAGTGAAGCTCACTTGCAGCAGTATTCCCGAGAACATGCTTTAAAAACACAAAATGCAAATCAAGTGGCAAGTGAAAGACTTGCTGCTATGGCCAGATTGCAAGAAAATGGCCAGAAGGATGTTGGTAGTTTCCAGCTCTCGAAAGGAATGCCAGCCCATCTTAACGGTCAGGCAAGAACATCATCAAGCAAACTAATGACTAGCAAAAGTAATGCTACAACATTTCAAAATCCAATGGGTATTGTTCCTTCTTCCCCCAAAAATGCAGGCTATAAGAACTCACTGGAAAGAAACAATATAAAACAAGCTGCCAATAATAGTTTGCTTTTACACCTGCTTAAAAGCCAGACCATACCTAAGCCTATGAATGGACATAGTCATAGTGAGAGAGGAAGCATTTTTGAGGATAGCAGTACACCTACAACTGTTGATGAATATTCAGACAACAATCCTAGTTTTACAGATGACAGTAGCGGTGACGAAAGTTCTTACTCTAACTGTGTTCCCATAGATTTGTCTTGCAAACACCGAATCGAAAAAGTGGAATCTGACCAACCTGTTTCTCTAGATAACTTAACTCAGTCCTTGCTCAACACCTGGGATCCAAAAGTCCCAGAGGTGGATATCAAAGAAGATCAAGATACCTCAAAGAATTCCAAGCTAAATTCACACCAGAAAGTAACCCTTCTTCAGTTGCTACTTGGCCATAAGAATGAAGAAAATGTAGAAAAGACCACCAGCACTCAGGGAGTACACAGTGATGTGACAAAGTTCAGTACACAAAATTATACAAGGACTTCTGTAATAGAAAGCCCCGGTACAAATAGGACTACTCCAGTGAGCACTCCACCATTACTTGCATCCACCAAAGCAGATTCTCCCATCAATCTTTCTCAGAACTCCCTGGTCATCAAATGGAATTCCACACCATATGCCTGCAGTACTCAGTCTGAAAAGCTAATGAATACTGCATCTAACCACTTGATGGACCTTACAAAAAGCAAAGAATCACAAGGAGAGAAACCAGCCCAAAATGAAGGTGCACAAAACTCTGCCACTTTTAGTGCCAGTAAGCTGTTACAAAATCTAGCACAGTGTGGGATGCAGTCTTCCATGTCAGCGGACGAGCAGCGACCCAGCAAACAGCTGTTAAGTGTAAACCCAGACAAACCGCTAGGTATGATTGAGAGATTAAATAGCCCTCTGCTCGCAAATAAAACAAATGCAGCTGAAGACAATAAGGCATTCAGTAGTCAGTCAGCAGCTCCTGAGCCAGGACTTTCTGGTTCTGAAATAGAAAATCTGCTTGAAAGACGCACTGTCCTCCAGTTGCTCCTGGGAAATACCAACAAAGGTAAGAGTGAAAAAAAAGAGAAGATTCCTGTAAGAGATGAAAGTACTCAGGAACACGCCGAGAGAGCTTTAAGTGAACAAATACTGATGGTGAAAATAAAATCTGAGCCTTGTGATGACTTACATATTCATAACACAAATCTGCACTTGAACCATGATACTAAGAGTGCCCCACTACTGGGTATGGCTCCTACCATGCAGAGAAACGCAGCTGCCTTACCAGCATCCGAGGACTTGAAATCGGAGCCAGTTTCACCTCAGGATTTTTCTTTCTCGAAGAATGGTTTGTTAAGTCGGTTGCTGAGACAAAACCATGAGAGTTACCTGGCAGATGACCCGGACAAGAGCTACAGAAGCAGTGAACTAACACTTCTGGAGTCAAAGAATCTTTGTATGGTCCCTAAGAAAAGGAAGCTTTATTCTGAGCCATTAGAAAATCCATTTAAAAAGATGAAAAATAACATTGTTGATGCTGCAAACAATCACAGCGCTCCAGAAGTACTGTATGGGTCTTTGATTAACCAGGAAGAGCTGAAATTTAGCAGAAATGACCTTGAATTTAAATATCCTGCTGGTCCTGGTTCAGCCAGTGAAAATGAACATAGGAGTTGGGCCCGAGAGAGCAAAAGTTTCAATGTTCTGAAACAGCTCCTTCTCTCAGAAAACTGTGTGCGGGATTTGTCCCCACACAGGAGTAACTCTGTCGTTGACAGTAAAAGAAAAGGACACAAAAATAATGTGACCAGTAGCAAACCTGAGTTCAGCATTTCTTCTTTAAATGGACTGATGTACAGTTCCACTCAGCCCAGTAGTTGCGTGGATAACAGGACATTTTCATACCCAGGAATGGTAAAAACTCCTGTGAGTCCAACTTTCTCTGAGCACATGAGCTGTGCGGGTTCTCGGCCAGAAACTGGGCTTTTGAGTGGCTGTCCCGGGCCCAGTGAGAAGGGACCCATTAAGTGGGTTATCACAGATGTAGATAAGAGTGAGTATGAAAAAGACTCTCCAAGACTGACCAAAACTAACCCAATCTTGTATTACATGCTCCAGAAAGGAGGCAGTTCTGTTACCAGTCGAGAAACGCAGGATAAGGACATTTGGAGGGAACCTTCTTCTGAAAGTGTCTCACAGGTTCCAGTCAAAGAAGAGTTACTTACTGCTGCAGAACCTAAGGCTTCTTTCATCAACTTAAGAAGCCCTTACAACAGCCATATGGGAAATAACGCTTCTCGCCCACACAGTGCAAATGGAGATGTTTACGGACTTCTGGGAAACATGCTAACAATAAAAAAAGAATCCGAATGAAGTGTACCTGCCAGTCAGCTTTGGATCACTTTAAAACTAATTAGTATGAACTTGAGATCTGTATAAATAAGAGCATGATTTGAGAAAAGCATGGTATAATTGAAACTTTCTTTTTTTATTTTGAGAAGTATTGGTTACTGGTGATGTTTAAATATGCATACTAATTTTTGCTTAACATTAGATGTCATGAGGAAACTACTGAACTTAGCAATTGGTTGTTTCACACTTCTGTATGCATCAGATAACAACTGAGTAGCCTATGAATGAAATTATTTTATAATCATAAATAAGAGGCATAAGTTAAAATGTAAAAACTCCATCCATAGTGGATTACTGCATTTTGATGCCTTGAATAGGGTGTTTCATTTTGCTTTTCAGAAGTCAGCCTACATGTTTTTTTTAAAAATCCAAACTCTTAAATAACTCTTAGGGAATAATATCAAATTAAAATTTTAGTTCTGATTCACATCTCATTATCCAGTAATAAATTATCCAATAAATCAGAAAAACTATATACTTAACATTTTTCACTTTTGCTAAAAGACATATTTGTTTTTAACTCTTGGAAGGGGTTTTTGATTCCCAGTATGTCTGCCCACCCCAGTCCTTTTCAATACATATTTCTTTAAACCTTGTACTACTTAGTAAAAATTGATTACAATTGAGGGAAGTTTGATAGATCCTTATAAAAAAGGACAGATTTCCATTTTTGTATTTTAACTACTTTACTAAATTATTACTCCTCCTTTTACAGAATTAGGGAAGTTAACATTTGTGTTCAGGTGGTTTCCTGAATAGTTGAATATTTAAGAAATTGTTTATAACAGAAGTAAAATGGCTTTTCTTTGGACAACTTTCACCATCTCTTGTAAAAGTTAATTCTCACCATTCCTGTGGTACCTGTAAGTCTTATGACCAGGATTTCTTAAAGCTGGACTCAGACCACCTGCATAAGAATCATCTGGAGCACTTGTTTTAAATTGCAGAATTACAGGCAGCAAATCAGATCTGCAAAGCAAGTACCTGCTAAGTGGACCTGGGAATCTTTCGTCTGCACCTTAACTCGCTCCCTAGGTGTTTCTTCTGCACACTGAAGTTTGAGGACCATTGCTTATGACTTTTCTCAGAATATGGACTGTAAAAAAAGAAAAAAAAAATTGATGCCTATATTTTCCCCAGTACAGTCACACATCAATTCAAAATTTGCAATATTATCATTCCTATATTACTGTTATGTCTTTGGAAATCGGGTACAAAATACTTTTTATGACAAAAAAAAAATTGGGTGGAGGGGGACAACTTTCTTATCTGGCTCAACATCTCAGGAAAATCTGTGATTATTTATGTATTCTAATGAATAACATCTACTTAATTAGCCTTAGGGATGGAATAACAGGGCCACTTACTAAACTCAGGTGATTCCAGGAAGATTTGGAAACTTCTCCTGACTACATCCTTGACTTCTATTAAAACCATTGTCCTAAGAACAATGCTGACAAAGATTAAAACATTTAGTTCAAACCCAAGAAAGGCACTAATCTCAGATTGACTCAACAAATGTGTACAGAGATCACTTATCTGACAGAATTGTATACAGCCACTCCATTGAGTCTAGTATTTTGAAATAGTGATTAAAAGTAAACATTGATACTGTCTTGGAAGAACTTACTGTATTTCTGAACCACCTGGTTTTCAGTCTTGAAGCAAGTCCGTTTTTAAGTTCAGTTTTTACAGTCCGCAGTTCATGCACCAGATAATATTTTGGCTTTTAATTTTTAAATGGGTTAAAAAATAACCTATCAAAAATTATCAGCTGTTAATTAGAAGGAAATTAATTTGAAGTTGTTCTACTTGAACTTGTTTCTAAGAATTTTATATTAAAATGGGTGTTATTTCCTAATATCTAAAATTCGAAATGGTTATTTTTTCTCAAAATGCTTTATACACAGAGTTATTGGATATATTATATAATAGCCAAGAGTGAATATTGGTGAAGGCATATGCTTATTCGGACATGAAAATCCCACGGGCCAGTGAATATATTCTACTCCATGTCCATACTGTGACAGTCTTAATGTCTACACTGTAGAAGTAAGCTTTTAAACAAACCATTGTTCTCATCATTGTGCAAAGCCTTTCAGGTACGTCAGAAAAAAAATGCCAGTATTCTCCCTTGGTTAGGAGGAAGTGAGTAAGACATGGGTCAGGGAGAAGACCATCAAGGGCCAGCATTGCTATTTTTTTGTTTGGTTGATTGTTGTTAACAATGAAAGGCTTGAGAATATGTAATACATAAATAAATGTGACCACAAAGAATGCTGTTCTGATTTACTGGAGAATGTCCCCAATGTGAGTTGCCTTTGATTTTGTAAGGAGAGGGGTGAGAAAGGGCATACATCCACAAAGCCACTTTGTTTATGCACATGTATTTACAAGGATGCACACATACTTCACATTTTCAAGGACTATTTTAGATATCTACACAAATTCTTCCTAATAAAGTCATTTGTGAAGGGGTACTACAGCTCTCATTGACATCAGTAAGGTAGCATTACCTGTTTATTCTGTGCTGCATCTTACAGAAGAGTAAACTGGTGAGATATATATTTTATATATATATATAAAATGTATATATATATTGACTTGTTACATGAAGATGTTAAAATCAGTTTTTAAAGGTGATGTAAATAGTGATTTCCTTAATGAAAATTACATATTTTGTATTGTTCTAATGCAACAGAAAAGCCTTTTAATCTCTTTGGTTCCTGTATATTCCATGTATAAGTGTAAATATAATCAGACAGGTCTAAAAATTGTGCATGTATGTATACAGTTGCAAGTGTGGACAAATGTATAGAATAAACCTTTTATTTAAGTTGTGATTATCTGCTGCATGAAAAGTGCATGGGGGACCCTGTGCATCTGTGCATTTGGCAAAATGTCTTAACAAGTCCGATCAGATGTTCATCCCAACATGGCAGTATTCCATTTCTGGACAGGACTTCCGTGGTTTAAGCTTTGTGAAAGGGTGTTCTTTGAATCCAATGGTCTGAAAATTTTTTTAAAAATCAATTCAACTACTTTTTGACATAATGAATTCACACAGCTACTTTCATGAATTTTTAAATCCCATTGGAAGCATATTATACCAGGAGTATTCCAATATTAGTAAATACTGGGATACAGGCACATTACCATTCATGGTAAGAATTCTGCGGTTTACACAACCAATTTTGATGCGCTCTGCTCAGTAATATAATTTGTCATTTTTATTAGGAGTTTAATTTCTTCATGTGATGTCATGAAACTGTACATACTGCAGTGTGAATTTTTTGTTTTGTTTTTTAATCTTTTAGTGTTTACTTCCTGCAGTGAATTTGAATAAATGAGAAAAAAATGCATTGTCTCTGTTTTAAATCACTTATTTTGTGGGCTTTTTCTGCCTTTTAAGCTTTCTATAAACAAACGTCCCAGGTTATAAAAATAGCAACAAGTCTCCAAAGATGTTTTGCTCTTCTCAGAAAAAATGAAAGGAGGAAAAATAGAGAAGAGGACCAGCACATTAATGCATCTAGAAATGGCAATTGAAACATAATTCAAAAATAAAAGTGGTTGTACCCTCTCTTCCATTGCTCATTGCTCATTGTAGACTTTTTACCTGGATCTGAATTAGTGCGGTGTTTGAAAATAATTGAATATTTGTATATATGTATGGGTAGACTCATACACAAACCCTTTAAAAAAAGATTTATTTATAAGAAAGTGACAGATCTGTCTGCTGGTTCATTCCCCAGTGGATGCAGTGGTGGAGTCTGGCCATGCCAAAGCTAAGAGTCAGGAACTCCATCCTGATCTACGTGTGTAGTGAAATCCCAGGTAACTGGGCCATCATGCACTGCTTTCTGGGTGCCTTAGCAAGGAGCGGGATTGGATTTCCAGGACTCAATCTGGTGCTTAGGTATGGGATGCCAGTGGCATGGGCAGCAGCTTAACCCACTGAACCACAACTACAATGCTGTCCCCAGTATTTTGGTGTTTATCACTTTTATTTTCATGGTAATTGTTTATAAACTATTTGCAAAATATTTTGTTCCCATTGTAACGATTAAAACACTAGGCCACAACACCCGCCCATAGACACTTGAAAATGTTTTCTTGGGGTCGGCACTGTGGTGTGGTGGGTAAAGGCTGCTGCCTGCAGTGCTAGCATCCTATGTGGGCGCCAGTTTGCGTCCCGGCTGCTCTGCTTCCAATCCAGCTCTCTGCTATGGCCTGGGGAAGCAGTACAAAATGCCCCAAGTCCTTGGGCCCCTGCATTCATGTGGGAGATCCGGAAGTACCTGGTTTCGGATCAGCACAGCTCTGGGTGTTGGGGCCATTTGGGTAGTGAACCAGCAGATGGAAGACCTCTCTCTGCCTCTGCCTCTCTGTAACTCTGCTTTTCAAATAAATCTTTAAAAAATGTTTTCTTGGAGGACTTTGATCCAGATTTCAGCAGCTAATGTTTATTTTAAAAGAAAAAGAGCTGCCATCGTTTCCCCAAATGTGTGTGTGTGCACACAAATATACATACATAAATATATTTGATATGTAGGTAATGATTATTTGAGAATAATGAGCAATATATGAATGTAATCAGTATTAGAGACCAGTTTATTTAGGGGGACAGATCCCAATATACTCTATTTTGTAAACTGAGGGCCTGGGAACTTACATTTTTACAGTTGTATTAACCATCATTTAAGAGGAAGACATTTTCCCAAATAATTTCTTTCTTTTTTTTTAAACTTTTATTTAGTAAATGTAAATTTCCAAAGTACAGCTTATGAATTACAATGGCTTCCCCCCCCCATAACTTCCCTCCCACCTGCAACCCTCCCATCTCCCACTCCCTCTCCCATTCCACCAAATAATCCACTTCTGAGGAATAAAATAGATCTATTGTAATCCATACAACTTCTCAACAGATGATGAACATTGTCTAGAAACATCCAATTACTAAAAATATATCCTGCTTCCATTATTAAAATGTTGAAAAGTGACACCTTACTCAACAATGGATAGATGCAACCATCAGAAGATGCACAGCTATGTTTTATGATTCGGTGAAAATGCATGGTAAATGCATCAAAGAATAAATTATCTAAAAGGGATTTTAAGAGAACCAGTAGGGGCCAGCACCACGGCTCAATAGGCTAATCCTCCGCCTTGCAGCGCCGTCACACCGGGTTCTAGTCCCGGTCGGGGCACCGGATTCTGTCCCGGTTGCCCCTCTTCCAGGCCAGCTCTCTGCTATGGCCCAGGAGTGCAGTGGAGGATAGCCCAAGCGCTTGGGCCCTGCACCCGCATGGGAGACCAGGAGAAGCACCTGGCTCCTGCCTTCAGATCGGCGCAATGCGCTGACCACAGCGGCCATTGGAGGGTGAACCAACGGCAAAAAGGAAGACCTTTCTCTCTCTCACTGTCCACTCTGCCTGTCAAAAAAAAAAAAAAAAAAAAAACAGTAGGTAGCAATTCCTGACTACAACATAGTGAGTACTTTTATAGCAGAGTATTGAACATCAGACTATAATTGCTGACATTATGCAGGCTTTTTTTTTTTTTAAGATTTATTTATTTGAAAGAATTACATAGGAGAGGCACAGAGAAAGAGAGAGGTCTTCCATCCAATAGTTCACTCCCCAGTTAGCTGCAATGGCCAGAACTGCACCGATCCGAAGCCAGGAGCCAGGAGTTTCTGGGTCTCCCACGTAGGTGCAGGGGCCGAAGGATTTGGGCCATCTTCCACTGCTATCCCAGGCCATAGCAGAGAGCTGGATTGGAAGACGAGTGCCTATATAGGATGCTGGTGCTTCAGGCCAGGGCGTTAACCCGCTGTGCCACAGCATGGGCCCCATATGCAGGGTTCTAGTTCATGCTAACCAATGTGGAAATATCAACAAATAATTTTGAAGTTTGTTTTCTACCACCTGAATCTCTAAACTGAGACCTGTTTGGCTTTTGAAAATAGGATTTAAATATTCACCACTAAAGTACCCAATCTTGTACAGGTTGGTAAATGAATCTTATCTGTTGGCATCATTTAATGTTAATTTAATACCCCAGTTCTTCAAATGCTTGGTACAGTAATAGTTACAGCAGTTGTAAGATGCTATCTTACTAGGTAATTTAGTTATCTGTGCTCTGAAAGACCAAATTAATGTTTTTGAGTTGCTAACAGAATAATCTCATAAATTCTAGGCCTAGGGAAGTGCTATACACTTTTGATGCCCTTTATGAGTGATTAAAAGTAAAGATGTTATGGGGGGGGGAAGCCATTGTAATCCATAAGCTGTAATTTGGAAATTTATATTCATTAAATAAAAGTTAAAAAAAATTAAAAAAAATAAAAGTAAAGATGTTTATATCAAATTTAAAAATAATCTTGAAGCATTCTAACTAATCTTACAACCTTTTTATTGACCGATCTAAACGAACTTCTATTTTCCCACTGTATCTTTTACCGAATTTCATGGGAATGTGCTCCAGGCTTTGAGAAAAGTCTGTGATCCTTTAGGACAATCCATTTTAAATCATTTTTCCTGATAAAGTTCATCTCTGAGGTCACATCTGGAAAAGGAAATTGGCTAACATTTTACAGGTGTCATAGGCTGTGTTTCTGAAAAGCTACATGACTGGTAAGAGAGAGTAGAACTGCAATGCAGGTGCATTGTCTGATATATTTTCCTGTGGCTAATTGATACAATGATCCAAGAAGTAAAGAGGGGTGTTTTCCTACATTTTTTCCCAAAGGCAGATGGGTTGATTATGGTAGCTGTGGTAACTCTTTGCATCAGCAAGCTGAAGTCTCTTTGAAAATCAAAGTTAACAGAGAGAAGGAGAAGCAAACCTTGCATCTGCTGGCTCACCTCCCCTGTGGTCTCGGTACATCTTAAAATGTGCCCTGGTCTTTTGCCTCTCTATTCTGATCTTGTAAGCTTTTTTCTGTTCTTGTTTTAGTCACAGCAGCACCTTTGAGTCATTTAAGTAAATCTTAAGTGGCAGAGATCTCTTCTCCTCTTTTATAGTTTATAGAAAAAACAAAGATTCCAAGTAGACAATGAAGAGAGAGTCCCTGTGTACATCTTTTATTTTCTTTCCTGATAATTCATCATGAGTTACCTTTTTTTAGATAAGCTTAAAGAGGTAGAGGTCTACTATCATTTGTATACAATTCCTGTTACCTTGAAAAAATACAAATGTAAGCAGGAAAAAAAAGAAGAGAAAACCAAAGTTGTAATGCTAACTTCAGTCACTTCCCCAAGTTCTAAACCATGGTTTTCCTTTGCCGTTAATTACCTATCAATTAAAAAGAGCATTTTGAGTGCTGCAATGATCAAAATGTGGATTTAAAAAAAAAAAAAAAAAGGATTCAATCCAGTCAGTAGGAGAGACTAAAGTAAGGGATGACACCAGTGCTATCAGGCTGTTCCGCAGCTCATCAGTGCGCCATGCTCTGAGGTCCTTCCCTGTCCCTAACCGCTGTCCTGTTACCAATCAACATTTTCCCTCACCATGCCATTCCTTGGGGTTTCACTACCTGCTTTCATGACACCACCCACTCCACTTAGCAGGAATTTATCCATATGTTCATACAAGTCAGCCTTTACCTGTACGGCATTTGCCATTGTTTGTTTGTTTTGTACTGTTTCCTTAAAGGCAACTGGCATGCAGGAAAGAAACTCCTGATCTTTCCTACAGTCAACCACATCCACTGACGGGAGTTCAAGTGCTAACCTTTAGGGGTAATTTGACCAGAGGCTGCAGTAATTTAAGGCTTAATGGGGCCATGTATTATCACCTACTCCTATATCACTTTAAAATGTACTATTGTCTCACTTAATTCTGTACTAATTAACTTAATTCTGATAATCTTTCCAAAATGAGCATGAAAGGCCTTTTAGATTCCTCTGGAATTACTTGCAACCCTGGGAATTATATTCCCTTTATTTCCAAGTCAGGTCTACCTGCCAAGGAACAGACAACTCTCAAGGAAAGTTTCTGCTCAATTCCACTCTAGAAATACCTGTGTTGGAAAGACAGAGGCCTAAGGATAGAATTTCTGACCTATTTTGCATAGTATTATGCTGGAAGGTGTATATAACAAAAATACAACGATGTCTGCAAATTATAGATCACCTGCCCTGAAAAGTCAGGCTTTGCTGTTACTTTTCCAGTGCCGGCCTGGGCAAGCCATTGACACATGATCTCTTTGGTTTTCACAACTTTTTGTCTTCCTGATACTAATTTTATCTACTCATTATAGGGTCTTTAACCATAACCGTTCATGTTCTTCTTCTCCTATTTATCTATCTTTGGCAACACCCCCAACCCTATGTCTTTAAACAGCCCATAACTTTATTCCAAGATCCTTCTAATTATCTAATGTCCTAATTTTCTTCTGATTGCTACCACTTAAGTCAGCCTATTAATATCTGAATTTCAACTTGCCTCAAGGTTGAATTCAGTTATACCTTCCGTCTTCCCAATTTCCTTCCCCTTTCCTCTGTTGGAAATTCATTCATTTCAAAAAAACTTTGTCAGTAGACCATCAGGAGACCATTTTTCCTTGAGGACTTTCTTAATCTGTAGCCTGGTCCATCCCCGTTACGGTAACCCAGAGCTGCCGTGTTTCCCCTCTTCCCTCCGTTGTTGCTGTAACATCCATGTGGGCTGCCTTCCAGAGAGCTCTCCCCTTCTCAATCATCCATTCTCACTGTTTCCAGAATAAACATTCTAAAATACAAACTTAAATCTGCCTGAAATTCCCCGGGGGGCTCATTGCATATGGGATTGCACACTCTAATGTCTTAAGGGGCTGTGGAATAATGAAATTTATAAGACTCTGGGTGGGAAACGTAGGAAGTGATGATTCTACATTAAATGGAGGAGCTAAAGATACTCTAATTCAAAACAAACCAAAAAATCCACTGCATTGACCAAATAAAGCTGATGTGATTCCTGGGGACCTTAGGAGTTCAGGCAGCCTTGTCATGTTTGCCAGGGTCTTTGACTTGTGGTTTTACCTGCATTTTTATGTTTTCCACTCATTCTCCTATCTTCTAACTTCTGCCAGTCATCAACCATTCCACTTTCAAACCTTTGCAAATAACTCAGTTCAGTTTCCTGAGTGCACCTTTCGCTTTGGCTCATTGCTTTTTGCCATGCAATTTCCTGTTCCCAAAACACTTCCTTCCTTTGCCCTCCGTTCCCTCTGTCAGCCTTGTAAACTTCCATTCATCTTCAAAACAGCACATACTGCCCTGCCCAAGAATCTCTTACTCCATGACCCACTGCTGCAGGACAGAGTATGTTGGGCAGCCCCTCTGTCATGATGCTTTGTGTAAACCTCCATTCCTGCACTCATTAGAAAACCTGCCAGTGTAGTTTTATTTCTTCTAAAGGCAATAAGTTTATCTTCTTACTCTCTGTGCATTCAATATAGACGTATATCTTGTTAGTGCAATTTCTCAATACTCTCAATAATGAAGAAAGAAAGGCTGCCTCAGAGAGACAATTGTGTATAAGGTAGGGATGCATTCATTTCCCTGAGTCAAAGCCATGGCTCCCTGGCCATCTCTCACCTACATCTCATGAACTGCGTCAGCTGAGGTCTTTTCCCTTCTGTCTTCTCAAATCTGCAGAACTGTAGCCCGCACTGGGAAATTTCCAGTAAGAGTAATAGCATCTTAGAAACTTGGCCCTTTGCAGGGAAGCTATCAACCCTTCCAAAACCACTGCTCAGAAAGGCCTGAAATCAGAATTCATGTTCTCTCTCTTGACGGCTGGTTCATGAATATGTGATATTCCATAGGGCTGCATTTTCTTAAACTGTCCAGAATGAGGCATAGGCGGAATACACTCTCCTGGTGAGTAGGATACTACTAATTCCTTGGTGATAAGACCCTCACATAGGAGAGCTGGGATAAACATCAGACTAGCTCAGATTGCCAAGGAAATCTGTGGGTGTGGAGATGCAGAAGAACATACCACATAAAAACTAGTCAGCTGGCAGCAGTGTTCATTCTTCAGAGGCTGTTGAAGGTGACAGCTTACCTGTTGTGACCAAAACTGCCAGGTTTCCAGTGACACAACAGGTAACATAACGCTAGCGTAATATTTTGCTTTTTATTTATTTACTTATTTATTTGAAAGAGAGAGAGAGAGAATTTTCCACTTTTGGTTCACCCCCCCCCCCCAATGGCAGCAATTGCCAGGACTGATCAAGGCCAAAGCCATGGGTGTCAGGGGCCTGAGTACTTGGACGATCTGCTGCTCCTTCCCCAGGCACATTAACAGGGAACCTGCCTACAATTCTGGCATTGCAGGTGGTAGCTTATCTCACCGGACCACAATGCTGGCCCCAACATTTTGCTTTTTAACCATTGTGTTTTACTTACCCAGAGAAACCTCATTTCCTATCTCTAACCCAAAAGAGAGATAATAGGATTTTGATGAAAACCACCCTTATTATACTCCAGATCTTTCAAGATGACACTGAACATTTTAATTAGCATTTTCAGAATGAGGAGGTAGCTTTATAGTGGATTGGAACAGCTCCCTTAACCTAGCCAAGAAATATTGATAAATGGGACTTACTATAATGCCATGGGGAAGAAAAAGATGGGAACCCCTAACTTTAAAGTTGTTTATGTCAAATAAATTTATGAAACTGCAGCAACTACAGGAATAGCTAGCTGTATTTAGAAGAAGGGCAGAAAATTTTAAGTACAGTGTCCCTAGCTTTGCTCAGAAAGAGGGATTGTTCTTTTCCAATCAACTCCTTTCCAGCATGTGCAAATCAAGAAGGCATCTAATCTGAAGTGTATAGAGAGTAACTGTAGAGAGGCCTTGCTACTCTCAGAGCGACACCCTTGCTTTACAAGCAGGTGGCTGGATGGAGGCTGGAGTAGTCTCTGGTCTTCCTGGCTTCCTTCTCCCAGAAGGGAACCTCTAGGCTCTGAGTGATCTGGGGTTAAAGCAGTATGACTCAAGTATTCTCTCCGGGATAGACTATCCTCTGAGTGGAGGCTGAGGAGAGGAACAGGGCTCCTACCACCAGAAATCTGAAATGGAGTGTCTGTAACACAGAAGTTGATGGAATAAGAGATACGAGAGGCCCGCCAATCCAAGAGATCCCGAGGCACTTACCTGGGGGCGGGGGAGAGAGTCTCATCTTCTTGGCCAAACCCAATCTGAGTGGTGCTTTCACCACTCAACTGTGGAAGGGCAGGGACAGGCCATGGTTCAAATGCCACAGACTCTCAAGTATTGCACCATTGGATGTATGGCCTTAGGACAATTTTCTAAATTTTTTTAAACAAAATTTCCATGAGTTATGGTTTTGTTCAGAGTGGGTTATAAAGCTCCTCACATGGACACCCCAAAGTAGATCTCCCCTACTTATGTTTTTTCAAATCATCTAACAAATGTAACTCAAAGCCACATTCCTCTGGGGTCACTAGCTTCAATAGCCTTGTGATGCAGGGTTATTTCTGTCCATAGGATGGTATATTTCTGGCATTGAGGATTAAATCACATGCTACTTTGAAACATTATACTTCATCCCTTGCACAGTCATAATTTACCTATATCTTAAAGCTCCTCTGTGTAAGAATTCTATTTATTTTTTAAATTCCTCCTCTGAATAATATTCATAAATCCATGATCCTATCAAATATTCCACAATTAAACCCACCAGACTAAGCCTCAATGCCACATCCTGCCTTACTTACACATTCACACTATAATAATTTAGATTATATTTAGTTCTTTATTAGTTAGCTAAGTAAAAATATTCTACCTTTTTTGTACTTAATTTTTTAGAAATTTAAGGTTTACAGAACTGAACAGAAAGAACAAATATTTCCCATATACATCTTCTCCCAGTTTCCTTTAGATTAACATTTTGATGAATATAGTTTATTTTTCACAATTGATAAATCAGATATTATCTGAAGTTCATAGTTTGCTTTGAGATCACCTGATACTGTCCGTTCCATGGGTTTGGGCAAATGTGTAATGACATATACATACCGTTATAGTATCATATAGAATTATGTCATTGTCCTAATGCTGCCCTGTGCTTCCCCAACCTTGCCCTCATCTGCATTCCAAACCTCAGGCAGTCACCCATTATTTGACTGTAACCAGACTTTTTGCCTTTTCCAGAATGTCATACAGTATGTATGCAGTTATAGAGCAGTTAGCTTTTTTGGAATATGTGTTTAAGTTTCTCTTTGTCTTTTGTGGCTTTATAGCTCACTTCTGTTCATTGATGAATAGTATGGCACTGTATGGTACGCACCACAGTTTGTTTCTTCACCTGTTGAAGGACGTCTTGTTTGAGTCAAAGTTTTCACAATTGTGAACATAAGTGTGCAGGCTTTGTAAGCATCTATCTCCTTTCATTTGTTGTTGACGTATATCTTCAGAGAGTAGACACTTACATACTAGTAACTTAAAGTTCCCATCACTTGTGTACTCCGGAAATGCTTGACCATCAAGTCCAAGCACACAGGTTTCACTGGGTGCGTCAGTCAACATTTGCATTATCACACAACACTAACCCTTCAGGGCTATTGCCTGGTTGTTGAATGTTCCCCAAGGCCAGTGTGTTAAAGACTGGATCCCCTGGGAGGTGTTTTGGAGAGAAGTGGAAGCTTTAGGAGGTGGGGTCTAGTGGGAGGTCCTATGGTCATTGCAGAAGTGCCTCAGAACGTAGTTCTCATGAGAGGGTTATTGTAAAAGCCTGAGGGGAGTCCTGTCCTCTCTGCTCTGTGGCTCGCCATGTGATCCTTCCTCTGTAGGCACACCAAAGTCAAACACCAGGAGCCCCTCTCCAGGGTCAAAGCCTGTACCATGCCATTAGGACTTTGAATCTCCAAAACTGTGAACTATCTGAAACTTTTTCTTTGTAAGTTAGCTGCCTGAGGTATTTCCTTCTAGTAACCAAAGCCGACTCACACCATCAATGACTGAGAAACACAAAACTTTGCTTTATATACTTGACACCTGTCCATCTTGGATTGTCAGGGGCTTTGTTCCACATCTTCAGTCTGGGACTCAGAGTAGTGGAGCTTCCACTATCTGGAAATGTCATTGGTTACAAAGATACAAGGAGAAAGAACACAGTGAATTGAGCACTGACTTTCCCAGGACATAACACTTCTGGCCTTACCATAGGCAACATTCTGATTTGCTTAAAGTCATGAGAGTAAGAAACAAATCAAATAGTGTACCTGGAAAAATAATCTGAAATACTCCCGAGAATGACCATGGCCTGTGGGTGGTCTGAGTGTGTCCCCCCAACACTGGTTCAAATATTGAAGGCTTGGTCTCCAAGATGATGTGAGAGGTGATTTGAGAGGTGGCAGGACCTTGAAGATGTAGGGCCTAATGGCAGGTCCTTGGGTCACTGCGGGAGCTGTCCTCAGAGATCTCAGAGAACAAGTCATTCCAAAAACCCAAGTCTAACGCCAGAATCTTGCCCGGGCTTGCTGTCGGGTGGTGTGATCTTTTGCTCCCACACTTGCTCCTGCCATTGTGTCATTTTCTGTTAAGCTATCACCAGAGGCAGAACCAACGCAGCCACCTGATCTTGGACTTTCAGCCTCCGAAATTGCCAGCTAAATAAATCTTTTTCTTTTTCTTGTAAATTTATCCTGCTTTTGATATTTCATTATCTTCTTTAAATATCTGATTTTCTGGAGCATACAGCCATGATCTTTTGATCACTCAATTAAATTTGAGGAGCCCAGGTTGTAGCATAGTGGGTTAAGCTTCTGCCTGTGATGCTGGCATCCCACATGAGTGCTGGCGTCAGTCCCGGCTGCTCTTCTTCTGGTCCAGCTCCCTGATAATGAGCCTGGGAAAGCAGTGGAAGATGGCCCAATCGGTTGGGCCCTTGCACCAAAATGGGAGACCTGGATAAAGCTCCTGACTCTTGACTTCGGTCTTGCCCAGTCCTGGCCGTTGTGGCCATTTGGGTAGTGAACCAGCGGATGGAAGAGTTCTGTGTGTCTCTCCCTCTTTTTCTGTAACTCTAGCTCTCAAAGACACGAATAAATTTGATTATAATTTTGATGCTTGTTTTCTCTTTTCAGACTATATGCAAGATGCTGAAATTAACTAGCCTCACAGGCTCTAGCAATATTTACTGAAGTCTTAATTTGTGAGATAAGCTCTATAGGCTCACTGGAAGGAAGACAAGCATGTGGTCAAATGAGTAACTGATTGTAGGACTTGAAATGAATGTGGATGAGCTCTTTTTTCTAGTCTCGGTATAACAGAGGGCTGTGCACTCATGGTGTCATATAACCATGTGCCCACGTACATTTATAGATTTCCTTTTGTTTAGATGATGAAGATTGTGTTTTTCTTTCCACAAAGGGATATTACATTTGAACCTAAATACATCCTCTTGCCAATTTCATCTCAGAAGACAATTTTGGTTCAGGTTATTTCAATTCCTTTAATTACCCTTGAACTCTTAAGGTGAATAGATACTTTTTTCCTCCAAGATTTATAAGCAGTTGCTGATTCACCAGCACCTATGTTATGCAAATCCTTTCTGAATGAACAGCGACTGGAGCAGATACTCACTCCTTGACTCGTGCATCTAGAGCATTTCTCCTCTTCCTTAGGGAAACCATCGGCCACGGAAGTCTGCCCTGTTCCTTTGTTCTCATCTACTTTGTTTCAGCATCGCTGTGGTCGTGCAGCGAGACCTGCCACTGTCCCTCCCTAGGCTGTTCGAGCTCATTGTCCGCAGGAGCCAAAATCGCCTCTGGACCCATGCTTCTGTTTTCCACTGCACGAGCACGTCCCAAGTGCCCAGCTCGAACTTCGCTATTACGCATTCTCTTTGGAACGTTTCAGAAGCTTCTCCAGGCCTTTTCATTTCCGTTCCTAACATACCTCTAGGGCAAAAGAGGGTGACAGAAGAGAGGAGGAGAAATCAGCTATCCGTGGCTGTGGGCAAGGAGCCGGAGGGAGCAGAAAGAACTCCCCTGTAGGTTGTCACTAATTAGCTGCAACTTTTGACCTATTTTAAGGAGAATCCAGAGGAACCAGAGTGCAGTAGCATACAAGATTTTGGGATCAGAAGTCTGGAATTTGAGGTCCAGATCTGCCTGAAAATGGGTGTAGTACCCTTGCCCACAGAAATGATTGCTAGGGTCACGTGATGAGTTACATATGAGAACATTGTATAAAGTGCTGTTCACGTGCTCGCTTTTCTTTCTTTTTTTTTTTTTTTTTTTTTAAGGGAAAGGGTTTATTGGGGAACACCCAACAGACCGGAGTGAAGGGGCGATGAAGGAAAAAGAGAAGGAGACTGTAAGAGAGAGAGACAGAGAGGAGGGAGAAGAGAGATGAGAGGAGGAGAGAAGCCAAGCGAGGCCAAGAGAGCAGGGAGCAGAGCCAAGAGAGCACGTGTTCAGGAACAGGCCCTTTTGAAACTTTGCTGGAGGGCGGGCAGGGAAGCAGGAGCATCGAATCCCATTAGGATGGGGGTGGAGCCTGGCTCAGGTAGCTGGGCTGTGCGGCCACCTGGCTAAAACCACGCCAGTTTCCTAACATTCCCCCCTTTTGTTTTTTATAAAACAGGATTTCTGTGGGGTTACATTAGTCCCAAAAGTCTAGGAGGGGTAGAGGGACGATGATCTGTCTTTAGAGCTACTTCCTGCTGACATGGGGTGACGAGGTACTCTTTGCTGGCATGGGGCGATGTCTCAGGCCCCTGTCTCCTGCGTGGGGAGCTGAGTATATTCCTGTAGCAGCATTTGGTTGACCGCCTGGTTGTTGAAGACCTTCGTTTGTTCCATTATTACCTGCTGTAGACACTTAGACACTGTAGTATAAAAGACAGGGTTGAGAATAGTAACCAATGATCCTAAGAGTAGCAATAACCATTTCATAGGGGAGAGGAAATGGGGGGTCTCTGGACCCTTGTGGGGACAGTCTGATGGATGTGGCTTAAAGCTGGTCCCAGCCAAGACTGGGAGAAAAGGCCACTTAGCTTTTGCAGGTAGCTGGGCTTGTCTGTAGAGAAATTCTGAACAATCATACAACATTAAGTGGGGGAGAGGACCATCAGTACACACAGGTTGGGAGTAGAGCCATTGGTGGTAGAGTAGAGGCTGTGGTTACAAAGGAATGAGGCCCAAGTGGGCTAGATACAGAGGACAGAGTTGTTATTAGAGAACCTAAGAAAGGTGCTAAGCTACAAATAAGTTTTCTGATTGAGAGGCAAATAGAACCTGATAGAAGGGGCTTGATAATAATCAGGTGGGCTTTAAAGCATTATAAATTATGAGGCCCAGGCTCATCTATCTCTTCATATAGCCTACATCCTAAAGGAGGTGTAAACCTCCTTGGGGAGGGCACCCTGTTGACTTCCATTACCTAGCTGGCCTGGGAGGAGAGCTGGCCAGGTAAAGGCAGGTGGCATCTCTAACAAGAAATTTACAGCTCTGCCTGCAATGTTACTGACCCTACTTGGCCATTTCCTCAGTTGCAGTGGTTACTTTGGAAGTTCGGCTAAGTGAAGGGCTTTTCAGCTTAGAGCCAATAAGATCTGTGGCTCTGACCTGGGCATCCTTTGACTCCAGGGCAGGTCCATTTCCAGTGATCCAACTCTTGGCTGGCAGAGCTGCCAGGGCTCTTCACAAGTTGACTTCTGCTGAAGCCCAGGCTTACCACATTGAAAGCCACTGCAGTGGACTGGCCTGTTGGGGCTCCTTGAGGGCAGATCACTGTACAGATCAGCCATTAATAGGCCTGCCACCTATCTCTACTTTTCTGATGCCTAGCTTTCTTTTCCTCCTGGTTTTTGTTAAAGCAGACCAGAGGATGCAAGTCAAGGGAGTGCCCAAGTCCCATCTCTAATCTTTGGTGGCTTGAACTACAAGTCTATAGTCACAGGCATGTTCTGTAGTAGTTTTTCTAAGGTAGACAATGCCCATGAGAAAAACTACATTTTCACTTTAAAACTTTCTTTCCCTTTGTTCTGAAAGGGAGGTCTTTCCTGTTTACTGTTTACCTCGCTGATGGCAAAGTAAATCTAGCTAAGAAATTATAATTTAAGCTCTTATTTTGGCTATGCTATTACAGGAAAATGTTAGCCATCTCTTTTAAAAGATTTAAAATCAAAATTTGCATCTTGGAGAGTCCTTCATAATAGAATTAGTTTCCTACTTTGAAGAGAATAGAGAGAGAACAAGTTGGGCTTAGAATAGAGAAATGAGGGAGCAAGTCCCAGATCGCTTTCTGACAATAGCAATATCACATGAAAACTTAGCAAAGTTTTAACCATTAGATAACAACTTAGGAAAACATTTACCAGAAGGTCCAATGCTTTCCATAAATTTTAAGAATCATGTATTTGGAAACATCTCTTAAATATCTAACATGGTGTAGCTTGTTTAACCAGCAAATTTCAGCACAAGCATATAAAATGTTTCTAGTTTCTTTTTACCAACAAGTTTAAAACATATGATACAGAGATTTAGGTCACATGAATTAAAATATATCTTTGAATAATTTTAGCTGTTTAAATTTATGGACAATCTTTTATCTATAAGCCAATTAAAAATAAAACTCTTAATAAATTTTTCCATGTAGACATACAATATGTATACACATATAACATAGAACAATATAGCAGTTTTAATAGCTTTTTTAAAAAATCTAACTTCTGTTTGTAAATTACCAATTGATTTGAATTGCTTTTTGTTTTTAGTAACCTCAGTTAACCATATTTTTTCTCAGTTGGTACCTTTAATACATTATTGGCTTCACCTGTTTACAGAGCCATCCCAAAGTACTCAATACAATAGAAGTGGCTGGAAAAAGTCCATTGGAACCTATAGAACAGCTAATCACAGAACCAACAATGTTTTAGTTTTATGAGCAACAAATCTGATATATAAAACTGTGGATGACAAAAGACTTTAAGTTGCCACGTTTAAAATTATAAACTCATTAACCAACAAGAGGCACTTGCATACTTCACACAGTATTTTTTTGAGAGCACCTGTAGGATTTTACAAAGCATTTAATTCTTTTAGTTAAAAAGCTTCTGGGGCTTTCTTGTTAAGATAACCATCATGTCTAGTAACACAAGATCATTAGACTTTTTAATTTTTATACCTTTGTAGCAGTAGTATTTTATACTATAGACTTAAAATTTAGCACCACTTCACATCTTGACAGTACTTCTAATATAATCCAAATAGCCTGATTAGTTGGTGTCTCTACAAGATGAGAGACATAGGTCCTTTGGTTTTTTCAGTTGGGCCCGAACTGGAAAAACCAAAGTCCAGAATTTACTGGAAATTTGAGTCCAAATTCTTTGAAACTTTGATTTTTGATTTTTTGAATGTCTGTCAAGAATGTCAAGAAGGCTCAAAATTCAAAATATCTGGTTGAAATAAGATTCCTTAAAATCATGACATAATATAGACCAAATTTGATCACTGTTACAAGGTGATTATTTAAATATTTGAAAATAAGTTCATGTTTAAATAACCCATAGCTCTTAATAAAAATGTAGCTGTTTTTAAACAATTAGAATTTAGCAGACATCAAGAGAACATAACAGATTACTTTAACTTATTGCTTTAACAGAGAATCAGATTTTAATTCTATGTCAAAGAGAAATAGATTAGTATACTTGTGATGGTTTCCATCTACGTGCTCTCTTTTCTAAAGAGCCTGTTCCAGGGCCAGTGTCGTGGCTTAGCAGGTTAAGCCACTGCCTGCAATGCTGACATCCATATAGGCTCCTGTTTGAGTCCCAGCTGCTCCACTTCTGATCCAGTTCCTTGCTAATGTGCTTGGGAAAGCAGCAGAAGATGGCCCTAGTGCTTGGGCCCCTACACCTACATGGGAGACTTGGAAGAATTTTCTGGCTCCTGGCTCTAGCCCTGTCCAGCCACAGCTATTCTGGGCATTTGGGAAGTGATCCAGCAGATGGAAGCTTCTCTCTCTTTCCCTCTCTTCCTCTCCCCCTCCTTCTTCCTCTTGCTCTCCCTCTCTCTCTCCCTTTCCTTCTTCTTCTCCCCCTCTTTCTCTCTCTCAGTAACTTATGAGGAATTCCGGAAACTACAAGAAGATGAAAATAAAAATAATTCTACCTCTAATTCTGCTGCTAAGGTATAAATACCTATCTTAGTATAAAGTGCTATTACTGCTTTCTTCTGGCTGCTAGGAATGATGTGTTTCTGTTTCGCATGGTCAGGATTGTGCTTGTAGATAGCTTGTGGCCTTTTGGGACAGATTCCATTTTCTGAAAATGGTCATACAATGTTTCTAGTTCTAGAACGTGGCCTCTCCATAATTAGAGTCTTTTTTAAAATTTTTTTTTTTTAAGATTTATTTATTTGAGAGGTAGAGCTATAGAAAGTGAGAGGGAGAAACAGAGAGAAAGGCCTTCCGTCCATTGGTTCACTCCCCAAATGGCCGCAACGGCTGGAGCTATGCCAATCCGAAGTCAGGAGCCAAGTGCCTCCTCCTGGTCCCCAACGTGGGTGCAGGGCCCCAAGCACTTGAGCCATCCTCCACTGCCTTCTCAGGCCACAGCAGAGAGCTGGCCTGGAAGAGGAGCAGCCGGGACTAGAACCAGTGCCCATATGGGATGCCGGTGCCGCAGGAGGAGGATTAACCTACTGCGCCATGGCACCGGCCCCAAAATTATTTATTTATTTAAGAGAGACTACAGAGAGAGACAGACACACACACACACACATACACACACAGAGGAAGAGAGATAGAGAGAGAGAGAGAGAGAGAGAGAGAGAGAAACATATCTTCCATGTAATGGTTCACTCCCCAGATGGCTGCAACAGCCAAGGCAGAGCCAGACTGAAGTGAGGAGCTAGGAGCTTCTTCAGGGTCCCTCACGTGGGTGGCAGGGGCCCAAACATTGGGGTCATCTTTTGCTGCTTTTCCCAGGCGATTTTCAGGGAGCCGGATCAGAAGTGGAGCAGCCAAGATATGAACTGGTGCCTTAAGGGATGCCACTGTCACAAGCAGTGGCTTAACCCACTGCACCACAGCGCCGGTCCCTAGAGTTTTATTTTGCTTTCCACGTGTGACTGGTCAGGTTTTGTGACTACCTTGATGGGAACAATGTGGCAAAAGTGATATTGCATGGCTTCTAAAGCTGGGTCATGAAAGGCAAAAGGCATCCGTCTGGCTCTCATTTTTGTGACCTAACGCTCTGGGAGGATGGACTGGTCACACCATGAATGCAGGTGTAGATTTTCTGACAAGCTGGACAGAAGTGTGAGCAAGTCTTCAGCCACTGACCTGTTCTAGATGATGCCAAGTGGAATGAAACAAACGTCCCTATTGAGCACTGACCAAATTACTGATTCACAAGCAGAACAACTATTGTCATTATTTCATTTTAAATGACATAAACATATTTTTTCATATCTTCAACAATTTTACATTAAATCAATATAGTTGCATATTGTTTCATTAGACAGATATCCCACAATTTATGTCAATTGTTCCGTGTTATTGCTTATTTAAGTTCCTTCTCTCATCATTTTCTTGTTCTGTGGTACATAATGTTACTAAAAGCATTTGCTTGCACTTTTGAGGTTTTTCATTTCTGGCTGTTTCTAGAGAATAATTCTTAGAAGCCAAAGCAAACCATTTCTATTCCTCATTTATATTTCACTAGTTTTATGTAGCTCACTAGAATCAAAATCATTTGTAGTGTTGTTGCTTAGAAAACTGACCTAAGATCCAAACCTTAAACAGTTGACTCACAACATTTTGAAACAAATCTTCTGGGGCCAAGAACCCACTTTGCATGGTTTCTGAACCACAGGACAGGCATGAGATTTTTGTTCATTGTAGTTCTTTCTGTCATGGCTGAGCCCTATTATCTTCAATTTCTTTTGGATTGCTTGCGCCCTAGGAGAGTGTATAGATTTTGAAAAATTATTTATTTATCTTATTTTGTTTCAAAGGTAGAGCAACATACACAGAGAGACACAAACAGAGAGAAGACAGAGCTCTCCAGATTGCCCCAGTGCCCACAGCATTTGAGGTTGAACCAGGTGGAAGCCAGATCTTGGAGCTCAATCTGATTTCCCACATGAGTGGCAATGACCTAAGAACTGTATCTATCTGCTGTTGTCCCCTAGGGTACACATAAGCTAGAAGCTGGAATTGAGAAAAGAGCCAGGGCTCAAACCCAGAATTTCTGATATAGAATGTGGGTGTCCCAAGTGGTAGTTTACCCATATCATGCTAAAGCCATCCTCAGAAGTGTGTCTTTAGTAAGATGACACCTTCATCACCTGTGGTGGGCTGAATATGGTCCTCAGATGCAATACCTTCCGCTAGCCTCCGGAACTGTGTCGCCTTAGTTGGTAAAGTATAATTTGCAGCACAATTAAGTTTGTGCTTTTTGTTAGGGAAGCCCAAGAAATCTAATGTTTCACTTGCTACAACATAGGGAGTAAAGGAAATATTAGAGATACATTTTAACTCTCCAAATTCTGTTCCTCAAATATCTTCCAAGGGTAGGTACCAGCTCCAGTAAACCCATACAACATTCATTGGAGATCTTAGTCTTATTTATATGTGTGTGAAAATTTAAGAACCAGGTGTTTATTGTCCTGTGGATGATAATAAAGCAAAGGTAAGATTCGCATGCTTGAAGTACTTATATTCCAAGTTGGGACACTCACACTGTTGGACCTCTCAGTTGCAGAGATGCCCACTTGCGCAGGAGGACGCCCAAAGATCCAGACTCCAGACAAGTTGATGCAAAAAGCACGAGGTTTTTATTGAACATTTGCGCAAACAAGCCCCCACCTCAGGCAGTGAGGAGCCCTGAGCGGCAGTTTCACACAGGTTATATAGGCAACGAATTAGCATATTCCTAATGCACATGCGTAAAATGCGGGCGGAGAATGCAGAGGTGTTACAGGATTGGTCAGTTCAGAGCGACCATTAGCATATGGGAGAACGCTGGCGAAGAATGCTGGTGGAGAGTGCTGGTGGAGAATGCAGAGGTGGCACGGGATTGGCTGGTTCAGAGGGACAATTAGCATACCGGAGAATGCTGAGGGAGAGTACTGAGGGAGAGTGCTGAGGTGTTACAGGATTGGCCGGTCGCAGTGACATCATAAGTGCGCTCCTAGAGACTCTCCGAAGGGGAGGGGCAGCTCTGCTCTGGGCGCGCCCAGAGGTTTCCCAGAGGGGAGGGGCAGCTCTGCTCTGGGCACACCTAGAGATTCTCTGAAGGGGATTGACTTTTCCTTCCCAGAGAACGTCCTGCCCGCTAGACTCTGGGGAACATCTAACCTCTTAAGAAGCCCCTGATATTTGCCCAGGCCTAGTTTCTTGTCCCTCCCCCCGTAAGGATCCTTCAACACTCACATATCTATAAACAGCTGGAGCCGAGTACGGAGCCCTGTGTTTCCCCAAAGTCCACCTTGAGATATATTCTTTGAAATATGTAGCGATTCAGAGCACATAAACATGATAGTATGGTTTGGATCTTCCCCCTTTGGAGATATAATTGCCATTGTGGAATGGAAAATAACAAGGAGTCACAGATAATAGGGCCCCAAAGACCTCAAAGAAATAGGTTAATCTCACTGTTGATCCTAGTATGTCATAAAATATCAGTGTGCACTAGCTTTTCTTTCCCTTTCTTGCTTAAAACTGTCCCTTTATTGTCAAGGTCTAAAAAAGGCAAGACATAATGAGTGAAGCTGCAGTGATGTTTGAAAAATGTGCTTTGACACATTTGGAACATACCCACTGTTCAGAATCTGCCAGCTAAGAGAAGTTGATTAGAACCCCTGATGGCCTGTGGGGCCCCCCATCCGGGTGCCTGTTACCTGCTGCTGTCAGCTCTGCCCTGGGCCAGCGTGGAGCCAGAGCATCCAGTTGCCTTTCATCTTTGTGTAGGCATCAGACCAGGAGTTAGCCACCACGGCTAATTTAAAAGGAAAGGGAAAGCTGTGTTGGCTGGACAGTATGAGGAAGCCCCTCTCTTTCTTGTCCTCAACATTGGACTTGAGTTGTGGTTCTTCAAAAATGAAAAGTATCATCCTTTGCTTTCTGAAGAGCCTTGATATTGGTAGTTCCGGTGCATCTCTCCATTTGGAATCAGAAAGTAACCACTCCACACTCGCTTCCCTGAAGCTCAGCTCCAGAAGGGACTTAAAATGATCACTTCTGTTGGTATGTGGATTTAAAATTGATAGGGCAATTCTAAGGTTGATCCAGACCCTGAATTCTGTCGCCACATGGTGGATTATAAATGTGTTTATGGCCCATTTTCTTGAGAGTGGGGAGAAATCTTGCTAGATTTCACTTATCATGTTTCATTTTTTGATACTACAATATATTCTGAAATAAATCTTTAAATGGAGTATAAATAATAAAGTATACATACAGTCTTCTAGGGATGAAATAAGTCAAAATGGAACAATTAATATTGTAAACCAAAGAAAAAGAATCCTTGATCCACAGTGTAGAGACATTTTTAGAGGAAAAGCAATTCAGACATACATTCATTCATTTAACAAAATATCTGTGGACACTTGTTCTATAACAGCATTGTGCAAGCTCCTAGAATTTCTATGAAGAATAAAATAAATTTGTTATCTGCTCCTAGAATTTCTTAAAATTATTGTTTATGTACTTAATTTTGAAGGGCAGTCAGCGATAGACAGACAGAGAAAGAGAAAGATCTTTCATATATCTGCTGGTTCATCCCCAAATACTTGCAAGTGAAAGAGCTAGGCCAGGTCAAAGCCAGGAGTCTGGAATTCAGTCTTGGGTCTCCTGCAGAGATAACAGGAAACCAAATACTTGTGTCATTACCTGTTGCCTCTCGGGGTGCACATTAGCAGGAAGCTGGAATTAGGAGAAGAGCCAGGACTTGAACTCATGCAAACCAACACGGGATGTGGGTGCTCCAAGTGCCAGCTTAACAATTGCCACAAATGGATAGAAATATCGCAAGTAATGGTTTGGAGGCACGTGGCAATATGAAACATGCTAAAATAGCTAACTTAGTTTTGCAGTGCCTGAGTGAGTAGGATGCGGAGGTAAAAAGAGACCTTTATATCAAGGTCTTTTAGAAGAAAGACTATGGGAGTTATTAACTGGTGTTAATCAGGTTAGTGATGTGATGCAATTTATTCCTTAGAGTTCCCTGTCTATGGTGTAGAAGGCAGCTCTGGGAGTTATTGAGGCAAACAACACTGCTGATCTAGGTAATGGCCAGGAAATTGTAGAAGGTATGAGGATGATATATCTAGGAGAGATATTTGTCAGCTTTAGTGATTGAGTGGGTGTAAGAGGTGCAAAAGGACACGGATGCATCGTTTGGGTCATAGTTTTCCAGACTGATAAAGTACAAGGTGAAGTTAATGAGCTCAGTAGAACTGGAGGTGTCTAAGTTACATTCTAGGGAAGATGTTTAGCAGAGAGTTGGATATTTCAGTTCTTGTAAAGAGAACTTTCAACCAAAGGTATAGATTTGAGAGTTGTCAGCCTGCAGTTAATCACTAAGCAATGGAGCCAAAGAGCTTGCTCAGGAATCTTTAAGTTAAGAAGAGATGACTTCCTGGGATAGGACCCTAAGAAATATTGTGTTTTAGGGGAATGAAGAGTGGAAAATTCTACAAAAGAGACTATTAGGTAGGATTAAAAACTGGGAGAGCATTTCTTGTGGAAGTTAAAATAGTTTTCAGAAAAGGATGGAATGGTCCCAAGTGTTGAATGCCACTTTGATCAATAATATTCCAGTTCTTTCCACCACCGGGAGAAATTATTTTCAGTTACCATCATGTAAGACTTAATGAGCATCTTTATTTTCTTGACTTGTTCTCTAAGATGAACACAACCCTTCTTTTAAAAATTAATTTTAAAGATACTATTCAAATTCAGTAAACCATTCCACATATGGATTAAGATTCAGACTTGACAACCAAGTCAATAAATAATATCTCACAGTTTGCCTTCTTTCACTGTTTTCAATTTTAATACAATAAAAACTTCTAGTGGTAACATAAAATCACAGAATTAAAATAACTCAATTTCTACTTCTTTGTTTTTACAATCTCTGTGCTGTCATTGTTTATTTTGAATTTACTGATTAAACATAGGATGTTGACTGGAGGGTTGTGTACTGCAGGGCTGGAGACAAACTGCACCCAAAGCAAATTTGAATGACTACGAATTGTTATTAATTTATTTTTGAAATGAACACATGGAGCTGAATCCATGTCTGATTAGATTGTATAAGTGCAAATTCCTGAAATTAGCTTTTAAGTTTATGTGATGTTTATTAAAGGGTAAGAAATAAGAGTGTCCTTGTTTGAAGTTTTCCTGTATATACACACACATACTGATGTATAATACATGATAATACATATAAGTAATAATATGTTATTTTTAAAATGAACCAGTAACCATTGCAATTATTTTGTAATTTAGATTAATTTAGATTAATGAAAGACTTGTGAGGAAGATCTGGAAACATACACACACACACACACACACGTATCCGCACCACCTTATTGGCTGTACATAAGGTGGACTACTCTCACTGCCCAACCTTTGGTACAATATTGGTCTAGATGATAAGTAAAAGGAGGCCTAGAAGTTACCCATGTATTCATCACGAAGTCTGTGGTAACCTTGACAAAAGTGGGTTCAGAGGAGTGAACCTGTATCATTCTGGGCTGAGAAACTAGGAGGTGAAAAAGCAGTTCCAATTCCTCCAACTCCATGATGACTCCTTATCCCTTCCCTGTTGTTGCTGCCTACACATCCTACTTTCCTGGCATATTAGAATTTTCCACTCTTCACCGAGCGTACTAAGAATTTATGCTTATTTGCCTTTATTTCTATTGTTCACTTTGCTTCAAGTTCCTCTTCCCCCTGATTAATTCTTTCCTTGGCCCTAGCACTTCTTGAGGCCAATGATCCAGTAGAGCCTTCCCAACTCTTCTGGACCAATTTACAAGTACTTGGGTCCGCCCCACCATCTCCATTTTGGTATCTGGCAAGGCAAGTACTACCCAGTTATGCACATCCTCATCACTTAGCATCATGCCTTCTTGTTCTACTCAAAAAGGTTTGTTGGGGACAGAAATGGGGGGCAAAAAAGTAAGAGATTAAATGAGGAAGTAAATAAGTGAATATAACCCAGGGAAATGTGAGACCTTCTCTTCCACGTGTGTAAGTACAGGAAGACCAAGTGAGTGGGTGGTACTACGATAATGAGCCACAGTAACAGATGATGTTGCGAATGGGCAGATAATTCATTTTGATAAGCATCAGAATTTCACAAATAAAATCAATCATTACATGATACTAACTCAGACCTTTTAGCTCTGGATGCCTCACTTTTATTAGGATTGCTCCGGCCCCCTCCCAGCCCCTCGCCCTCCCCCGCTAGGTTTCTCTAGCACCAAAGGGAGAGGAGCATTTTAATTTTGTAGGTGAAAGGAGGTAAGACAGACTTCTGCAAAAGAGGTTTTGTCAGCTCAGTGTACAAATCAGTTGAGTTATTGTTGCTTTAATCTGCCCTACTTACCCAGCAAAGGCATCTAAGTGTTTACATTTGTTTGGGAAAGATTGAGATTTCGACATGTAGTTTGATGCACACCTTTCCCCAATACCTCAGCCTCTCCTTCCTCTGCTTCATGGCGTGTTCAGTGACGTGTGACCAGGTGGCACTTAACACTCTGGACAACTCTAAACAGGTCATGGTCAGCTCCAACGTCAATCATTTGCCTTAGGCCCTGAAGGAAAGCTGGGTTGGGACTTCATTCCCTAACACTTCAGACTTAGTTTTCTCCCCGCTCCCCTTACCACATTTGTTGTTTGTTAACTGCCTTTATTTGTCAGCTTTAAAATGGAACATCTGCGTGTCTCAAGTATAGACCATGTGAACTAGGCAAGTCCGATCGAATAATGGAGCTATTTGAGGCTGGTGTCCTGAATGTAAAATTGGGCTCCTGATTTTGAATATTTGTTGTCAGATTGTGCCAATGGAGCTCCCTAGCCTGCTTATTGCTGATTCACTGTCGCCAACAAGAGCCATTTAAATATTGACAGTGCAGTTCTCTTCAGTGAATTCAATTGAATGAATGGTCGAATAAATAGTGGAAGATCAATTTCTGTGAAGGAACAGTAACAGTCAATAATATCTTTTAAGTACAGAAGCCTTTATGACTTTTAAATATTAGAAAATCCTAACAGTGTACAGCTGAATGAATATGCTCTTTTGATAATTGAATATTTTTTCTGGGATACAAAGCTCTACATTTAGCAGCTGTCCAGTCAACAATGAAAGCTATACTCACTTGTATAAACACTGACATTCACTTATCCAATCCACACCCCCTCCCTCAAAGAGTTTGTTGATACAGGTCTAAGCACTTGGCTATGACTTATCTGAATCTCAAACAGGTTGGGAATAATAGGATCTTGTTGTTTGGTGATACATGTTTGGCAAAGAAGAACATTCATATTAACATGAAACTTGGGATTTGAGTGATGTAATAGAAAGGTCCTGAATCCAGTCCTGTCTCAGTGATTACAATTTATATGTGCCCTCACAGAAATCAGTGAACATTTCTGGGACTCAGTTTCCTCTGATCATATTGAAATGATTGGTTTTGATCAATTATGTTCAACTGTGCCACACGAGATATTAGGTACCATAAGAGGTTTCTTCTCTGGTTTTTCAGTAGCATGTTTCCTTAAAGATTGGCAAAAGATATTTCATAATTTTATTTTACTATGTAACTTATCAATTTGAATTTCATCATTATTTATGAGGGAGTTGATGTTTTTATTATTATTTATGAGGGAGTTCATGTTATACCCCTGCCATCTCCACTCTCAACCTCATACCTTTCTGATTTAGCTCCTTCTATACAAGGACAAATTCAAGAGCCATCCCTTTTATGATAATTTCATTGACTATCCAACTCATGCAAATTGCTTCTTTTCTCTGAGCATCAGTGAAAAAATTACTTTGTATCCTCTTTTTCATTGTATTTTTCCTGTGTGTGTTACTCCTTGCTCAACAAATAGATTGGTGGTTTCATGAGAGGATGATTATAGCAGCCTCTCTTTTTTTTTTTTAAGATTTAATTTAATTATTTGAAAGACAGTTACAGAGAGACAGAAGGAGAAAGAAAGATCTTCCATCCACTGGATTACTCCCAAAATGGCCAGTCTGGGCCAGGCCAAAGCCAGGAGCCTAGAACTTCTGGAACTCCCCACATGGGTACAGGGGCCAAAGGACTTGGGACATCCTCCCAGGCTTTCACAAGCAGAGAGATGGATGAGAAATGGAGCAGCCAGGACCCAAACCGGTGCCCATATGGATACTGGGGTGCAGGCAGCAGCTTAACCAACTGGGCTGCAGTGCTGGCCCCTAAAGCAGCCTCTTAATTGCCTCCCAAATATCTTTTTCCCTTTGGGATAACTTAATGATGTCATGTTTTTAATCTAAATGATAATCCATGAATGGTCTAAGCTAGTTATGGAAATCTGTTGCCCTTTCTTGGGCTCCCGGCAGTTGAAGTTGACCTCATGATCCAGTTCTACTCAGTGAAATTTAAGTCAATGGAAGTCTGTAGGGGAGGTAAGGCAGAGAAAGCTTTATTCTATTTCTCATTTTGCCTTCCATGACCATATAGATAAGATGCCTGGAATAGCCACAGCCATATTGCAACTACAAGGTGACAAAGATAACGGAAATGTCAAGGAACTCTTGGAGACCAAAGGCTCTGACCTTGTTAAATCACAACACCAATGGCATCAACTTACCACTGGAGTTTTGTTTTTTGAGAAAATTTTATTTACGTATTGATTATAATTTCAAGTAAGTAGCTATTACTTCACGGATGCATTCTTTCAACAAATATTTATGATGTATCTCTAATATCCCAGACATAGCAAACAAAAATACAATAGTAAACAAAAACATAAAAAATTTTTATCCTCATGGAACTTGCATTCTGTAATGTAGATGGTATGGAAAAATAGCAATAGCTACTAACTGAATTATCATCTATATTAGAAAGCACCAAGTGCTATAAGAAAAGACTATGCAGGATATAGGGACCAGGAAGGCCATGTTTTGGGATTAAGAACAGGTTCAAATAGGGTGGTAGAACCCGAGAAAGTGATTCTGAGCCAAGTTTTGAAGGAGGTGAGAGTCAGTCAAGTGCCTATCTTGGAGAAGAGCAACTCAGATATTGGGTGGGGCCAATGCAAAGATCCTAAGGAAGAGTAAGCCCAGTCTTCCTGAAGGAGACTGATGTTTCTGGAGTGAAATGAGCTAAGTGGGAGAGGTAAATGTATGTGTGTGTGTGTGTGTGTGTATGTGAACATGGTACATTGTGCGGAACCCTGTCGTCATTCTAAGGACTTTATTTTTTGATAGGCTAACTGAATAGACAATGAAGGTTTTTAGCAGAATTATAATATGGTCTGACTTACTTTAACAAGATTACCTGACCTACTCTTGTCAAAAGCAGACACAGGAGAAAGCAAGGGTAGAGAAGCAGGGAGAGGTGTAGGCGGTCATTATGTAATCTTGCTTAGATTAGGAGGGTAGCAATCGAAGTGCCAGAGAGAAAAGTTTTCATCTTCTTCTGGATTTATTTCAAAGGCAGACACAAGATTTCTTAAAAATTTGGGTAAAAGTTGTCAAACCCTATCATTTTAGAGTAGCAAATACACATTGAGGACAAAATAAACACCACTAAATACGAAAATTTAGATTTTAAGTCAACTGCATGAAACTTTAATGTTGTTATGGAAAATCATTCATCAAATATGGAAATGTAACACAGTAGGCAATGCCTTATATCTAAGCAAATGTTTATGGGGCCGGCGCTGTGGCGCAGCAGGTTAACACCCTGACCTGAAGCGCCGGCATCCCATGTGGGCGCTGGTTTGAGACCCGGCTTCTCCACTTCCAATCTAGCTCTCTGCTATGGCCTAGGAAAGCAGTGGAAGATGGCCCAGGTCCTTGGGCCCTTGCACACATGGGAGACCCAGAGGAAGCTCCTGTCTCCTGGCTTCAGATCGGCGCAGCTCCAGCTGTTGTGGCCAATTAGGAAGTGAGCCAGCGGATGGAAGAGCTCTCTCTCTCTCTCTCTCTCTCTCTCTGCCTCTCCTCTCTCTGTGTAACTCTGACTTTCAAATAAGTAAATAAATCTTTAAAAAAAATAAACAAATGTTTTTATTGATTTTTGTGTAGTTATCCCATTATTCATTTAAAGTCTATTGGAATGGCCTCAAGAGTAGGCTAAGAAATGTTAGAAAAACAAAACTTCATTTCTTAAGGATCAATACTTACAACTCAAAGCACAATGAAATGAACACACCATTTTCTCTTGCTATTTTCCTAAAACTGGTTGAACTGAATCTAAAATAGCTATTTAGTATCAGTAGGATCTGGGGATGGAAGGGGGAGGAGGCAAAATGTAAAGGAATAGGAAGAACTCAAGTTAATAATTTCATCTTCAAAATATCCGTCAAAAATAGCTGGTAGTTATTTAGATTTGACCTAGAAATTGTGCCGAACAACTTTGAAGGTTCCATAGCATTCCAAAGTTGGTTATTTGGGGTTCCAAATAATGATACTGTTATATGTATGTATGTGTGTATGCCCAAGTTTAATGTTGACAAATCAAATTGGATGAGATGCTGCTAAGTGTTAAGTATGGATGAAACAAGGGTGCTGGTGGATGAGACAATGCCTCAGTCCAGATAAAATTTTAGTTTTCCACTGTATTTTGTGAGGTTGGATTATAAGAGTATAGACAATGATGTAATAATAATGCAGTTCTTATGTGTGTAAGATACATTTATTGGCAACTTCCAGCCTCTAATGAATTTAATAGAAACTGCAAGAGAAGCAATGTTTTCAAGCCTTTAAAAGTTAAATGTATGAGAAGTGCACATTATTAGATATCTCACTCTGATTTGTAAGTTAATTACTTCTAGTTATTCCTTATTTACTGGTCCAAATATAGAGTTCTTTCTGAGCACATAGTTTTTGTTTTTATTTTTGTTTGTTTGCATTTATGAAATATTCTGACAATTCTGAATGTTTAAAGAATATGTAAAGACCACCTACTAAGTGCTAAGTTCTGTTTATGTAGTGGTGCCTATGATGAATCTGGTGCCTATTCTCATGAAGTTTTCTTTATTCTATCAGAATGGTTTGAAATTTATGAAAATATCCATACAAAAATGCAGTGAGCTAGAAAATCAGAGTTTAGATCTGGAAAAATCCTTACAATTTACAGATGCTGCATCTCAGTGGGTGGGTAAATAACTTGGCGAGGCCATGTACTCTTAGAAACAGGGAGAGAATCCAGGTTTCATTTAGCTTCTGTGCTTCACACTCAACCAAAGGGTTAAAATGGATTGAGAAGAAAGGACGGAGTGGGAGGAGGGACCTTGTAAGTCAATTAACTAATTTTCCAACAAGGCAGACACTGTGTTAAAGTTAAAACCAAATGAATATATTCAAGAATTTAAACAGATCTTAGAACTGACCCATTTATTTTGAGAACCTGTTTTAGTGGTACAACCTATCATACATAATGTGGACCTTGTACAGACATGTTCTATTATGTAGAACTGCCCTCAACTTCTCAAAAAAGACGGTAAAAATCTACCATTTAACCACTGCTGTGGCAATGAAATGGTTCCCATTCAGGGATAAGCCCAGCCTTAATTCTTGTCCACTTCCATAAAGGACTAAGCAAATCTAATCCAAAACCACATCAGAAAGATCATACATGATGATAAAGTGGGATTTATCCCAGAGATGGAAGGGTGGTTCAATATTCACAAATCAATAATCATCTTAAATCACATCAACATAATAAACAACAAAAACGACGTGGTCATCTTAATATATACAGAGAAAGCATTTGATAAGTTTCAATATCCTTTCATGATACATAAAAAAACCTTCCACAAATTAGGTATGGAAGAAACATACCTAAAAATTATAAAGGCTATACATGACAAACGAATAGCTAATAATATCATAGTGAAACGGAAAAAGTTGAAAGCATTGCCTCTCAGATCTGGGACAAGATAAGGATATCCTTTTTCCCCACTCCTATTCAATATGTTACTGGAAATTAGCAAGAGCCATTAGAAAGGAGAAAGAAATAAAGGGCATCAAAACAGGAAAGGAAGACATAAAAATATCTGTGTTTTCAGGTTATATGATGTTGTACATGGAAAAACCTAAGCACACCACCAAAAAGCTATTAGAACTGATAAATGAGTTCAGAATTCTATAAAGTTGCAGGTTGCAAAATAAGCATATAAAAGGAGTAGCATTTTTATATACTACTAATGAACTCATTGAAAGAGAAATCAAGAAAGAAATCTCATTTTCAGTAGCCACAAAAATCAAATCTTTAGGAATAAATTTAACCAAAGAAGTGAAAACGCTCTACATTGGTGGAAGAAATCAAGGACACATGAAAATGGAAAGATACCCTTGCTCATGGATTGGATCAGTATCTTTAAAATGTCTATACTACCTATAGAAACCTACAGATTCAATGCAAGTCCTATCAAAATACCAATGACATTCTTTACAGAATTAAAAAATCCTAAAATTCATATGATATCACAAAAGACCTAGAATAGCCTAAACAATTCAAACAACAAAAAATCAAACTGAAAGTATCATAATGCCAGAGTTTAAATCATTCTATAAAAACATAATGATTAAAGCAGCATGATACTAGAATTAAAATTAGCACATAGATAAAAGAAATAAAATAGAGAGCCCAGAAATTAATCCATGGCCATATAGCTAACTGATTTTTGAGAAAAGTACCCAGACCATATATTAAAGAAAGAATGATCTATTCAATAAATGTTACTGGAAAAACTGGTTGTACATATGTAGAAGAATAAAATTAGATTCGTACCTCTTACTATACAAAAATAAGCTTAAGATAGAAGACCTAAATTTAACACTAGAGACTATGAAATTGCTGGAAGAAATTGTAGTAGAAGCACTTCAGGACGTTGGTAGAAGTGACAACTTCTTGGATAAGACTCCCAAAGCACAGGCAACAAAACCAAAATAGGACAAATGGAATTATATAAAACTCAGAAGCTTCTGCACAGCAAAGGAAACAATCAATAAACTGAAGAGATATCAAATAGAATGTGAAAAAATATTTACAAGCTACCTACCCAAGAAAAGATTAATATCCAGAGTATATCAGCAACTCAAAACACTCAACAGCAAAAAAACCTACCAATCCAGTTAAGAAATGGGCAAAGAAATTCAATAGATAATTTTCAAAAGAAATAATACAAATGGCCAACAAATACATGAAAAAAAATGCTCAGCATCACTAGTCATCAGGGAGATGCAAATTAAAACCATAATGAGGAGGCTGGGGCTGTGGCATAGTAGGCTAAGCCTCTGCCTACAGAGCTAGCATCCCTAAGGATGCAGGTTCTTGTCCTGGCTGCTCCTCTTCTGCCGCAGCTCTTTGCTATGGCCTGGGAAAGTAGTGGAAGATGGCCCAAGGGCTTTGGTCCCTGCACCTGCACGGGAGACCTGGAAGAAGCTCCTGGCTTTGTATCAGCTCAGCTCCGGCTGTTGCTTCAATTTGGGGATTGAACCAGCACATGGAAGACCTTTCTCTCTGTAACTCTACCTCTCAAATAAATAAATAAAAATCTTTAAAAACAAACAAATAAACAAAAAACCCAGAAGCATTAGATATTACCACCCCTGTCAGAATGATTATTATCCAAAAGAGAGTAACAAATGCTGGCAAGGATATGGAGAAAGGGGAACTCTCATACAACGTTGGTGGGAATGTAAATTAGTGCAGCCACTGTGGAAAACAGCATGGAGAGTTCTTAAAAAACTAAAAACAGGCTTGCCACATGACCCAGCAATCCCACTGCTGGATATATACCCAAAAAACACGAACACACTACATCAAAGAGATATGTGCAGGAGCGTTGTTTATAGCAGCACTGTTCACAGTAGCCAAAGGTGTCCATCAACCAAGGTTGAATGGGTAAAGGAAATGTGGATAAAGAAAATGAAATATTATTCAGCTACAAAAAAGAATGAAATTCTACTATTTGCATCAAAATGCATGCAACTGTATGATACGTTGAATGAAGTAAGCTGGACACAGAAAGAAATATGCCTCACGTTCTCCATTATATATGAGAGCTAAAATTCAAAAAGAAAGAAAGAGAACAGACAAAAAAGAAAGGAATGCCTATATGTATCAGTTTGCTGCAAATATAATTTTGCCAAACTGTTATTTATTTTTGTTAAACGAGTAGTTAAGAAGACATACCACTACATTTTTAATGATCTGTGATTATTTTTAACTTTATTGTATATGAAGGAAATGATCATCTTTTGTTTGATTATTCTTTAAAGCCATTTCCTATATTCCCACTGAACTAGGGTCTTTTTTACTTTTGGCTTGTTGAACTGTTTATTTAGTGAAGCATTAAGCCTTTGAACATAATGTAAATTAAAAATGTTATTTCAAAAGCTGAAAAAAGAAAGGAAGGTAAACAAACCCTAAGGATATAGTACCAAGAACTGAATCTTTAATGTTTATTTGAAAATTTGATTAGAGTAAAAATGACTCATTCTCGGGACCACAAAAAATAAATTATGGAATATGTGTTTTTATCATTTCACGATCTTGCTGAGAGCAGTTTAGCATAGACAGAGATAGGAGAGAACAAAGGATGTGAGTTTAATGCTATAGAGGTTACCTTCCTAGTTCAAATACTAGCTTTCTACTAACTTAGCTAGGTGCACCTGAATCAAGTGATCCAACCTCTCTGAGCATTAATTTTATTGCATAAAAGTGGATTATGGTAGGGTTGTTGTAAAGATATTTTTAAGATACCAAAATAACTTAACATAGTGTCTGGAATATAGTCAAATCTAAATAATTGCTTAGGGCAACCACCAGGATTATGTAACATAGTTTTGAACTGCAAAATTGATGAGGCCTCATTGGCTTGTATGTATGTGAGTATGCACATATCTGTGTGTGTATGTGCCACTGACAGATACACTGTTGGAGACAAAACCAAACACTCACCCGAAAAAGATATCCAAATGTGCAGCTATTTATTTTTCTTCCATGAAACCTTATTTTTCCATCAAGGAGCTCTTATAAAGCAAACATTTATTTCTGGACTGTTGATCTACTTCCACAAATTAATGGAACTCTAAATTTTGCGCTTTCCTTCTCTGTACAACAAGAGGTCTCAAAGTCTGGCATTGTCTGAAATTCAATGCTGGATCTCTCATGCCCTGGGGTTCTCAAAGAAAGTCCCCACGTCCCCACATCACCCACTTATTTAGACACCGCCACAACCAACAGGCTCTTTTTATTTAATGAAACTATTTGCTATTGTTAGTGAATGTTTGGGTACATGCTGAGGATCTGCTGGAAGTATGAATAGCTACATTTCTAATCTTATCCCTTTTTTCCCAAGGACTAAATTCCATACATGAAGAATTTTCTATACAAGGAGTTTCTGTGTTCTTGTTGAACACAACTAGCTATTTGCTCATTCATGCAAACAGTGTATTCTTCATATTATTGAAGTAATGTCAACATTTCTAGGAGAAGAATAGTTGCAACTATTAGTTTGTTTTGCTCAATACATTCCTACCAAGACACCATTGATTTCTTAGATCTATTCGATTCAACCAAAAGGCAGATTTTATTTATTTATTTTTACTTCACATGAATTTCATGAAAAAATATGCAGATTATAGAGAAACTGGAAGAAAAATTTCACCATTCAATTTGTATGTATGAATGACATCTGTGAATATTCAGTTGACAGTTAAAAGATCCATAATGGCCTGAAATTAACTTCAAAAGCACATAACTATGAAAAGACAATCATATCTCAAAGCTTTTCTTTTTAAGATTTATTTATTTACTGAAAGGTAAGTAGGTAGAGAGAGAGAGAGAGAAAGAGATCTTCCACCTGCTGGTTCACTCCCCAAATGGCCACAACAGCTGAGGCTGAGCCAAGCTAAGAGCCAGGAACTCCATCCGAGTCTCCTACGTGGATAGCAGGGGCCCAAGCACATGAACTATCTTCTGCTGCTTTCTCAGGTGCGTTAGCAGGGAGCTGAAGCAGAAGATGAGCAGCTGGAACTCAAACTGGTGCTCTTATGGGATGCTGACACTGCAGGTGGCGGATTAATCCACTGCACCACAGCACCACTGGCCCTGATCTCAAAACTTTAAAAAATTTTCTTTAAATTACATCATTGTGTAATAAAAAAAAATTAACAACCAAACAAAACAAACTAACAACAACAACAACAAACTCCTCCTCCAGGTACAGTGTACTTAAATGAATATCTCTGGGAACCCCTGGCGTCTAACTTTTCTTTCAAGTCTACCCTTATCCCTGGGCACCTCATAAGACAAGCTACTTTTTACAATGGCTGTGTTTTATGCTGTGATATTATGAAATTGATCATTATTTTCCTTTTCTGAATTTCTTTTTCTTGTTATTTAAATGGACACAAGTAAAACCTAGTTTTTGTAGCTTGGGATACATGCCTTGTCCAGTGGAATGTTTTTCAGTCTGGGGTTTATACCAGAATGCATGACCTGGGCATTTGTTAAATCCAGACCACTGTGCTGGGGCTTAACACTCCAGTAATGGCTGGAATGGGAGCTTTTTAGAGTCTTTTCAAGTGCACTGCAGCGGAGCCACTGATTAAACTTAGTCAGCTTGAAGAAAGTTGAAGATACCAGACAACTAGATCTAATAATCTCCTTGAGCCCAGAGAATTGTATGTTGTCAGGGAATTCTTGGCATTATGACAGGATGTAACATATATTGTAAAATAATATACTAATAGACAAATAGCTAGAAAACACTTCAGCAAAGACAGTGCATTCTTGGCAGAAATGGACCGCATTTGGCAACAACTTCAAAGGCACAAGAGAAAGACTGGAAGTGTGAGTCCTTCAAAGTAGTATATTTTTATAAGACTTATTTTAAACATGGGGTTTAGAAGCCATACAGCCTGTTCTTCTAACAGCTGTTCCTAAATTTTTAACACATTATAATAATTTAAAAGTTTTCTTTGATATTTAGGATGAATCAATATTTGTATATGCTTCCCCAAAAAGAGTAAAACTCTTTTTTTGACAGGCAGAGTTAGACAGTGAGAGAGAGAGACAGAGAGAAAGGTCTTCCTTCCGTTGGTTCACCCCCAAATGACTGCTACGGCCAGTGTGCTGTGCTGATCTGAAGCCAGGAGCCAGATGCTTCCTCCTGGTCTCCCATGCGGGTGCAGGGCCCAAGGACTTGGGCCATCCTCCACTGCCTTCCCAGGCCACAACAGAGAGCTGGACTGGAAGAGGGGCAACCGGGACAGGATCCGGTACCCCGACTTGGACTAGAACCTGGGGTGCCGGCGCCGCAGGCAGAGGATTAACCTAGTGAGCCGCGGCGCTGGCCAAAAGAGTAAAACTCTTATCGCATAATTTATTTTTAAAGATTTTTTAAAAATTTATTTGAGAGGTAAAATTACAGACACACAGAGAGAGAGAGAGAGACAGAGAGAAAGGTCTTCCATCCACTGGCTCACTCCCCAAATAGCTGGAATGGCTGGAGCCAAGCCAAACCAAAGCTAGGAATCAGGAGCTTAATCAGGGTCTCCCATGCTGGTGCAGGGGCCCAAGCACTTGGGCCATCTTCTACTGCTTTCCCAAGCCATAGCAGAGAGCTGAATAGGAAGAGGAGCAGCTGGAACAAGATCCGGCGCATATGGGATGCTGGCACCACAGGTAGAGGTTTAGCCCACTATGGTCACAGCACAGGCCCCTCTCATTTTTTTACTTTATTCTTTTTTAACTCTGTCATCTCTCTTACAAAATTTAACTGGAATTTTTATTCCAAGTGTTTATTTATTTAGTTATTTTAAGATTTGTTTATTTATTTGAAAAACAGAGTTGCAGAGTGATAGAGAGATGTTAGAAATAGAGTGTCAATTGTTAAGTCAACAACAGGAGTCACTGTGTACTTACTCCCCATGTAGGACCTCTGTCCTTAATGTGTTGTACTATGTGAATTAACAGTATAACTAGTACTCAAACAGTACTTTACACTTTGTGCTTCTGTGTGGGTGCAAACTTTTGAAATCTTTACTTAGTATATACTAAATTGATCTTCTGTATATAAAGATAATTGAAAATGAATCATGATGAAGAATGGGATGGGAGATGGGATGGTTACAGGTGGGAGAGAGGTTATGGGGGGGAAAGCTGCTATAATCCAAATATACTTTGGAAATTTATCTTTGTTAAATAAAGTTAAAAAGAAAAAGACACAATTATGTATCACATCACCCCGAATGAAAAAAAAAAAAAGAAATAGAAGACTTCATCCATTGGTTTACGCCCCAAGTGGCCACAGTGGCCAAGGCTGAGCAAGGATGAAGCCAGGAGCCGGGAGCTTCATCCTGGTCTCTCACACGGGTGATAAAGCCCAAGCACTTGGGCCCTCCCTTCTGCTTTTACCAGACCATTAGCCAGGAGCTGGATCAGAAGAGGAGCAGCTGGGACATGAACTGGCACCCGTATGGAATGCCGGCATTGCAGGCAGTAGCTTTACATGCTATACCACAATCCTCTTCTCCCACCAAATGTTTACTATGTTTCAATTTTTCATTGAGCATAAATAACTACTTATGTGTTACCATCAATTTGCTTACTACTTTTTGGATGTTTAGTACTACCTGAAGCCTTTTTGGGGATTCATTGATTATTTTGAGTCGTGTATCCTCCAGTAATTCTTTCAGAGACTGCTTAGCTTGGAAAACATCATGAAGTTTTGCTTGTCTGAATGTGTATTGGTACTATCATTCATTTAAAAGCCAGTTGGGCTGGGTATAGGATTCCATGGTTGAAATCATCCCTTCCTCCCTCCTTTAATGTGGACGATGCTAATCACTGATGTTCATGAGACACTGTGCTATTGGCAGGCTGCTTTTTTCATGGTGTGTGTTTAGTCTGTTTGCTTGTTTTTCTCTGGAACCCATTGCTATTTTCTTTATTCTTGAAATTCTGAAACTTCAAAATGGCATTTTAAAGCTGGCTTACCTCTTTTAATGTGAAGAACCATGCTTTCTTCAGATCTGAGCATGTTTTCTGTGGGTATATGTTAAGTACTTGATTATGCACTTGCCTTCATTTTCTCTTTCTCTCAGTCTAGAATTCCTGTAATGTGAATTTTGGCATTTCTAGATTAAATTTCATGTCACTTCATACTTGTCTCCCTCCCACCCCCTGCCCACACCTTTTGGGGTGCACATGGCCTGCTCCGTGCAAAAATACTTCAGCTCAATTTTTCCACTCACTAATTCACTACAGAACATGTATTGCTGCCATGATTGCCGCTTATTAAAATTTTCATTTTTTTTTAAATTCTAAGAGTTCTAGGAAACACTTTTAGATTGACAAAGTGTTCTTTCAAGTCTTTCTAACTACACTTGTTCTATTGTTAACTTTATTAGCTCCTGGGAAAAGGCTCATTCTTCTTTTAGCATCTAACTTTTTTTTTTACTGACTTAGAATGTTTAGAGTCTTCTTGGTTGCCTACAGCTTTGCATTTGAGAAGCACTATTCATTTGTCCTTTGTATATTAAGACTACTGATTACCAGGATCTATTTGCAGATGTGTGGGGGACATATTTGAAATAGAAGCTGTCTTGCAAAAGTGAAAACTGTCATCACTACTGAAAGTGAGAGGCTACCTGGGCATCACAAGTCTTCTCCAGCCCCAGTGCTCTGCTCTAGCCACCTGTTAGTGTCCAAAGACTATAAAAGATGAAGAAGGGGAGAAACAGAAATACACTGCTGCACCAGAAGGAACTTTCCAATTAATTCCCCTTAAATATCTCCAGGGCTGCTCTTAAGTATTGAAATTATTGGCATTAAGCTTACAGATTTTAAAAACTTCAACAATAGGTTTTGCATGTATTCTAGCCTATAGATTTATCCAGTTTTATTTTGTTGAAGACCTAGTTGTATGCTCTCTAGTTCTACAAAATTCCACAAAATTTGTGGTACGCTGATGCTGTTTTATAGGCATAAAATATTTTGATTCTTTTGCATCATCTGAAGTGATAGAGTAAATATAATTGTATGCTCAATTTGTCCTATGTCAAATATCATTCTTAAGGAGAACTTTAAAAAGAGGAACTTATTTCCCCCAAGTTCAAGGGAAACACTTCAGTTCAAGAGCTTATTTAGCCTTCAGGCCAAATCTTTATAAATAAGGACATGGAAAATTCTATAACAAGCAATTTTTGACCAGAAATATTTTCTCAGGTCTTATTGTGGCACAATAAGGTAAAGAGAAAGTACTCTCAATTATTTTTTTGACCTTCTACCCTGCTATTTTGGGAGATTTTTTCCTAGCAATGTTCTCATTATAATAAAGTTTCACCACAATAAAAGTGAAATCTCCTTCCAGTTTATTGTAATTGGTGGAGATATTAATTTTTAATGGAGTTCTCATGAGGACAAGGATACATCCTTTGGGATCATGTGGTGGTTTTATCCTTACAAGAGATGAAGTCATTTTGAATATAGAGCATCCCTTTACATGCTTAATGGGATCATTGACCAATAACTTTCTATCAGTGACCTGACTTGACTTCAGTGCTGAGTTGTTTGAAATATATGCAAGACTGTGACATTTAATTACCACACAGTTTTCAGAAATAGCATCATTACATGTTAGCCACTGGATCATGTACTTTAGGCAGAAGATATGGGCTAATTTCAACAAGCAAACTTATTTTTAAAACTATAGTTATAGAGAATACAGAAAGTGTCAGTGTTGCTCTATAAGGCTACAATACTAGAGAAATGACTGTGAAGGCATTGCAGATGGTTTATAAAATAACATTGACTGTTAACAACAAAGTATTTCCCCTTCCTTCTCTCATTCTCTTCTTGCAAGTTACACACAGAGGTTTTGAATTTTTATGCTGTGTATATTTGAGCATTAAAATACCACATTCCATAAAGTTCAATAGAAATTTGTAAATAAAATAATTTCAGAAATCCAATTAGTTTTTAATTTAATTGGATGCTCCCACTATTCTTTCAAATAACTCTAACATTACTTTCTTATTGGTAAGAGGATGTCGTATATAGTAGAAAAATTAAATATTTATTGACTTAGCAGTGGATTAAGTGTTTCTTGTATTACATTCAAAAAACACTAATGATGAGGAGGTCATCTAAAAAGGCTATTTGATTTCTACAGCAAATTTGAATTTAATTTTCATATTCAGTTCAATTAGAACACATGCACTTCTACACTCAGGTTAGCTCTTTACTGTTAAGTCACTCATTCATATACCTGAATGAAAGCAATGATTCCTATTCTATTTTAGTAATGAGATGAAATTCAATGAGTTCATTCAAGTAACATAATCATCATTACTAGGTCCAAGGCTAAATTTCAGGAAACTTGGCAGGAATACAGAGAACTCCTCAAGGATTCAAAAATCTAGTAAAAAAAAAAAAAAAAACAAAAACAAAAAAACAAAAAACCTTATAAATTAAAAAAGAGAGATACTCCATGTTTCAGAAAGCTGGAGATTGGATGAAAATGACAAACAAATCTCCAGTGTATCACTGCTACTAAGATCCCCAAGCAGCACTGAAGAGGACTTCCCCATCACATTCTCCCAGAATTTGAAGCCATTGGTGAACTGTTACTAATTAAACCTGCAGAAAATGTACACATGGAACTTGATTATAGATTAGATTGACTCAGTTTACCGAACATGGAGTGAAGCAGAATAAAGGGTAGGATTACCCTGTGGGAAAATAAAAGCATTGTTTTACTTTAGTCATTAATGATCCTTTACACTACCCAAAGTTATGAGGCAGGAGATAAGAGAATAAAATACACTCCACATTAAAGAGAGGACACAGTCAATAGAAGCAAGTGCAGAGATGTTCCAGGTATTGGAATTATCAGGCAAGAATATTAAAATAACTATAGTCTATATATGGAAAGGACAGATAATATATGTAAATGAAATTTTGTTATATGAACATTTTTAAAAAGTCAAATGGAAATACTAGAATTGAAATACATTATATGGAAAAAGAAGGATTCATTCTTTGGGTTATTGACAACTAGACTGAACAGAGAAAGAAAATCAATGAATTTACAGATTGGTCAGTAAAATTATCCAAAGTGATAGACAGAGAGAGAGAGAGAGAGAGAATGAATAATGGAACAGAGTACCTATAGACCCATGATCTAATCTATGTGCAATTGGATTCCTAGCAGAAGAGTGAAGGGATGAACTCTGAGAAATAGTTGAAGAGATAATGAATGGGAATTTTCTAATGCAAGTGAAGTATACAAAAATAAATCTCCACTTAGAGACATAATAGTCAAGGTACTGTAAATAAAAAAAAGACTATCTAAAAATAGGCCAAAAAAAGTGGGTATTTAGCTTAGTGATTAAGACACCCACATTTCAGGCAGACACATGGGCTTGATTCTCAGCACTGGCTCCTGACTCTGGCTTTCTGCTATCATAGACCCTGAAAGGCAACAGTGATGGCAGAAGTACTCCTATTTCCTGTATGGGAGATCTGTCTTGAGTTCCTGGCTCCTGGAGTTGGTCCTGCTGCACCTGCCCCTGTTGTAGACACTTGGAGAGTGAACCAATAGATGGGAATCTCTGTCTCTCTCTGCCTTTCAAATAAATAAATTTTTAAAATTAAGTCAATAAAACATAACTGCCCACAGAGTGACAATGATAAAATAATACCTGCCTTCTTATCAGAAAAAACAAAGACTAGAAAAGAATAAAATAAGATTTTTAAGGTATTAAAGAATGAAATTGTTAGCTTACAATTTTCATTCGATAATGACAGAAAGTTATGCCATAGCCATATAGACACCAGAATCTACAGGAAAGGAAAAAAGCACAGGAAAGGGAAAATATGTGATAAATGTTTTATGACTGTCATTGCTTGCATTCAGCCTTGAATTGGAAGTTCTAGGGGCTGGCACTGTGGCGTAGCAGGCAAAGCCGCTGTCTGCAGTGCTGGCAACCCATATGGGCGCCAGTTCGTGTCCCGGCTGCTCCACTTCCGATCCAGCTCTCTGCTATGGCCTGGGAAAGCAGTAGAAGATGGCCCAAGTCCTTGAGCCCCTGCACCCACATGGGAGACCTGGAAGAAGCTCCTGGCTCCTGGCTTCGGATTGGCAAGCTCCAGCCATTGCAGCCAACTGGGGAGTGAACCAGCGGATGGAAGACCTATCTCTCTCTCTCTCTCTCTCTTTCTCTGCCTCTCCTCTCTGTGTGTAACTCTGACTTTCAAATAAATAAATAAATCTTTTTAAAAAAAAAAAAAGGAAGTTCTAGTTGGTACAATGGGGCTAGAAAAAACAAAGAGACCTAAAGATTAAAAAGAATGATTATTGATCATAGACAACACAGTTGTGTGTATAGAAAACTCCATTTATTCCACACTCTGAAACCATAACTAATAGATTGAATAAGTGAATTTAGCGAAGTCTTTGGATACAGTTTCAATATTTAAAAATCAATTGAGAATATCTGATTACTAACAATGAATAATTGTGTAATGTAATTTTAAAAATAAATATTTATAACAGTGTCAAACTTTTGATACACAGACTAAAATGAGCAATTAAAGTATCACTGGGAAAAATTTTAAATTATCTATACAAATACCTTATTGGAAAACTCAATGGTGTTAAGATGTTCATCTTCTCCAAAATTATTTATAGACTTGAAACAATCCTAGACAAAATATTAGCAGGCTTTTTTGAAGTGTGTCAAACAATGCAAAATATCCAGAATAGTTAAAACAAAATTGATGAAGAAAACACTGATGTATTTGTACTATGTGATTCTGGACTTAATACAATATCACACGCATGAAATCTATGTGGTGTTGGCACAGTAACAAAATGATTGATGGAACAAGTACAAAAGCCATAAATAGGCTACATGTATATATATGATATATATACTCATGTTTACTCATATATGGCATACATGAGTACTCATATATACCACTATATCATATACCCACAGAAAGATATATTGATATATGACCAAAGTGACAAATTAAGTTTGTGGGAAGAGAAATTCACTTCAAATAAGTGATGCAGGAACAATTGGATATTCATTAGGAAAAAATATTAAATTCTGGCCCTACCTCACCCAATATACAAAAACTGCTTGGAGATAGAGAATGAACTTAAATATAAAAACTATAAACAAAAACTTCCAAGGGAAAACAAATTAGACTATATTTGCAACTGTGAGGGTATGCAAAGACTTCCTAGGGAGAATTAAAACTTTATTATCTATAACAGACTTTTCTGTTTATCAAAAGAAGTAAATAGGCAGGCACAGAATGTGAAAATATTTTAATAAATAACTGATATCTAGACTATATAAACTATTTTTACAAGTCAGTGATAAAAAGATAAATAGTCCAATGAAAAAAATGGGCCAGGAGTGGGCATTTGGCATAAGGGTTAAGGCACCATTTAGAATGCTTGCATTCCGTGTCAGAGTGCCTGGGTTTGCATCTTGGCTCTGTTTTCAATTCCAGCTTCCTGCTAGTGTACATCGTAGGAGGCAGCAATGATGGCTCAAGTATTTGTTCCTTGCCACCCTTGTGGGAACCCAAATTGAGTTGCAGAATCCTAGTTTTGATTGGGCCCAGCGCTAGCTGCAGCAATCATTTGAGAGAGTAATTAGCAGATGGAGGATCTCTCTGTGTCTCTCTCTTTCTCTGTCTCTAAAATCAAATGAAAATAAATGAATAAAACATTTTTAAAATTGGTCCAAAGTTGGCCCGTGCCTTGACCGCCGTGGTTCACTTGGCTAATCCACTGCCTGCGGCGCTGGCACACTGGGTTCTAGTACCGGTCGGGCGCCGGATCCTGTCCCGGTTGCTCCTCTTCCAGTCCAGCTCTGTGCTGGGGCCCGGGAGGGCAGTGGAGGATGGCCCAAGTGCTTGGGCCCTGCACCCGCATGGGAGACCAGGAGGAAGCACGTGGCTCCTGGCTTCGGATCAGCGCAGCGCCGGCTGTGGAGGCCACGAGGGGAGTGAATCAACAGAAGGAAGACCTTTCTGTCTCTCTCTCACTAACACTGCCTGTAAAAAAAAAAAAAAAAAAAAAAAAAAAAAAAAAAAAAAAAAAAAAAAAAAATTTGGTCCAAAGTCTTGAATAGACACTTAGCAAAACAAAATTTGGAAATGAGATATCCTACACAGGATGAGGCCAGTAAGCAATGAAAAGTTACTCAATATCCTAGTTCATCAGGGAGATACAATTTAAAATCATTAAGAGATAAGAGTTCATGCCCACTAAAAGGGCCAAAGGACTTACAACAACAAATATTGACAAGGAAGCTGGAGTGATATAAATAATCACAGATAAATAATAAATAAATAAATCTTTTTAAAAAATGCCTGATTATTGATAGTGTAAGCAGTGTTTGGAAAATCATTTGCCTGTTTTTTGGAACTTCAACGTTATCACTGTGTTGTAGTGGATAAAGCTATCACCTGCAGTGCCCACATCCCACATAGGCACAGGTTCATGTCCCAGCTGCTCCACTTCAGGTCCAACTCCATGCTAATGGCCTGGGAAAAGCAGTGAGGATGGCCCAAGTTCTTGGGCTCCTGCCACCCATGTGCGAGATCCAGATGAAGCTCCTGACTCCTGGTTTCAGCCTGGCCCAGCCCCGGCCATTGCAGCTTTCTGGGGAGTGAACAGTGGATGGAAGATGGGTTTCACTCTCTCCCTATCCCTCTGTACCTCTGATTTTCAAATAAGTAAATAATTTAAAAAAGGAATTAAACATATTACATTCCTGGAATTCCAGTCCCAGGTATTTATCCAAGTTATATTAAAACATATCTCTACACAAAAGCTTGTAGAAGAATATTCAAAAAAATTATGGAAACAACCTACATATCTATATTCAGAAAGCAGGATAAGCAAGTATTTGTGTGTTCATACAATTTAGTAGTACTCTGCACTGGAAAGGAATGAGCCAATGATATATCCAACAACGTGAATGACTCTCAAACATATGTTGAACAAGAGAAGCTGAACGGAAAAGAATAGGTATGATACATTATGCTCAAGAACAGAAAAAAATCTATGGCAATGGGAATCTGCACAGTAGGGTTTGGCAAGAAAGGAGCATGAAATATATATATATGTGTGTGTGTGTGTGTGTTTATAACTTATTTTATTTATAGTCATATACATGACTTATTTTATTTATTTCAAGGCAGAGTTATGGGGGGCAGGAGACAGAAAGAGAGAGATCTTCCATCTGCTGGTTCACTCCTCAAATGGCTGCAATGGCTAAGGTTGGGCCAGGCTGAAGCCAGGAGCCAGGAGCTTCATTCAGGTCTCCCATGTGGGTACAGGGCCTCAGGGACTTGGGCCATCTTCTGCTGCTGTCCCAGGCTCATTCGTAGTGAACTGGGTCAGACATGGAGCAGCTGGGACTCGAACCGGTGCCCATTCAGGGTGTTGGTGTTGCAGAAGTCAGCTTAACCCCACAATGCTGGCGCCTATATTTTGTTTTGAGTAGTTTGTTGTCTTTGTATGCAAATATCAAAACACACAGTGAACATTTTAAAATGTGTCTTTGTAGTGCAGTTTTTAAATTGCACAACTTTTGAAAGTATAAGAAAAGAACAAAGCAAAAGCAAAAACAAAAATGTCAGGTAACACAACTCCTTGTGCTGGTTATTAACATGGTATTCATAGAAGCGTGTTTTAAAGCAACACAATGCTGATTAGTATAGGGTTTGTGGAGAGCCTGTGGCAGAAGGAAAGTGTTAGGTGTGCGCCACCTGTTTCTAACACTCTCTGGACTAGACAGCAGATTCCCTACCGCATTCTTCCAGCTTTTCTGAGAGGGGAGAGTGGCAACAACACCCAGGAGCCTTATGTGTACTTGAGGGACACCATATGGTTTAGCTATCGTCTCATTGCTGTTCTATCCATCGTCCTTGTCCTTTTAGCATCTGATGTCTAGTAACCCCAAGAAATTTAATATTAGGAGACACCATGCATGGAATAGTAACATTTAAAAACATCAAACATAAATCAATTACAGGAATCACTGTGCACTTGTTCCCCATTGCTGGACCTCTGTCCTTAATGTGTTGTACTATGAGAATTAATGGGAAAACTAGTCTTCAGACAGTACTTTACACTTTGTGTGTCTGTGTGGGTACAAATAGTTGAAATCTCTCCTTAGTAGAGTTGGTCTTCTGCATGTAAAGTCAATTAAAAATGAATCTTAATGGAAAATGGAACAGGAAAGGGAGTGGGAGGTGGGATGGGAGTGTGGGTGGAAGGACAGGAATGGGGGAAAGAAACATTATATCCCTAAAAGCTGTACATATGAAAATTTGTATTCATTAAATAAAAACCTTTAAAAAATCAACATGAAGGGAAAACTTACATGTGAGTGTTCATTTTCTTGAGTGGTCCAATAGCTGGTTGTTATCAAATTATCACCAAAAACTTTCAAATTACTAAAAATGAAAATCTACGCTTTATGGGGATAGTTGTGAAAACCTATTAAGATCTGCACATATCATTTACAAATGAGGAATTATAAATGAAAGACAGTCATATGGAAGTACGCCCTGAGAAACGAATTCACTACTGACACATTCTCAGTTTGTGAGGGGCTATAATCTTCTGGGATAAACATAATAATCTGAAGAAATCATCATTATAAATGCTCTGTTGCTGACCATAACATCATCTATTATCTAGCACCTGAAGAATATTAAATGCCAAAAAGTAGCAACATGTGACAGCATTTTCAGAAAAACATAAATTCATACTTGCAGAAGACATTCAAATTAGGAAGTTATATTCTTAAAGTGGTGTTGTAGAGAATTATTGAGCTGGGTCTTAGATTTTTTAGATTGATCAGACTAGGATTTAATCACAAAATAACTTCTGCATAACTTGAGGTTTCAAAGTCTTTTGCTGCTGAATATAAAATGTGCACTTCTGCCTGCTTTTTGTTCCTTTTGTGTGATTTCAGAAAAATTTTATCAGCAAAACTTGGTGCCTCAGGCCATGGGCTTCTGTTTGCCGTTTCATATCTTGGAGATACTTGAAGTGGCTGGAGATGGTGGTGGGAAGATTTATGTGTGAAGGCTGATGTCAAGAAGATGGACAGGGGAGTGCAAAATTTGGGGGCTGGTTGTGCAGGCTTGAGGATGTCTTGGAACTTAATCCTAAATGCGGTCCAGGGCAAAATTTTCCTGTTGATTACATCTGGATTTATTTGCAAATTGCTCTTACTTGTGGAAAGTAATTTCTTTTCAGACACTAAAGATGCTTGCTTGGCTTTTGAGCCACACATTGTAGGAATGAATCAGTCATTTACCTCTGAGGAATGGAATGTGTGTGTGGTTTTAACACTGCATTTCGTGCCTACACTTTCGGAATCTCCTTTGGGGAGTGAAGAACAAGCTGTATGGTTGTTCAATCTACCTCCCCCAAAGCCTTAGGAAATAGCTTCACTCTCCTACCTGAAACATAAAAATTACTTCTTTTCCTTCATTATTTTTATCATTTTATCCAATCTCATATTCTCTTGTTCTAACTCCTACTTTTTTTTTTCAGCCCACTCTTTACTTTCAACTTTTTGATGTGTGTGATTATAACTATTTATAATGTTAAGCTTTGGATCAGGCTGTTCTTAGCTGGTTGCAAAATATGCTGCACCCAAGAACAATTAGTTAAGAGAGAGAGAGAAAGAGTAATGCCCCATGAAAATAAGTACAGGTATTACTGGATTTGAAAAAGAAGGGTCAGGCTATTGAGAAAAGTTTTTCATGACTCCCTTGTTATTTGTGGTATGATTGTGAAGTGAAACAGAACAAACAACTTGAGCAAGTCAGGATGTGACTGCCAACACATCTGGAGTGGGGACCAGCCTCTATTTTACCTGGCTTTGGAAGCAGCTCATGGGTAAAAGCCAATATGTGTCACATAGGTTGCACTCACATCTGCTATATTCCTGTATTTCTATTGGTCGGGTGACATTCTCCCCTTGCTGTCATCCCAATAGCATGGTGTGTGCAGGGGTCACAAATACAGATGCCTCTGGATCCTTTAGGCCGGTTTCTCCCTGCCCAGACCCAGCCAGCTTTCACCCAGTGGATTGTGGCCTTTATTTAGTGTATGTGGAAAGCTGCACTTGTTAAAATGTCAAGAGCAGAATAACTGGTTTTGTACTTGCAAAGCAGGAGTGAGTTTTTTGTACTCTGTCACTCAGCGTGATCCTCATCTTATTATTCAGGTATTTCTGAGCATCAAGTGGGTGTGCATAGTGAGGCTTTATGCTCATGGATTGCTTATCTCGTTGCCAGGGAAATTGGAAGGCAACTCTGGGTTTCTTTATTCATTTTCCATCAGGGTTGGTCTGTTATTCAACATTTTCCTTGTCTCTGAGTTAGTTTTGTATTGCAGAAAGTCCGATACTTCTCAGAGTGAAATTTCAAGTATATCTTTTGTTGTTGTTGCTTGCCTACTAAAATCTCAGGCCTGAGCAAGCACGGATCTGAAACTTCTGCTTGCTAGCAAAATAGTCATGCTTGTTTTTGGTGTATTGGAAGTCTTATTAAATGCTCACTTGGTTAACTTAGGCCTGTATTTCTTGCAAATGTTATTTGACTGGCGACAGTTTAGCTGCCTGGAAGAGTGCCTCCCAAATCTAATTCAGTTTTGCTGGCTTTGGCCTGACTTATATTAACCCATAGGTATTTGGGTACTACTTTGCTGATGGAAATTCTGACCCACTTATTCTGTGGCAACTTTTTGTTGCTGTGAAACACTACAAATACTTGAGATATAATATTAATATATGCTATATTTGACCTAATTTTTAAAATATTCATTTTTTGTTTTATTTGGAAGAGAGTAAGAGAGGGAGAGATAGAGATAGATAGAGAGAGAGAGAGAGAGAGAGAGAGAGAGAGAGAAGGAGAGAGAACTTTCATCCACTGGTTTAGTCTCTGACATCCAGGACAGGGTCAAGCCAAAGCCTGGAGCCTGGAACTCAATCCAGGCCTCTCATGTGCATGACAGGGACTAAAGTACTTCCGTACTCACCTGCTCCCTTCCAGGATGTGTAAGATCAGGAACTGGAATTGGCAGTGGAGCCAGGACTTGAACCTAGGCACTCAGACACATCCCAAGTGTCATCTTAACCACTGAACTCAATTGCCCACCACTTTAAGACTAAAATTTTTTTGTGTGTGAAAAGTACAAAGACAAATACACAGAGAGAAATATACACAAACACACTGATAGAAACAGAGAGAGAGAGAGAGAGGAGAGAGAGAGAGGGATTCCCATCTACAAGTACAACAGCTAGGGCTGGGTCAAGACACAACTAGGAGCTGGGACTTGAACGCCAGCCTCCCATGTGGGTGGCAGGAACACAAGTACTTGAGCTATCACATGCTGCCTCCCAGGGTCCACACTGGCAGGAAGTTGGAAGGCAGAACAGAGTTGGGACTTAAACCCAGACACTCTAATATGGAATGTGGGTGCCCCAAATTACACCTTAACCACTGCACCAAATGCCCAGCCCTTAAATTTTTTATTGTTCATAGTCAGTACATTTTTCTTCCACTTGTGAATATTGTGGGCCACTATAAGGACACAAGTTCACGGTTTCCCATGTATGTAAGAACATAGGAACACAGTTGACAAGAATTTAAATTCTAAGGATGAAGATATTCATGGGTACTTTAAAAAATCCATGGAAAATGTAATTAATAAATGTAATAAGTAGTTTTGTTGCAAAGTAAGCTTTTAAAATTCTTTATGCTTTTTTTTTAAAAAAATAATACTCCCCTTATTGCCTTGAACCTAAACAATCTATAGTGAAACATTACACTAACATGACTAATGAGAGATAGTTATGTAAATCTTCTTTTGTCCCACAGCTGTCAGAAATGTGTTCTAAATATTGGCATAGGTATTCTAGAGCAGTGGCTTCCAAATAAGCTAGGAAATGGGATGAAGGAGAGAAAGGATGCTGTCCTGCAGGCAACAGTTAGGCACGTCTGGACACATTTCTGATCATCACAACAGGAAGGAGAGATGTTAATGGCAGACGGTGGGTGAAGACCACAGACGAGATGCCATGGAACAGCTTCTGAGGCACAAGGCAGCTCCACGAATGCCGAAGTAGAGAAACCCCACTCAAAAGACTACAGCTGAAAAGAATGACTTCCTTTTATGGCTTTTGGTGAGATAACTGCATTAAATACAAGTATGAAAGAAAGAAAATTTAGCCCATAAGACCACCACCTTCTTACAGCCACATCTAAATTCATGCTAGCTTTTAACTCCTTATTGAACATTTTCACCATATTACAATTATCGTATTCTCAGCACTTTGGGGCATAGTATGAGTTTCAAAACTTATTTTAGAAAACAAGTTTAATAGTTAGGAAAGACATAAGATACAAGTGTGAGTATGATAAAAATGAGGGACGTTGGAGTGGACCTCCTAGCACATCTCTGGACATCAGGAATTTGTGACTGCATTTGACAGCCTAATATGAACAATTATTTCAGAGGCCACTAAACAGCTGAGTCAGCATTCCTTCTCAAAGAACACAGCGGTAGACAGAACACATTTTGTGTAAACAAGCGTGGCTGAGTTGATAGCCTAGTAGGATGATTTTTATATCAAGTTCAAGTTCTAAAATTTAAAGCAAAACCTTTTAATGTATTTAGTATCAAGTATTTCTCATATAGACCATTGAAAAAAGTGTACAAATAGTAGTAGTTACAACTGAATATCATAAAAGAAGTTCTAAAACAGAATTTTCAAAAAAATAATGTTTAATACAATATTATACTATACAAATCATTAAAATTCTTGTCAAAGTTATCTTGCAGAATGGACTTTGACATAAAAGCAGAACTAGCTAAAAGAAAGCTCATGCTTTGATGTGATGCCTTTTAAGAAATTTATGTGTGTTAGTTGGAAATATTTAATTATTTAATGGTATATTAAACTATAAGTGGAGCAGCATTTTTTTCTTTTAAATATGAATGGCTGAATTCCCTAGAATCTGTGTTGTGACTCTGTAATGAAATATAAACACAGACAAACACTCTCACATACCCATAGATATAAAAATACAATCTATTCTCCTTGTCAGGAGTAGAATTCAGAAAGTTACTAATTTTGAAAGTGATGACAACAGATCATCTCAAAAAAGACTTGAAAGTAGGAGGTGTAACCAAATGAACAGCTCACAAAAGTAAACGCATCTGAAAGAACACATCCAGGTGAAGCTTTCACAATGTCTACCTTACCTCTTTAGTGCCTAATTTGTCTTTCTTGTCCTTCAGATTTACAAATGAATTACTTTTACTTATTTCTAAATGAAATTTACATTTAAGTGGTGAAGATGGTTTACCCAAGGATAGTAAACAGAACAAAAACAACAACAACAAAAACCCCAAAGTGTCACAGAGAATGAAGACTGTCTTCAAAAAGGAATGCTAAACCGTGATTGGAGAAACAGCAGCCTCATTTGAATAAGTGCACAGCCTTCCAAGTAGATAGTTTAACAGCAAGGACACTCAGTTAAGTGTGGGAATTGTGATTTTTTTTTTTAAATGCCACTTTATGCCTTTTGATGTGGTTAGTAGCACATTTCTTTCTTGTGATATTCCTAGACCAAAGGCCCACTGGTACGTGTGCCTACCTGCACACACACACGTGGGACATAGAAGCTATGCTTCTTTTGTAACTAGGTCAGCATAATATTGTGATGCCTTGGAAACCTCTTTAGGTATAGAATCTGGGAAAGTGAATGGCACTGATTCAGACCATGTGGAATTTAATAATGGAGCCAGATGATCCAGTTTGTGTTTAAGATGTCAACAACATATTTGTGTTCGAGGAAGCAGAATTATGCATCTGAAAGTATTGGACTCAGACAATTTTGGATTTAGCATAAATATTTGTCTTTATTTTGAAAGTAAAAATATACACATTTTCTAATTACCTAGCTTAAAAATATTTTCTCCTCGCTGTCACAGTTGAGGATTTATTGATTAGGCAAACTGTGTTCTAAATTAATTTTTTTCTTTCTGGCAAGGGAGACACCACTTTTCAATACATATTCTTGTTTTTATCCCCTTTAAGCAGTTGTTATCTTGCTTGGTTCAAGCCTCTAATTCTCTGTCTTAGCTCCCAATTACAGGTCTTCATTTGGATCACTTGAATTGGGCTATTTATTTGGTAGTATACCTGGAATCAATGGACCAATTTAACACTTCTATTAAAAAAGTCATTTCCACTTCCAGAGTCTGTGCACTGTAAATACTATACATTAATACCAGATGACATAAAATCACATTGATAAAAGGGATTACATCTTCCTGGGGTTATAAGCCGCTTCAACTCACCTCTTTTGTTTATAACACCTACTAATTCTCTTAGTGGAATTCACAACTGGTGTTTATTCCACAATTTTTCTCTCTTCTTTTTTATCCAAGTATAACCCATCTGTTTGACAAGATGGAAAATCTTTCTGTTTGACATTATTTCCTGTGAACAGTATCACATGTCATGTTACCTAGCCAGCCCCAAGTCTTACCACTAGTTCAGTGCATTTTCATTCAAATTTTTTGGCAGACTAGAAAGAACTGTAAAGTTCATTTTACCGGAAATATGTACAAAAGACTAAGATATTACGGTGGCTGTGTCTCATCTTTATTAACTATCATACTCCGGTGTTTGAAGGGAGTAAACGTAGATGTAGACTGTGATCTTTGCTTAGCTTAAACTGAGAACAGCTCTTTAGATTCTGCAATCCTCCCAGGCATATATTTGCATTCCTGCTCTGCATTTGGAGAAAGAATGAGGGAGGAAGGAAGATGGTTTTATTTCTGAAGAGGCCCTCTGAGAGGGCTCTGGGAGATAAGAATGTAGGAAATGCAGAACATCACCTGGTATCTCCTTCTTGGCGCATTTTGCCCATTTCTTGGTGGAATCCAGCATGTGTCAGGCAGGGAAGGCTGAAGGCAGTGCCGTGACATTGCCACAGTGCCAGCGTGGTGAAGTAATGTTCTTCTTAAAGAACAGCAGCCTATGACAGGCAGACACCTGATGCCCCACACACCTTGGCAAAAGTCCAGGAGAGTCTGAGACAACACAGCCATCTGGCTCCTCAACACTAAAGGAACTCTTTTTTGTACCAGAATTTCCTAGGTGGTGGGAGAAAGTCTTCAGGTCCTAACAGTCTTTGTAACCAGGTAGCAGAGAGAAGCCAACAACTTGGTGTGCATAGATGAGCACTAATATGCAGACTGAGCCCTGAGAACACTGGCGTTTTCTAGATAAGTCTAAAAGAAAATAGCTTTCAGTTCATCACACGGGACATTCACATCAGTCTGTAAAATGTAAGATAGGGAAGATACTTTTCAGAATTTCTTTTCTTTGTTTTCAGTGACATGATTTTAAGCCAGAAGCACTTTAGGCATTGATTAGTTTCAGTTTGGAAGTGAGTGTGAATTTTATGATGCGCTATTTTTTTTTTAGTAGTTCTGAGGTTTTTCAATTTTACTGTTGTTCCTTATACAGGTTGACTTTTTTTATGGGAAATATTTTTTAATTAAAAGTTACTTTTTATTGTGGTAAAGTACATGTAGCAACATTTACCATTCTAATCATTTTAAAGTGTATGATTCAGACATTTAGTACCTTCCTAATACTGTGCCACCATCACCAATACATGGTTCCAAAAACACTTTATGGGTCAATGAAAATGTTGTAGGACAAAGTGGATATGTTGTATAAAAAATTATAGTTGTGATTTGTGATTACAGATGTATCACTTGCGCCTATAATTATTAAGCAAGGAATGATCACTCCTTTTTAATGTGGCATAAATACCTCAACACATCAGATCTTTGTGAAATTTGTTTGCAGTTTTACAAGTTGGGTTCTAGCAAGAACTCTTACAACTTATTGGTCAAATAGAGTGAGTATTCCAAGAACCGAAACCATCCAACTTATTTTCTATAGTTGACGAGGTCAACGAAAGATCATTTAAAATCTCACTTCCTCTTAGCAAGTGCCTCCTGTAAGCCCGACCTGTTGATCACACTCTCAGAGGTCTTTGGGTCTTACCCAGATACTCAGGGATTAACTCAGGACTGTAGGCTGTCTCTCTCCATCAAGCATGTAACCTGGCATCTTTTCTTAATGAGGCCTTCCAGGAGCAAAGTACAGTAAGCTACTGGCAACAAGGTTAGTGTGGCTTCTTCCACAAGTGACTCATCCTGTTCGATCCTGTTCTAAGTGCTCCTGGGGTGAGGGTTTGGGTGTCCTACAGGAAACCACGACTTCAGAATAATACCTAGACCCTTATGTGACTTACATATGCAAAGGAGACTCTATACCCACAGGCAAGCAAAACCAAAACGTCCAACAGCCCTACACAAACAGGGCTTAAATTCCAAACAATAGAGCTCTCCAACAGCTTCTACAAAGCACCAAAGGTGGGGGAGGGGGGATCACTGGAATATTTTACCAACTCTGTGAAGAAAATTGCTGTTCACCTTTGTCCTCCTGTTGTGAACATGAAACCAGTGGATAACTTGGGCTTTTTAGAACTTCGGCGGGGCGGGCATTGTGGTGCAGTGATTCAGCTGCTCCCTGGGAAATCTGCTTCCCCTATCAGTTTCTAGGTTCAACTTCCACCTCTGCTTCTGATCCACATTCCACTAATGTGCATCTGGGGAGGTAGCAGAGGATAACTCTAGTACTTGGGTCCCGGACACCCATGTGGGAGACCTGGATGGAGTTCCAGGCTCCTGGCCCACTCCAGCTGGTTATAGACATTTGGGGAGTGAATGAGTAAATGGATCTCTCTCTCTCTCTCTCTCTCTCTCTCTTTGTCACCCTGCCTTTCAAAGAAAGAATCTTTTTTAAAAAAAGAACTTCCCCAGTGATACTTATAACTTGCATAAATGTTAAATTTACTGAATTCACATGAGAGCTCTATAATATAGATGAGCTTGTTCTTTACAATAAATGTTTTAGTTGCCAGCTCATAAAAGGTACAAATAACATTCTTATAGTCTTAGTTTGGTTGATAATAATTTAAAGATGTAAAAGTTTAAAATTTGCACTGAATAGAAAAAAAAATCACAGGAAAAATAATCTCCTAGAAATGCTTTGAAATTCTTTGTGAGTAAAAATCTCTCCTGGAGTAATGAAATAGTTAAAATAACAAAAAATAACTTCCAAGCCAATGTTTGCATTATCCAAAGCTGGGGAAAGGCAATATTAACAAATTACAATGTAAAAAATAATAAATTAAAGAAAGATAAATGTTTGAATAGGGTTGTTTTAGTCATAAAGAACAGGAATCTGACTCTAAATATTTTCATTTAAATGAGAGAAAGAGATCTCACGGAAATTCAGATCAAAGAGAACACAGGGAAGAATCAGCCTTCCTCTCAAAACTATTCTTCCTCTTTCAAGATGCCTCTTTCAGGACTACAGTTTTCTGGGCTAGACTTCTTTTTTAGAAGTTTTTTAAAAGATTTATTTATTTATTTCAAACTCAGAGTTACAGAGACAGGGAGAGAAAGAGAGAGAGCCTACATTCCCTGGCTCACTCTCCAGGTGGCTGCAACAGCCAGGACAGAGCCAGGCCAGAGCCAGGCCAATTCCAAAAGCCTCTTCTGGGTCTCCCATGTGAGCAGCAGAGGCTAAAACACATGGGCCATCTTCCAATCCTTTTCCCAGGCCATTAGCAGAGAGCGGGGTTGGAAATGGAGCAGCTGGGGCTCCCAATGGCTCCCTTGTTCAGTCAGTGGCTTTACCCACTGTACCACAATGAGGGTCCCTTGGTTTTGACTTCTTGTTTTACTCTTATTCTGGTCCTCTCTGTCCCAGCTAGCTGTTTCTGCTTCTTCATTCATTCTTCACCAGTCCCAGATGGCTGTCCTTGCTGTGATTTTGCATAGCCCAGGCTTCACTGCAAGCAGTTCATTGGCTACAACTCTGAGTCTCCTAGAATTGATTCCTGAGAGGGAAACTCTGATTGGCCAGGTCACAGAAGTCAGGTCTGGCCTGTCTGTGGCTGAGCCATTTTGTAGATGATGTGTTTCTCCCACATCCAATCAGCTGTGGCCAGATGGGGTGGGTCCCATTTCACAGAACATGCTTGTGTAGACAGAAGTGGCTGTGGGTACATAAGCCTTAATTAACATTTGTAACATTTTCAGCATCTAGCCATTTCTAACCAATGTTAGATTCTCATTCATTCATTCATTTCTTCATTCATTAATCAAACATTTATTGAAAAGCTATGTTTCTCACTATGGCTAGCTGCTTCTGAATCAGTAATCTATTGTGATATTTTAGAATTAGGCTTAATTTTCTTTTTCCTCTAGGCTCTGCACATATTGTCATGGCCTCTAGCTTTTATGAAAACGCACATACATCTACATTGTTATACCATGTCCAAGAATATTGTAGAAATATTTTTCTGTATTTTGAGAAAGAAATGAGGCACATCTCACTGTTCAAGTGCTAGGAACAACCTGGGTAACAATAAATACCGAGGAATAATGTGAGAGTTAGGATTTAGGGATCCTACCCTGCTGAAAAATGCTACGAAGTTAACCCTACATATTTTCCTTTTAAAACTCAAAAAGCCATTTCTGCTTTCCCAGGATGCTCCCCTCTTTTCTGCTATTGTTTGCATGTTTGCTCTCATCACTGACGTCCTCAAACTCTTGCAGCAGGTGTTACTGGTACAGAGGCCCTGGGTAGGAGAGGACCCCCAGGCATTTGTCAGATTTCACAGTCTACTTGTGACTGTGGTATTAGGAAGGCTTGCACAGAGTGGGTGAGCATCTTAGAAATCACTAATAGTTCTAACAAAATGCTGACGGGAACCGGTAGCCAAGACTATGTTTTGTAGCTCACACCTTCCTTTGGCTTGCTCCTAACAAGTTACATTTTGAGGCTAGTCCCAAGAGACAGATATTCAGAGACTCAATTCTGTTTCTCCTTTACTTTCTGAAGTGTGAGAACTACTTGCTATTTTTTTGGGTAAAATTTCAATGTTAGCTTTTAGTTTTAGGCTACTGTAGATGTTAGAAATAAGAGGAAAACTGTTGGGGGATTCAAAACCATGGAAGCTTGGAATAGTTCTCAAAGAATCAGAAGTGAAGAAGAGTATATCATGGAGGACTTGGGCAGCGATAACTTTAATTGGCATTGAGAGTCGTTCAGCTGTAAAAGAATTGAACAACTGTTGAATGAATCCTCAACCTCCAATGATAAGATTTCATTTTCCAGTCCTTACTGAAAACAGAACAGTTATTGATACATACTTCCACCCGCTAGTGTTGAGATGTGTTAAGGTGTCATAAGCCATGATTAGTGTTTTATATGTAACTTTCTTATAGGATATATATTATTATCACTTTCTCTTTATACGCGAGGGAAGTGGTTCAGAGAGATATTAGGTAATATGTTCAAGGCAAGAACTAGAGGAGAGTTCAGAATTTGAGCAGTCTAGTTCTAATTCTCTCTCTCTCTCATTTTTTAATAGAGAGAGGAAGAGACAGAAACAGATGGAGAGAGAGAGAGAGAATCTTCCATTTGCTGGTTCACTTTCCAGATGGCCACAACAACCAGGCTGGGCCAGGCCCTGGCACCCGTATGCAATGCCAGCATGGTAGTTGGTGGCTTTCCTCACTACACCACAATGCCAGCCCCAGATTCTAACTATTTTTAGTACTTAACTATGGAGTCTGTCCACTGACTCCCACCCCCAGTTAAAATGAAGAAAGGTCTATGGATTATCTTCTCTCTCCAGTACCCTACTCTGATAAATGAGAAAGAGGCCTGGAAAACTGAAAGTGCTCTGTTGAAGATTAACTAATTAGCTAGGAGTAGAGGTAAATCCAGGTTTTATGACTCCCAGTTTTATGACTCCACATTCCCTGATACACCAAGGACCCTTACTCGATAGAATTTTCTAGAAACAATGAATTGCTTTTATCTCAATCTATTTCATGAGCTTTTATAGCCTCTGGAATAATTCAAAAGAACTGTAGATACATGAGTTTCAAGGGAGAAAACATTGATAAATGGGCTGATATTTGTGAGGTTTCTTTGGCATTGATTTTAAGTTAATGTTCTAAATTTGTTTTAGTCACTTTTCTTCCACACTGTTCTTGTTGCTTTTCTTGAAAACTTCTAAGAGCAGCACATCTTATACTTATGAAATTGGTATAAAATGTGTCTCCCAAGATGAGAACTTTATAGCCATATATAAAGAAAAAAAATCTACTGTTTAATTGTGAGTCATTGAAACTAGAGATTTTAAATGGGAATTCTGCAAGTATTTAATTCCGATGGTATTGCAACTAGTTATATTATGATACAGTAGTCCCAGTATGCATTTCTCTCTCTTTTTTTTTAAAGATTTAGTTATTTATTCGAAAGTCAGAGTTACACAGAGAGAGGAGAGGCAGAGAGAGAGAGAGAAAGAGAGAGGTCTTCATCCGATGGTTCACTCCCCAGTTGGCCGCGACGGCTGGAGCTGCGCCAATCCGAAGCCAGAAGCCAGGAGCCAGGAGCCTCTTCCAGGGGCCCAAGGACTTGGGCCATCCTCTACTGCTTTCCCAGGCCACAGCAAAGAGCTGGATCGGAAGAGGAGCAGCTGGGACTAGAACCGGCACCCATATGGGATGCTGGCACTTCAGGCCAGAACGTTAACCCGTTGTACCACAGCGCCGGCACCCCCAGTATGCATTTCATGATAAACCCTATACCTTTGGACAATCTATCTCCATCAAATAGTTTTTGTGGGTCGAGTGCCCGAGACTGCTAATATTAGTAAGAAGACAATTGGTTTGTCACCTTTTCCATCTTTTCTGCACTAGGTTGATAAAGTTTCTATTGAGTTCTTGAGGATATAGAGGTAGGAAAAATTGAAATGTTCTTTCTGAAAGACACCAACCCTATGCCGGGCATCATCCTCCAGGATACCGAAGAGGATTGATCTCTTCTAAGTCCATTTGTTTATTCATTATCACTCAAATTTTATGTTCCTTAACAGTATTTATGGCATGTTTGATATGTGCTGAACACTGTGCTAGGTGCTGTAGTTATCACTCGTCTCCTGGCTGTATAACACGTAGGATTTGCTCTATACAATGTAGAACTTAGAATATAAGGCAGTATATAGTTATGTTGCCTGTTTGCTAGTCTTGTATCTCTACCTGGATGGTTTTCAAAGGCAGGAGATTTAAGAATCTGTATTCCAGTTCAAACTTGGCATCTAGCTAATAGACAATATTCTAGTTCCTTTCTTTTTTTTTAACTTTTATTTAATGAATATAAATTTCCAAAGTACAGCTTATGGATTACAATGGCTTTCTCCCTCCCCCCAAACTTCCCTCCCACCCACAACCCTCCCCTTTCCCACTCCCTCTCCCCTTCCATTCACATCAAGATTCATTTTCAATTCTCTTTATATACAGAAGATCAGTTTAGTATATATTAAATAAAGATTTCAACAGTTTGCACTCACATAGAAACACAAAGTGAAAAATACTGTCTGAGTACTAGTTATAGCATTAAATCACAATGCACAGCAAATTAAGGACAGAGATCCTACATAAGGAGTAAGCGCACAGTGATTCCTGTTGTTGACTTAACAAATTGACACTCTTGTTTATGGCGTCAGTAATCACCCTAGGCTCTTGTCACGAGTTGCCAAGGCTATGGAAGCCTTTTGAGTTCACCAACTCTGATCATATTTAGACAAAGTGGAAGTTCTCTCCTCCCTTCAGAGAAAGGTAACTCCTTCTTTGATGACCTGTTCTTTCCACTGGGATCTCACTTGCAGAGATATTTCATTTAGATTTTTTTTTTTTTTTGCCAGAATGTCTTGGCTTTCCATGCCTGAAATACTCTCATGGGCTCTTCAGCCAGATCCGAATGCCTTAAGGGCTGATTCTGAGGCCAGAGTGCTGTTTAGGACATCTGTCATTCTGTGAGTCTGCTGTGTATCTCGCTTCCCATGTTGAATCGTTCTCTCCCTTTTTTGTTCTATCAGTTAGTATTTGCATACACTAGTCTTGTTTGTGTGATCCCTTTGACTCTTAGTCCTATCACTATGATCAATTGTGAACAGAAATTGATCACTTGGACTAGTGAGATGGCATTGGTACATACCACCTTGATGGGATTGAATTGGAATCCCCTGGTATGTTTCTAACTCTACCGTTTGGGGCAAGTCAGCTTGAGCATGTCCCAAATTGTACATCTCTTCCCTCTCTTATTCCCTCTCTTATATTTAACAGGGATCACTTTTCAGTAAGGGGCCCCGTGGCTCAATAGGCTAATCCTCTGCCTGCAGCGCCGGCACACTGGGTTCTAGTTCCTTTCTAAACTTCTTTTCTCTCCCACTGTCCAGATTAAAACCTTGAGAAAAGATACAGATTAAGGATTGTTGAAAACAAAGTCTGATTCCTTAGAGTGGTAAAGCTCTAATTTCCCTTTTTTTTCTGCCAGTTTATTCTTTCTAGAAAAAAATTTTTCTCTTTCTCTTGTCTTGAAGTCTAAAATGAAATATGTTATTTAAGTAAAAGCAGTATAGTATTACATTTGCCATCTGACTCTGAAAATAATGTCAAATTTTGTCTTCAGAATCTATTCTATTGTTGGAAAGAATATTTTTTTCCACCAAAATGTAGAGAATGATACTTGGGAAAAGCTTTGCACATGATACTCATGTAAAACTTCTGCCATCCATAGCTATTTTCTTTCTCTTTGCTGTGAGGAGTTTTACCTTTGAAAGCCACACTGAGCCAAGGGGAAGTGTAAGGTGACACAGATAAGGGACCAGCTGCAGAGTATCAATTCCTGGGGCCAAAAGGATTCATTCAAACTATAGCCTATATTTCTAGGTTATGGTTTCATCCACTGCTGAAGTCCTAAGCACTGTCGTGGGGATGCAGTAGTGGTTGGTACAGGAAATAAACCCTTTCCTCACGGAACTTATATTCTAGAAGATGAAATTTCTGAAGCTTTTCAGAGTAACATGTGATCCTTTTTGACTGCTATTCCAAAATAAGGTTTATTCTTTATAAGACTGTATAGTTATCCTTATGTGGATGCTTAATGTCCGATGTGGTTTTTAAAAATTATGTATTTGATTTCTATGCACATCTCATGTTGCTAAACATATGACATTTTATTTATTATGTGTTCTTTACTCCTTTCAGAAATGCTACTTTAGTATGGCCCAAAGAAAATCCACTATCAACAATGTTAGAATTGTCTTCAAAGCAATTTGTGTTGATTTGTTACTTCTATTCACATAGTTGAATAGAACTTGAAAGATGGAGGTAGAAGGAAAGGATGCCAAGTTTCTTTAAAACTAGATGCTTTATTTACATATTCCAGATGTATAGCTTTTATTTGTTTTTTAGGCTTTTCGTCTAGGCTTACTTTCATGCATGAAGTGAATGGAATTTACTCAGAATCCATAGATGGAAAAAAATGTCAGCATTGCTGGTACTCAATGTTCTCTGTAATCTAGATTCCAGAAAATTTACCTTTGCATCATTGGGTGGTGCTGAATTTTCTGATCAATTCACTGTACCCAGTGACCTTTTGTGGAATTTGTTCCTGCAAAGCTTTTGAAATGGGAACGCACAGCCTGCTGTGTTGCATGTCATGTCAGTCATTACTCTCTTTGACTTTACTTGTGTTCCCAAGTCAATATGTTCCAGATTAATGAGGCATTTGTCCTTAATCAAGAGACTATTTAAGAATACACTTTTAATTTTAATGACTTGTTTATAATTAATTGTTTCGACATGCCCTTTTCATTCTTGAGGGTGCTCCTAAATTGCTGCCTTTTTCCTGAACGTTCCCCAACATCTGAATACTGGTAGTAGCTATGACCCAGTGTTCTCAAGGAACTGAACAAACATGCCTATTGATTTCCTTGAGAAAATCATTCATGCAGTCCAGTCCCTTTAAACTAAAAATCACTTTGAGTAATAATAAAAGCAACTGTTTTGCACATTTTGAATGGTTACATGTTATATATTTTTATTGTTTCCTTTAAACATTTTTATCAAATATGATTCTATTGCTTTATGAGGAACAATCTTCGAAATAGCTTGTGAAGCTCATTTTCCCAAACAATCTACACCATACCTTTTACCTAATTAAAATTCACTCTGTTGATTTTTTCCTTGTTTAAATAAGCAGCAAGTTACTACACATGTGTGAGTGTGTGTATATGTATGCGCAGCACATGCTTCATTTGAAGTTACAAAGCTTAGTGGTCCATGACCTTATAATAGTAAAGCTGATAATCATTGAGTGCATATTGTCTTCCAGGTTATGGGCCACGTCCTTCAAATCTATTAACTCATTTACTATTCATAGCTACCACTTGTTGGGGTTCTGTTTTCATCCCTGTATTACAGATCAAGAAACTGAGGCCTGGAGATGCTAAGTAGTTTGCTCAAAGTCACTTAGATGGTAGGTGGCCAATGGGGGATTGGAAACCTAGCAGTCTGGCTCAGGAATCCATGGTCCAAACCTCAATGCGATACTACTAAATGCATAAGAAGCAACTACTGGCTGGCGCCGTGGCTCAATAGGCTAATCCTCCGCCTGCGGTGCCGGCACCCCGGGTTCTAGTCCCGGTCGGGGCGCCGGATTCTGTCCCGGTTGCTCCTCTTCCAATCCAGCTCTCTGCTGTGGCCCGGAAGTACAGTGGAGGATGGCCCAAGAACTTGGGCCCTGCATCCACATGGGAGACCAGAAGCACCTGGCTCCTGGCTTCGGATCAGCGTGGTGCGCCGGCCGCAGCACGCTGGCCACAGCGGCCTTTGGAGGGAGAACCAGCGGTAAAAGGAAGACCTTTCTCTCTGTCTCTCTCTCTCTCACTATCCACTCTGCCTGTCAAAAAAATAATAATAATAAAAAAAGAAGCAACTATTGGCAACCTTCTGAGAAAGCTTGGTTTTTGTGTCCCACCTAGGTATATTTTTAAATCTTATTTATCTGTGGCTGTTGTGTTAGGGGTGCACTGTATTTTAGCATACTTTACATTGTACTTTAGTCCCTCTCTTATTGGTGTAAAAATGAGGCAAATGATGTAGATCATTTCTTAATTCATGCGTTTGCTTTATATTTCTTTTAGAAAAGCAGATATTGATGTATTAGAGATTACAGAAACTTCAGGCAGAAATGGAAACTAGGGTTGATAAGCCACCCTAGGCAGACTATCTTCTGTGCCCCTACAATGGCTGTGGGCATCTGAAACAGTACTGGCCTAGTCATGTCAGGCCTGTATAAGTAAGTGATTTTCTTTGGGGTCTCATAACATATTTTCCCCATTTCAAAACATCTTAGAAAAAAGACTGCTTCATTTAGCTTTTTAAATTTTTTAAAAGTGCTTGAGTACCTGCCAGCCACATGGGAGACTCAGATGAAGTTTCTGGCTACTTGGTTTTGCCTGGTGTGTCCCTGGCTGTTGTAGGCATTTGAGGGATTGAACCAGAGGATAGAACTCTTTGTCTCTTCTCTTCTCTCTTTATCATTCTATATTCAAACAAACAAATAAGTAACTTTAAAAAAGTCTAACTTGGAATGATGGATTTAAATCTTGCTGCCACTGAAGATATTGAAACCGAAAATTAACCAGACAGATTCATTGACAAGAAATTAATAAACTTGTTTTGACTTTTCCTTCCTGTTATGTTCTACATGTCCCGAGAAGTGCACTTTCTCTTTGAGGGTTAGTCTTTCACTAGATACACTTAGACGGTGGGACTTGCATTCAACAGGATTCATTGACTCACATGTGACAGAACCCAACTCAAAATAATGTAAGCGAAGTGGGTAATTTAGGAGAATCAAGGTAGAAATGTAGCTGGAGCTGAGGAACACAATAGGAAATGGAGACCTCAGTGCCAATAGGAATCTTATGTGGCTCTATCTTCTTCTGGGTATATATATTTCTATTGTTTCTTCTCCTTTTCTGTCCTACATAATTGAAGATGTGGTTACCATTCATTGGTTTCTTGTTTACCATATCATAGTTTAGGCGTCCAAAGAATGAACATAAATTTTTTTCTCTTTCTCTCTCTTTCTAAAGATTTATTGATTTGAAAGGCAGTGTTACAGAGAGAGTGAGAGTGAGAGAGAGAGAGAGAGAGAGAGAAAGAGAGAGAGGGAGGGAGGGAGAAAGCAGAGAGATTTTCTATGCACTGGTTTACTCCCCAAATGGCTACAATGGCTATGGCTTGGCCAGGTCAAACCCAAGAGCCAAGAGCTTCATCTGGGTCTCCCAAGTGGGTGCAGGGGTCCAAGGACTTAGGCCATCCTCCACTGCTTTTCCAGTTGCTTTAGCAGGGAGCTGGATTGGAAGTGGAGCAATTGAGACTTGAACTGGCTCCATATGGGATGCCGGTGCTGCAGGCAGCTGTATAGCCTCCTGTGTTGCAGTGCTCAATGTAATATTCTCAAGGATGGATTTCAATTTTTCCAACTGTATGACATATCCAGCATAGATGCATAAGCCTTAGGTGAGATATGGTGTCTGGGGAAGGGATTATATGGAGGTCAGCTACTCTTGGATCAACCAACTGCGCCTAAAAGAGAGCTTTGATGATAACCACACAAATTGAGTGAAGAAAACAAGCAATTCTCAGATGAGGGTACTGAACAGATAACCCCATATGTGTCTGCCATAGTTAGCTCCATTCCCAACCATAGTTATAAGCCCCTTTCTCTCTATAGTGAGGCAGTGAGAATTCCACCTCTTTATCATCCTAAGAAGATAAAGATTTACAAGGAAAAGAAAGGTGTCCTATTAGACACATCTCCTGGAATACATATTTTATGTGCTTTGAATTGTGGACACAATCTGATATATATATATATATATATATATATATATATATATATATACATACATATACACACATATATATATATATAAAACGTTTGTCACTAAACCTATTGTAAATATATAGATTATTTATAAAACATATTTTTATTTTCCCTGTTAGTGGATGTGTGTGCCTTTTTAATTAAAATTGAGTTTTTTGTTCATGGATTATAACAACAGCTTGATAAAAGGGACAGCAATTAAATTAAGGGTTATTGCCAATGTAGTCAAATAATAAATAGGAAAGTCTTGCGGCCAGGAAAAATAATAGCGTTGGCCAAGATAAAATTTAGGATTAACTGAATATTGTAGATTAGGAGATAAAAACTGGAGGCCAATGTGAATTTACAGAAGAGTCTTAAGAGAATCAGGCTGCATATTTTCTATTTGGCTGCTTCTCTACTTTCTCTGCCTTGCTCTGTGACACAGGACACTAATTCATGCTAAGAGCCAAGCCTCCCAGACTGCCTTCCTGGATAGCTTCTGTTTGGGTTCCGATGAGCGGCTGACTCACCTGACAGATCAGAGAACAGAGAGGTGAGAGTCTTGCTTCCTGTCTCCCTCCACTCTTCAATGCTGCATGTCTGGATGTATCAGCCTGTTCCTTGACAGCAGGTCCTTAGAGGCGTTTCCACCCAGGGTCCCAGCCTTCACTGGGATGCGGCAAAGTTTTTCCTCCCTTTGCCCCTTCAGCTAGAGGAGTGATAAGAGATTCCCTCTGTTGTTAGTCTCCGGTGCCTGACCATCCCTTCCTTGTTTCCTTAACCCTCTGCAAACTTCAAGATATGATGTCTTGAGAGCAAATTATTTGTTTAAAAGATTTATTTTATTTATTTGAAAGTCAGAGTTACAGAGAGAGAGGAGAGGCAGAGAGATAGAGAGAGAGGTCTTCCACCCGCTGGTTCACTCCCCAGCTGGCCGCAATGGCCAGAGTTGCACAGATCTGAAGCCAGGAGCTAGGAGCTTCTTCTGGGTCTCCCATGTGGGTGCAGGGGCCCAAGGACTTGGGCCATCTTCTATTGCTTTCCCAGGTCAGAACAGAGAGCTGGATGGGAAGTGGAGCAGCCGGGACTAGAACTGGTGCCCATATGGGATACCGGCACTGCAGGTGGTGGCTTTACCTGCTATGCCACAGTGCTGGCCCCGAAAGCAAATTATTATTTCTACTGGAAAGCTGGAAATCACAAGTACTGCTATCTATCTATCTATCTATCTATCTATCATCTATCCATCTATCAGCTTCAGAAAATTAATAAAAATGCACATTATGAAAAAGTATGCATGGATTTAAAGGATTTTTTACATCAAAATAAATATCTTTTTAAAAATACTCACTCTTTTAAAAAATTTATTTCATTTTATTGGAAAGATAGAAAGACACTGATAGACACAGAGAAATTGTTCACTTCCCAAATGGCTGCAAAAGTCAAGGGTGGGGCAGAAGCCAGGAACCCATCTGGGTCTTCCATGTGGGAGGCTAGGACTCAGGGACTTGAGCTATCACCTGCTGCCTCCCAGGGTGTATATTATCAGGAAGCCGGATCAGAAGCAGGGGAGCCAAGATTTGAACCAGGCACTCTGACATGGCTTGTGGGCATCCCAAGTGGCAGCTTAACCACTGAGCCCAACACCTGCCCCTAAATTTCTTTTAATTCCACTTTTCATAAATTTTTGGAAGTGTTATTGAGTGTGTAAGTGTGTGTGTGATTGTGTATGTGTGTGTGTGTGTGAAAGAGAGAGAGAGAGAGGAAGAGAGAGAGAGAGAATAGAAATGGAGAGGAGAGAGAGAGAGAGATTTATTTCAATTATTGTCCTATTCCAAATCTGTAGGGCTGGGCAGACTAGCAGGCTGGAAATTCTTAGGTTAGATTATTTATAAAAGTTGATGTTGCAATTGAATTTCTTCTTCCTCGGGGGAAAACTTAACTTTGCCCTTAAGTCTTTCATCTGATTGAATGAGTCACACCCACACTGTTGAATTTAATCTTCTCTACTTCTAGCCAACTGATTGTAGATCTTGACCACATCTACAAAGTGCCTCCACAGCAACACCTGGATTCATGCTAGAATAACTGGGTGCTACAGTGTAGCAAATTTGACATGTAATTCTAACCATCACATCAGAGATTAAAGACACTTATTGTTTGGAGAAACCAACAGCCAGAGATAGACTTAGACTGGGAAGGTACCAAGTGGACTTGGTGATGGGAAAGAGAGTCCTTGTATAGATTAACTGATGATAACTGAGGTCGAGAATGCAGAATGATTTTTTCCCATAGAAGTCTGTCCAGGCAAGCTTCATATTTGCCTCAGTGTGGCTTTGTGGACCTTAGGCTACTGTCAGCACCTTACCAAAGAGGGACTCTAACCAGAAAGTTCAATTCCTGCCACTTCCCTGGTGGCAGGAGGAGAGACAAGAAAGACAGGCAGCATGCACTGGACACTTCATTGTACCTCGCTCTCAAAAGCTTTCTAATTTTGTGAGAAAGACCATTCATAGCTCACAAACGATCGGAGACCAAGGCTGGGTGTGTGCACTATTTCTCCTCCATGCATGTTTCTGTCTCTGGAGGTTTCCATGTATCCAGTGTCATCTGGCATTTGTCCAATTATTTTGTTTTATTTTTTCACTCTTTCTGGCCATAGGGGTCATGTGTTGTAATTTGGACTTTGGTCTGCAGTTCATGGTACAGTGTGCGCTGTAAATTCAGTCAACAAGTCTTTATTGAACAGAAAGCACTTTGAGCATTGTGTGAAGAACTCTGAGCTAAGTATTTTCATTTGTTAAAGGCCATTGACTAATAGAACAGTACTAGTCTTTAGTGGCTGTAGACAGTTCTCCCTGTCAGCACCAGGCAGGGTGGCAGGAGGTTGTGGACCAAGAGTTCTAGACAAAGCTGAGCCAAAGCTTTAGAACCTGTTGCATCTAAAATCCCAGGTGGGAAACCCAGATAGAAATCCTGGTTAAAAAAACAGTCTGGGCCAGAGGAATCAGGAAATAACACAAAAAAGTTATCATAAGCAGGGGCCAGAAGTCAGATATGGAAGAAAGGTTAAGGATCAGGAGATTAAAAAAAAGTAAGGACAACTTTGCTGTGCCAAGGCTGGGGACTCTGGTTAAGTCTGAAACTAACATCAGCCAGAGTACTCTGAGGTAGAGAACGCGAGCTCCTGACCAGCCCAGTGGTTGATGGGGCAGAAATAGATTTCATCTCAAATTCCCTTGATGACCCTTTTTGGCTCCCACTCAATTATAAGTGGAGACTTCATTTTATTCAGAATATCGTAGACAAGCTTTGTTTGGGAACTCATCTGAATTCTGATCCTGGCTGATACTCCATCCTATACCTTAGAGCATTTTCTTTCTGAAATAGCAGGTGTTTCTGAAGTAGGTTATACCATCACTCCAGACTAGGAATAATTGAGATGAAGGATGTCAAACACGAAGCAGTGTGCTGACATACAGTAAGCACAGAAATGCTGCTGATAATTATTGCATGATCACGTGATGAACTTTTCTCTTCCCACTGCTTGCCTCTACGGAGTGTCAGGAACATGAGGGTCAGTCGCTTGTGGGTCACACATAACTCTCAATTATTTAAAAAACACAGGTGAAATTACATTTTATTTCTACACATTCCAACACCTTTTATTACAGTCTCACTGTTGCTAATCTCTTCTCTGGTCTAAGCAGACACAAAAGGATTTAAATTTCTTTAGCTAGTTTTCAGATCCAAGAAAACATTTGTTTCTTCCTTCTTAAACCTTTTGGAAAGGCCAGTGCCTGATTTTGCTCTGTACTCGTGATTGCCAGTTTTATGATGGGAGAGGTGGAAATTCCCATTCCTGCAGAGTTGATGGGAGCCTATCAAGTTTCAATCCTAAAGATTCTATTTGGTATTATCCTCAGATATTTTTCCTCAAACAGTATCCTAGCACCGGGACAAAGTCTAAGTTCCTGGAATCTCTCTTGGTTTCCTTAAAACAAGACAAAACAAAACAAAACAATTCAAACAACAGAAAAACAAATGGGCACATAGGCACTGCTGTAGAAACCAGACAATCTTGGAGAACACCTGCTACATGGCAGACATAGTACATGTCCTCATCGATCTCTGCTGTTTCACATCTTATTTCCTTCAGAACACTCAGATAGAAGCCATCTGGCCTGAGAGCTGTGTTGCACTCTGCTGTCTTTTATTGCAGCAATGTCTTCTTCATGGGAAACTCTAATTTCTGTCATTCTAGTGAAAAGAGTTCTCAGAAATTAGAATTTCCCCCATCACTTCCTAGAGTCAAGTGCTGCCAAAAAAAACTAAACTAAAAGCCTGTCTGGGCTTGTGTTTCTCTAACCTTATCACCCTCTCCTGGCCACCCTTCATTTCAACCAGCAAGCCCATATACTCATCTGCAAATAGGTACAGTTTGACTTCCTCCTTTCCAATTTGTTTTTCTTTCATCTCTTTTTCTTGCCTAATGCTCCAGCTCAAACTTCCAGGACTATATTGAATAGCAATGGTGAAAGTGGGCATCCTTGCCTGGTTCCAGATCTCAGTGGAGGGGCTTCCAACTTTTCCCCATTCAATAGGATGCTGACTGTGTGTGTGTTGTATATTGCCTTGATTGTGTTGAGGAATGTTCCGTCTATACCCAATTTGCTTAATATTTTTATCATGAAAAGATGTTCTATTTTATCAAATACATTCTGTGCATCTATTGAGAGAGTCCTATGGGGTTTATTCTTCAATTTGTTAATGTGATATATCACATTTATTGATTTGCCTATGTTGAACCATCTCTGCATGCCAGGTATAAATCCCACTTTGGGTGAATGATCTTTCTGATGTATTGTTGGATTTGATTTGCTAGTATTTTGTTGAGGATTTTTGCATCTGTGTTCATCAGTGATATTCATCTGTGGCCTCTTTCTTTGCTATAGCCTTTTAAGGTTTAATATTTAAAGTGATACTGGCCTCATAGAAGGAGTTTGGGAAGAGTTTCTCCTTTTCAATTGTTTTGAGTAGTTTGAGAAGAATTTGAGGGGCTGGCACTGTGGCACAGTGGGTTAAAGCCCTGGCCTGAAGCTCCCTCAATTTATATGGGTGCTGATTCTAGTCCCAGCTGCTCTTCTTCCAATCCAGCTCTCCACCATGGCCTGGGAAAGCAGTAGAAGATGGCCCAAGTCCTTGGGCCCCTGCACCCACATGGGAGATCCAGAAGAAGCTCCTGGCTCCTGGCTTTGGATCAGTGCAGCTCCGGCCATTGCGGCCAGCTGGGGAGTGAACCAGCGGATGGAAGACCTTTCTCTCCCTCTCTCTCTGCCTCTCCTCTCTCTGTGTAACTCTGACTTTCAAATAAATAAAATAAATCTTTAAAAAAGAGAGAGAGAGAAGAATTGGAATTAGTTCTGTAAAAATCTGGCAGAATTCAGCAAAGAAGCCATCTGGTGCTGGGCTTTTCTTTGTTGGGCAGGTCTTTATTACTGCTTCAATCTCCATCTTGGTTATTGGTCTGTTTTAGGTTTTTGGTGTCTTTGTGACTCAAATTTGGTGGATTGTATGTGCCCAGGAATCTGTCCATTTCTTCTAGATTTTCCTATTTGTTGACATATAGCTAGCTTCTTGTAGTAATTCCTAATTATTCTTTTTATTTCTGTGCTATACATTTTTATATCTCCTTTTCAATTTCTGATTTCATTGATTTGGGTCTTCACCCACTTTTCTTTCATTAGTTCAGTCAGTGATACATCAATTTTGTTTATTTTTTCCAAAAACTAGCTCTTCATATTTGTATTTTTTGTTTCAATTTTGTTTATTTCTTTTCTAATTTTAATTATTTCTTTCCTCCTGCTAATGTTGGATTTGGTTTGTTGTTGTTTTTCTAGGTCCTTGAGATGAAATAATAGCTCATTTATTTGATGCTACAAACTTCCCTCCTAACACTGATTTTGCAGTATGTCATGTGTTCTGGTATGTTGTATTGTCATCTTCATCATAGCCAAGAATTTTTTATTTTCCTTTTGATTTCTTCCATAATCTACTGTTCATTCAGGAAGATGCTGTTCAATCTTCATATGTTTGCATATTTTCCAGAGATCATTAACTTGTTAATTTCCAGCTTCATTCCATTGTGGTCAAAAAAGATATCTGGTATAATTTCAAGATTTTTGAATTTGTTGTGACTAGATTATGGCCGAGCATGTGGCTTATCCTAGAGAGAGAGTTTCATGTACTGATGAAAAGAATGTATATTCTCAACTGTGAGATGAAAAGTTCTGTAGATATCAGTTAGATCCATTTGGTCCATAGTGTATATTAGTTCTGTTGTTTATTTTTGATTTTCTGTATAGTAGATCTTTCCATTGCTGAGGATGGGGTATTAGAGCCCCCCATTACTATTGCATTTGAGTCCAGGTCTCCTTTTAGATCCAGTAACATTTTTTTTAAATAGCCAGGCATCCTGGCATTGTGGGCATATACAGTCATTATAGCCACATTTTCCTATCAAATTTATATCTTAGTAATTACATAATGTCATTCTTTGTCTCTTTTAGCAGTTTTCGTGTTAAAGACTATTTTGTCTGATATTAAGATGGCTACACTTGTTTGTTTTTCATCAGCTTTCCATTAGCATAGGATATCTTTTTCTATCCTTTCACTTTCAGTCTGTGTGTATCTTTGTTGTTGAGGTGTGTTTCTTGTAGGCAGCAAAGACATTTATCTTGTTTTTTAATCCATTTAGCCCATCTGTCTTTTTTATTTTTTAATTTTTATTTATTTATTTGACAGGCAGAGTGGACAGTGAGAGAGAGAGAGAAAGGTCTTCCTTTTCCGTTGGTTCACCCCTCAATGGCCGCTGCAGCCGGCGCACTGCGGTGGACGCACCGCGCTGATCCGAAGCTAGGAGCCAGGTGCTTCTCCTGGTCTTCCATGCGGGTGCAGGGCCCAAGCACTTGGACCATCCTCCACTGCACTCCCGGGCCACAGCAGAGAGCTGGACTGGAAGAGGAGCAACTGGGACAGAATCTGGCGCCCCAACTGGGACTAGAACCCAGGGTGCTGGCGCTGCAGGTGGAAGATTTGCCTATTGAGCTGCGGTGCCGGTCCCCATCTGTCTTTTAATTGGAGAATTTAGGCCATTTACATTAAAGGTTACTATTGACAAGTAATGACATGACCTACCATTTTTCCAGAAATATTCCTATTGATTGCTTTGGATTTACTTTGTACTTTTACTAGGAGATTTTGTGCTTTCACATTCTTTCATAATGATGACTGTCTTTCTGTGTTTTTTGTGTAGCACATCCTTCAGCATCATTGTAAGGCTAAGAGAGTGGTGACAAATTCTTTCAATTTCTGTTTGTTACGAAAGGTCTTTACTTCACCTTCATTTTTTTTTAAAGATTTATTTATTTTAAAGATTTTATTTTTAAAAGATTTATTTATTTATTTGAAAGTCAGAGTTACACAGAGGGAGGAGAGGCAGAGAGAGAGATAGAGGTCTCTCTTCCCAGTTGGCTACAATGGCTGGAGCTGTGCTGATCGGAAGCCAGGAGCCAGGAGCTTCTTCCAGGTCTCCCATGTGGGTGCAGGGGCCCAAGAACTTGGGCCATTTTCTATTGCTTTCCCAGGCCACAGCAGAGAGCTGTATTGGAAATGGAGCAGCCAGGTCTTGAACCAGCACCCATATGGGATGCCGGTGCTTCAGGCCAGGGCGTTAACCTGCTGCACCACAGCACTGGCCCCTTCATCTTCATTCTTAAATGAGAGCTTTACTGGGCAAAATATTCTGGGTTGGCAGTTTGTTTCTTTTAAGACTTGGACTATATCTCTCCATTTTCTCCTAGCTTGTAGGGTTTCTGATGAGAAATCATCTATTAGTCTAATTGGAGATGCTCTAAAGGTAATCTGGCATCTCTCTTATGCACATTTTAGAATCTTTTCTCTATGTTTTATTGTGGAAAGGTCGATCTCAGTGTGTTATGTTTAAGATCTTTTCTGGTCATGTCTTTTAGGAGTTCTATTTGCTTCCTGAATTTGGACATCCCTTTCTTTTTTTCCAAATCAGGGATGTTTTCTTTTATTATTTTATTGAACAGTCTTTCTAATTCATTATCTCTTTCTACACCTCAGGAACTCCTTAGACCCATAGGTTGTTTGATAATATCCTATAAATCTAAAACACTGTTTTTAATTTTTCTAACCTTCTGCTTCTTCTCCTTCTCCTCCTTCTTCTTCTTTGGTCTGAATGAACTATCTCCAAAGATTTGTCTTCTAATTTGCATATTCTTTTTTCTGCCTCATCAAGTCTATTGTTAAGGCTTTCCAATGTATTTTTGTTTGACATATTGAATTCTTCATTTCTAGTATTTTAGTTTGGTTTCTCAATCTCATGGGGAAAATTTTCATCCATGTCATGTGTGGATTTCTTTAACTATGTATTTGCTTTTCTTTGTTTTTGGGTTATCCTATGATCATCCTTTTGAATTTCTTTTCAGTCACTTCATCAATCTCTTCCTCTTCACATTCTAGTACAGAAGTGTTGTTGTGTTCCTTTGGGGGGAATTATGTTGTCTTCCTTGTTGTTGTTTCATGTAGTTCTGCATTTATTTTTAGGCATTTGTGAAAACACTTGTTGATTTTCTCACTGTTGGGTTTTGTCTTTGAACTATGTCTCTTTGGCTCAGTGGAATATCTGTTTCTTCAGTGAATAACCAGAGATATGTGCTGGGTGTAGCTAGGGAGTTCTGGTCAGTGTTCAAGGGTAGGTGAGAATCCAGAGCATTACCCAAGTTGGGTGTGGTAGATTTCCTCTGTTGTCAGCAAGGGGGAGAATATAATCAGGCCTGTTGGTATAGTCACAACCTTATCTCCTCTCTTCCAAGGTGGGCAGTGCCTGGGGTTAGCTCATAGTGGATATAACCCTCACCCATGCTGGGCCATGAGCCACAGAAAAAGATCTGTGTAGTCCTCAATGTGAGAGCATGGAACCCTCTGCAATGACCTACTCCATGCAGTCAAGGGAGCCCTGAGGCTCTGAGGCCAGACACAGTGATTGCTCAAAGACCCAGCTACTCCACTTACCTTATCATACAGTCACAGGGTTCCCACAGTCACAGGGCACAATTCTCCCACTGTCCCCTCTCTACCTGTGAGCCTGCCCCCTCTATGGTGTGAGCAGAGTCATTTCCAGAGGCAGTGAACTGCAGATGTTCCACCTTGGCAGTGTGAGTCCTGGAGCTTGTGATAGGTTGAGAAGATGGGGGCCCCTCACAATCCTTTGTGGGTACCCAGCTGCCAGTCAACCCTCCCAGGCAGACTCAAAGGCAGTGGGAAACGGGGATTTTTCCATCTGATAAGATCTTCTGGTCATGTGTGTGAGAGCTGCTGTAGCCTCTATTTGTGTCAAGTGACACTGTCTCCCTGCTGGTTGCTGGGCTCCCTTGTTGGGGGATGGAGAGAAAGAAATGTGCTTTTCCTTTACTGGATTGAAGGTGGTACCCTGTCCCTCCACTGGGGCTCCAGGCCAGACTCAAAGATACTGTGTTCCACAAAGCTCTCCCTCAGGCAATATCACCAGTAGCCCAGGCTGCAGCCGGCTGCCCTCACCCTGCTCTCAGAAGCTGGCTCCTCTTCCAGCCTCCCACTACAGGCATCATGGGTGGTGTCCTCACTTGCTGCTGCATCTCTGCACTTGCCACACCACTTCATGGCGTTCCTCTTCCTTCTGTAGAATTTCTACTCCAAACTTGTCTCCAACTCTTCTCTGGCAATATACTTCCTCTGCTTTTTTTCTGCTATCTTCCCCAGCATATATTTTCCATGTTCAGCCATCTTGAAATCCCCTATCACTTCTTTCTCAGCAGTCTCAGTAAAATGGGAATAGCACCACTGCATATCTATTACACTATTAGATCATCTGGCACTGGATATTGGCCCTACTAACTCTTAGTGGCATGCTGCTGACTGAGATATTTAACTGTAGTTTCTTTATTTGTAGAATACAAATAACAAAATCACCTATTCTTCAAGTTTGTTATGGTAATTCATATACATTGCACATGATGAGCTAATATGCAAGTTGTGTTTCAAAGCTGCCTGACACATTAATTGTAAGTAGGCAATAACTCTTAGTACTGTGTTATTACCCTTGAGTCAGTGGGCGTTAGATTAGTTAGAATAACAAACACCACTTGGTACAAAGTTGATGTCTTCAGTGGAGACTAGGATAGGAGATCAGAGATTTATCACAATGCTGCCAAACATAAGCCATGATCTAATAAAATTGGGGTGCTTTAAATCTTAGAAGACAAACAAGCAGACTATTATGGAAAAGTCATTATTGATAGTACTGACATGCATTGTTTTTCTAAGACAGCTTGTGTCAAACCATCTCAATAGTTTCATCATTAAAATGATCAATAAAAAGATATAGGTTTAACTAATTAAGTCAGAGGTAGAAGAACAGCACTCCCCTGCTCCATGGTGATGATGTCTTCCTAAATACATCATTCTATACAGTAATTCTTTCTGATAAGACAAATAGAACAATTTGGCACCAAATCAGGAATTTTGTCCTTTGGAGGTTTGAAAGATCATGGAAAGGAGTCATATATAGCCATCTGTGTCTATTTTTAATCTACCACTCCTTGGCATGAGCTCTCTGGTTCCATGGAGAATTGTGTCCTCAGTGTTGAAGGTTGGTTTTATGCCAGTATGGGTAGAATGAGAGAGTAGGTTTGGAGAGGCTGCAGCTACCTCAGATGGATTCATTATAGTCCAGAAACTAATCTTATGGATGAGACCATTGTAAGGACAATACACGGATTCTGATTTATTTTATACATATATGTATAATTCATAATATTTATTCAAAAATCTCTAGTTCAATATATAAAGAGCTACTTACAATTTTGTGGGAAATGCACATTACTATTTTAAAATCCATTTTCCACAAATTTTTGAAGTACCCTAATTTATAATGTAAATATATGCCATCAAAAATGTAAAATCAGGGCTGTCAGTCTAGGCTACAAGTCTAGGTGCATCCCTAAATTTGCGCTTGGGTATCCGTCTTGCTTCCTGACACACTGTGAGCTTTCTAATGAAACCAAGTTGGAGATAAACTGAGGGATACTCAGTTTTGCCCCAAAACTAAGCTAACAATCTCTCTTTCCTGTGGTTTAGACTAAGAGGCTATGAACTCTTAGGGCAATTTCCTTAGATCTTTCTATACAGAGTTTCATTATCTGACCTGGAGACCCATAATTTACTTGCAGGGTGAAATAGACTGTATTCTCTGTCTCTGTCTCACCCTTTCTTTCCCTTCCCCACACACCACGTGATGATACAACAAGAAGGCCCTCACTAGAGGCTGGCCTCTTTGTCAGGAGACTCACAGCATGCAGAATCTCACATAAACTTCTGTTCTTTTTAAGTTACCCTGTCTCTAGTGTTCTGCTACAGCACCACAAAACAGACACTCTCTCAAGGGCTCAACCTCCTAATAAAATCACCTTGGGAATTAGGGATTCAATATATGAATTTGGCAGGCTAGGAGGGGGCACAAATGTTTATTCCATACCATGGCCATGAATGTTTAATGTGTGGTTGAATCAGAGACTTTTGAAATCTTTGCAGTACAAACATTGAAGCTTTTATATTGGGAATGGAAGGACATCTGTGTTCCCAACGTTTTTGTGAACAAATGACTACAATTATAACAATGTAGTCAGTGATATATATAATAATGTAGTCAATGATATAATATAAGCAAATATGTAAATATTTATATACATTTATAAACTTATATATTATAATATTTAAATGTAGTTATATAAAATACATGCAAGTATAAGTATTATTTTATAACAATATAAATTAAGTAATAGAAGCAATTATAATAAACATTGTATTGGGGACTGGGATTGAGGTCTAAACATCATTATAATAGACTTTGTAGAGTTTAGAAACTATACCACCTAGTATTTAGGGCTCTTTTTTTATTATTTTTTTCTTTTTAAAAATTTTTTATTTCATAAATGTGAATTTACAAAGTGCAACTTTTGTATTGTTGTGGCTTCCTCCACCAACCTCCCTCCCTCCCTCCCGTGGCCCTCTCCTCTCCCTCTCCCATCCCACCCTTTATCGAGTTTCATTTTCAATTACCTTCATATACTGAAGATCAACTTAGTATATACTAAGCAAGGATTTCAACAGGCTGCACTCACACAACCGCACAAGGTATAGGGTATTGTTCCACTAGTAGTGTTTTCAAGTTTCATAGTAAAACACATTAAGGACAGAGATCCTACGTGGGGAGCATGTACCCAGTTGTTGATTTAACAATTGGCACTCTTATTTGTGACGTCAGCAATCACCCAAGACTTAAAGGTTTATTTATTTGAAAGGCAGAGTTACAGAAAGGCAGAGGCAGAGAGAGAGAGAGAGCTTCTATCCACTGGTTCACTCCCCAAATGACCTCAACAGCTGGAGCTGAGCTGATCCACAGCCAGGAGCCAGGAGCTTTTTCTGGGTTTCCCATGTGGGTGCAGGGGCCCAAGCTCTTGGGTCATCCTCCACTGCTTTCTAAAGCCATAGCAAAGAGCTGGATCAGAAGTACAGCACCTAGTCTTGAACCAGTGCCCATATTGGATGCTGGCACCGCAGATGGCAGCTTTACCCTCTACACCACAGTGCCGACACCCAAGCACACACATTTCTAAATATAGTTGCTCAAACTGTCTAGCATGTCAGAGCTACCAGGTAGATAAATTATTCAGGGTCTTATGTTACTTAGTGTCACATTATACTTCCCATTTCTTGAGTATTGTTCTCATTGGGGTGTGGGAGGTAGGAAATACTGTCTCCAAGAAACTGTGTGTCTTCCTTGAACTCTATTACTGTAGAAGGAAGAGGCCCTTTCAAGGAAAACCTAAAATATGTCCACCGAATTCTATTATTTCAGAAGTACAGACTGCTAATAAAACCACTGGCATCCCAGGCTGACCTTCCAATGGGATGAAAATTTGGCTATATGAGTAATTCTTTGTGTTGATTGGTAACCAAACTGTATTGGATGGAGTAATGAAGGAACAAAGAGTTTTATGCACAGGTGTCTGGACAGGAGGCAGTTAGGAAACAAAGAGGTTGAGGAGGCATTGGTTTCTGCCAGCTGGCCTGAGGATCTGCCATTAAGTCCCAGCTGAAACATGGGTCATAAGCAGAAGCTGAAGGGGCTGTATCAATGAACAACTAAAGTGGTAGTGACGAGAACAATGCAGATGAAAATAGCATTTATGCTGTTTGTTGAGTGCATACCAACTTCGGGCACTCTCCTCAGCAGCTCATATAATGACACATTATTTCACTTAACCACTACAATGGTTGTATGAACACAGAATTATTGTTTACACCCTATTAAAAAAGGAAGGGGCAAGCATTGTGGTTCAGTGGGTTCATTCACCACTTGTGACGCCCACATCTTATGTTGTAGAGCCAGTTCATGTCCCAGCTATTCTTGTTAATGCATTCTGAGATGGCATCCTGAGAAGCAGCCAATGGTAGCTCAACCGCTTGGGTCCTTGGAACACACATGGGAGACCTGAATGGAGTTCCAGGTTCCTGGTTTTGCCCGGCCTCCGGCTCTGTCTCTCTCTCTCCCCATTTAAAGTAGATGAAAATAAATTTTAAAATAAACTTTTTTTAAAAAAAAGGATGAAGTAGAAATTCAAGTTCAGAAAGGTTTTATATTTCTCTGAAAGTCAAAAATATAGTAAATGGCAGAGATAAATTTGGAGTCCAGACATGATCTTAGAACTAAATTCTATAACATCAGGTTGTCCTGCTCTGATTCACCGATACTAAAGTGCAACTCAAAAGCTGGCAGAGAATTTTTATTGTTCTTATGCCATTCAGCACCTTTCCTTCATCAACTCTCATCCTTCCTCCCAATCTCCTCCCAAAAAGGACTACTGTGCATCAGCCCTGGAGCTGTAGAACTGCCCACAGAACCTGGTAGTACATAATGAGGACCATTCTCTAAGAGGGACCTGAAGCAGGGACTTGCTGAGCAATGGGCCTTGAGGAAGAGGCCAAGGACAAAGAACATCAACTTATTTGTTTTTGAACACGCATGAGCTTTCCTCCTGAGTCTTCCTGGAAGTAGAGGAGACATTGAGAGGGGCCCAAGTTCCTAGAAAACTTGGGTGTTAACATTAACATGAACTTATTGGGTCTCATGCAATGAAGAAACTCAGAATCTTCCAGGTGCACTGGTCATTGCTGTAGACTGTGCATTCCTTAAACCTCCCCCAAGGACTTCTAGATGTGTAAAATGTAGGGTTGGAATGATATGATCTCAGCGATTCTTTTGAGCTATAGCAAACTGTGAGTGATTCATTTACTTTTTTATTTTATTTTATTTTATTTTATTTTGACAGGCAGAGTGGACAGTGAGAGAGAGAGACAGAGAGAAAGGTCTTCCTTTGCCGTTGGTTCACCCTCCAATGGCCGCCGTGGCCGGTGCACTGCGGCCAGCACATCACGCTGATCTGAAGCCAGGAGCCAGGTGCTTTTCCTGGTCTCCCATGTGGATGCAGGGCCCAAGCACTTGGGCCATCCTCCACTGCACTCCCGGGCCACAGCAGAGAGCTGGCCTGGAAGAGGGGCTACTGGGACAGAATCTGGCACCCCGACTGGTACTAGAACCCGGTGTGCCGGTGCTGCAGGCGGAGGATTAGCCTATTGAGCCGCAGTGCCGGCCCGATTCATTTATTTTCAAATTCCATCTGAACACTGAATTGATAGAAGATGAGTAAATGTTGTAATTCTAAGAACCCAAGGCCAGTAGGAGAGGCGGGAAGAAGGAAAGTGATGTGGCTCAAGGCTAAGCAATCACCTACAAGTTGAATTTTTTAAACATAGCATGAGCAGATCTGTTTCTTCATCCAGAACATCCTAACATAATCAAGGAAATCCCGATTGGAATCACTTTTCCTGAGGTCACCTGCCCTAGGCCTAATTGCCAGAGCCTCCAGGCCAACGTAGGTGGTCTCCTGGAGCTTTCAGCCTCTGGAAGATGCATGTTTCTGATAGCTAGGAGGAAGTCACTGTTCTCTTCCTCAGTGATGAGTGCCATGAAAGTCCTCATAGAGGTTACACAGGTGGAGGAATGAATGTACTGAATACTCCTCACGCCCCCTCACCTCCTTATTCTCCATCCTTCCTTCCATTTATCCAATAATTATTCACTCATCTTCAACCATCTGTCAACCACTGTGTGGCTACAAGAAAAAAGGGGGCCCAGAGAAAAGACACATTTTCTGCTCTTAGGAATCTCTACAAAACAAAACACCAATGTAAATGTTGTGATTTGATTATTTATATTCTTCCCAAATTCAATCATATGTTGAAATCATAGTGCAAGGTGATGATGATGTTAGGTAGGAAGTCAGAAATTAGCTTATGTGTGTGTGACAAGGGCCTAAGGAATTGACATCTACAGCGGTCCAGCATCCACATTTCAAAGTCACCCCAATAACCTTCCAGGTGCAGCCTAGTATCTGCACTTCAAAGTCCTGCCTGGATCCTGATGACCTTCCAGGGGGTCCTGCCCCTTCTACTTGGCCTGATAAACATCCTTCCTCTAAGGCTGCCTGATGCCAGCCAGGCTTCCCCTGTCTGATAACTTCAGGGGGAAAAACTCGGAAAGGAATTTTTCATATTTACACCCAACAAGTCCTTTGTTCGGGAGGAGAAGGAGGAGAGGGGGAGGGAAAAAGGTGGGAAGGCAAGACCCATCCCCGTAAAAACCCCATCCTAAATGTGAACTACGCAAACTACGCACTCTCTCTCAGGTTCTGTCTGGAGAGGTACCCATCCGTTCTTACGGATGTCCCTACCCTAATAAACTTTGCTATTTTGCTTTCCACTGCTCTCTGTCTCACACCTGAATTCTTTCTTGCGTGAAGACAAGGGCCATTTGCTTCTCTGGTAACATTTCTAAGAGTTAGATCCTGTGGGAAATAATTAGGTCATGACAGTAGAGCCCTCATGAATGGAATTAATGCTTTTATAAAAAAATGTCTTGAGAGAGACTCCCTGACCCTTCCACATGTATGGACAGAGAGGCAAGGTGCGTATGAATCAAGACACTGGTCCTCAACTATGAGAGAAAATTCTGTTGTTTACAGGCTCCCTGGGTTATCATATTTTGCAATTGCAACTTGAAGAAACCAAGAGGAGAAGTGGAAAACAGAGAACTAGTTCCAACCAATATGTTAGCCACTGTGATTCAGTAGTAATATAATCGTGCACATCACAAAACAGGAGTGCTTATGGACACCAGTGGGTTGAGACAAGGGCTTGCTGAGAAGGACCAGCCTGAGCTGGTTCTTGAGGTAGAGTATGAGTCACCTGGGGGGATAAGAAGAAAGTCATTCCTAGGAGCACACACATAGAGTTTCATGGTACCCTTAGGCAATAGCAAGCAATTTTGCATGACTCAAGTATATAAGAGATTAATGAGGAACCAAAAAAAGAAGAAGGGGTCCTTTCATTGAGTTGGTATGACATGGCACAATGTTTGATTTTAGCGTGAGGATAATAGAGTTGCTGAATCAGTTCAGATTCAAGAGTAAACTACTCCTCAAGAGAATTTTGAAAAATAAAGTATCCTTAAATTGACAATCCATCTGTGACTCCCAATGCCAATGGTGACTTCCAGCAGCAACTCCTATTTAACATCATCTTCCCGTGCACTGGTTTTCATCCTTAAGTTTGGATCACTCCAGTATCACCTGGGAGCAGTTAAAAACTCTAATGATTCCACTGTACCCCAGTCCAATTAATTCAAAATTTCCAGAGCTGAGACCTTGATATGAAGGATATTTTAAAGCTCCCAGGTGGTACCAAGTACAGTCAAAGTTGAGAACTGCTTGCCTGGTGGTGTTTTGGCAGGACTGTGCAAGACCACACAGCGTTCCACTCTGTGTTGTCTGTTTTCTGTGGCCGTATCTTAACATACACACTAAGTCCATTTCCAGTCAGATTTCATTCTGTATTTCTGAAGAAGGATCTCCTGAGAATCGCACTGGAATCATCTCCCTTAATCTAATCACAATTTATTGGTGGAGGTAGAGACATTAACTGAACATTATAATATGGTAATTACTCCGGTATTATTTCCTGCACCATTGCTGCAGAAGAGACATTCACATTCAGAGAGCGAAAAGGAGGTGAACAGTGAAGAAAGAGTGGTATTGTGGCAGAGTACAGAGACCCAGGGATCAATGCTGAGAGGGTTATTCAGGCAGAAGTATCAAACCACTTACTACATGGAGGCATCAAAGAACATGATAGAGACCTAGACTTCTCATGGTACTGTGTTAATACTACTTATAGTATACTCCACACATTGTCATGTGCTGGTAATTGTATACAGATCTACTCCTATTTCTGTCCTATTAAGACTTCGAGGGCAATCATGCCAACAACAGAACACAGTCCTTGCCATATAGTAATCTCTCATAAACTAAAGTGGTTTGCAGAAAAAAGAAAAAAAAAATAGAGAATTCAGTCAGACAGAAGGTTGGAAACAGCTAGTTCAAATATAATTAAGTGACTTAAAAATGGAAAAAGAAGGAACATAAATATTCATGGGAAAATATTCACAAGATGAATTGAAACTAGAAGTGATTCTCATGAATGTACAAGCAGCTTAAGTGTCTAAGCACTGTCCAAATCTCCTTCACCCCCTTAATAATCTACTTTAATACCTGGTTTGCCCTGAACAACCTCTGAAGTGCCACAACTTCCTCTTGGTCAACACCCTAATCAATATGATCGTGTCTCTCAAATTTCATCCCATACTTTGAAGTCACATTTGACTCATGAGGGATTTCTATCTTTACTTACAGTTGTTGAGGGAGCCGTCAGAACAAGAGGAAGTAGCTTGGTGTGCTCCCCAACTTCCTTCCTGGCCGTGTCAATCCTGGGCCTGGGTCATCCAGCTGCATCCAAGAGTCCCATGGGACAAGGTGAGCATTCAGTGTAGATGGAGCTGGGACATGAACTTCTTTAGAGTCGTACCTTCTAGCTTTGATTTGTGCTGAAAGTAATAAGAAAGTCACTTATACCTAATGGAAAGTGTTAAAACTGATATGAATGAAAAGTGTTTATTCTAAGGATGTTTATTGTGTAAACTTTATTTCAGTGTTTTTACTGTTTTATGCAGTTTAGGATTCTCATTAATCTTTACAAAAATTGGTAAGGTGGGAAGCAGGGAGTGGATAGTTAAAATGTGACAACGACACCTTCTTGAGGATTTTGAAACAAATGCGGATTGGAGGAGAGGACATTTTTTAAGCAAGTAGCAGCCTTACTAATAGGTATGCATGGAGGACAATGAACACTTGGGGTCTGCATGCAGTAACAGCTTCATGTGATGCTGCCTTAGGGAGTTTTCCCAAGCAAGCTGATTGGAATGGGTTAATTTTCAGTTGAAGCCTCTCCCATACTTAAGTTTCTCATCATCACTTAAAGAAAGCTAGATTTGTCACTATTGAATACATATTTGTAGTTGTGATCTTGGCTTTGTTCGTCAGGTTTTTGAAGAGCTCATGTATGATCCATTCTTTATTCCCATGGAGTTCCTGTGATTCATTAATCCATTTCTTAAAAAGTTTTCTCCTTATCTCTTTCCATTTTCAGCAAATACTGCTAATTCCACAGTACTTTATGTCTCTTTGATTAAAACCACATTTTGTGATTGTTGAACTTTTTGAGCAAAATCAATACATAAATATAAATGGTGTGGAGTAATTGTGGAAATTGTCTCAAGGTAAGGTTATAAATACTACTATTTTAAAAGGTTTAGGCTTATCTTCTCTAGATATGTCAATCTCAGGGTGGAGTTAGGTGAAGAAAGAGCTTATGTGATTGCTTTTTTTCTGATATTCAAAAAATAAGAAAATAAATTCTGATGTTCAATTCCAAGACAAGTGATAAAGATCAAAGACTTGTTTTATTACAATATTTTCATTTTTATTGAACAGATTCGCCTTGGACTTTGGCTTGCATTAGGAATGTTTACCTTTTAATAAGTGATCTGTTTAAATGTGGATCAGAGAACAAGGGTTTCTGTTTTACAGTTCAACTTTTGACCTTGGGGGATGAATGGGTGGAGGCTAAGAGGAAAAGTCCACTGTGTTTCTACTGAACTTTTTACCCTTAAAAAAAAAAATGAGCAAGTTTAAAGTTCACACAGTGCACAAGAGGTCTCCACTGGGGATTTCTGGTATTATTAACTTCCTGACCTCAGATAATTAAAAAGGAAGAGCAGAGCCACCTCAGTCTGTGACTCAACTTTGAACTTTTAACCTCTCAAGTAAAGTATTTCAATTGTAAATGGTAGACCCTGGAAGCCTTCTTATTGCTATTAACTTCCTTCATCACTGATCACAAAGTTATAATCTAGGCCAAAAAGCATAGCTTGATCTTTCCTTTTTATTTACTTAACCTCTTTTAGCAGAAAAGCCTGAGAACACTATTTACCTAGAAATGACAGGTATTCCCGTGAAAGAAGTTAAGCTTAAAGGGTCATTGAATTCTGGAGCTAGAGGCAACCACAGATTATCAGTTGGGCTCCCTCACTTGGGAAAGACAATAGTGAGAACCAGTAGGCTGAGTGACTTCCTTAAGGTCAGAAAATTCATAGAACAAAGGAGTGGCCTATATTCATCAGCTGTATTTGCTTCTGAGGTTTCTGTTTATGGGGGTAAGAAATGTTTCCCAACCACAGCGTGAGGGTCAGCAGGAGCAGTAGCTTCTACTTTAGATTAAAATTTCTAAAGAGAAAGATCACTGGATGGAAGTCAGACGCTTTGGGTCCCCAGTGGTCCTTTTACCCTTATTGGCTGTGAAACCTTAGGAACTCATTTAGCTTTTCCAAGTTGCGATTTGCTTGATTATTACAAGGAATGAAGTTGGAAGGAGGTAAAAAGTATCTAAGAGCCCTTTCTCTTACACTGACTCTTTGATACCACGATATTCTTGCGTGAAGTATTCTTGCTGTGGTTCATGTTTAAATAGAATTCTAGGCAACAGCTGTGCTACAGGGAAGATAAGCATCAATGGTTACAGTTTGTAGGGTTATTTACATAATGCTTGGACTTAACATTGATGATTAGGCTCTTTTAAGAAAAAAACAAAAATCCCAAAGGAAAAGAAGTATCACATTTAAGGAGGCATAAAGGACAAAGGGAGGAAGAACAAAAGAGGCAGGACAAAGAAGGCAGGGATGACCAGGAGACAAGGTGTTAGAAAGGAGGGTGACAAAGAGATGGCAGGCTCCTCAGTTGGATGGGGACCCAGTCAACACGAGTGATACTGACAAAGCCAGCAAGTACGTTGTGAATCTGCCTGAGCCACATGCTGTTAATGCCGAGGCTTAGACAGGCAGCTCTCACTGGCACTTGTACAACACGCAGCACGTAGGACAGCCAGTATTCTGTGGGGCCCACTCTTCCCTCCTGCTATTTGCTAACACCTTTATTGCCTTCAGTTAGCTACTCACACGGCTGGCTCTCATTCCCATCTGTTGAGCAGAGTGCTCTTCCAACATTCTGTCCTCCTTTTCATATACAAAAGAGACCCCCCCAGTGTGGCTGGGAAGCACAGGAACCACGAAGAGCTCTGAAATGAAGCATTTGCAGTGGAATTAGCAATCATTTTCTCAAGCTCCCTGGTCCCAAGAAGCAAGTGGTGTGGGACTAGAGGATGCTGCATAGGACCCTTACGCAGACACGGCTAGAGGAGAAGGAGAGATGGCTGGCTGGCTGGCTGGCTGGCTGCAGGCCTGTTTGCTTCGCCCTGGCAATAGGGCAGCCCAGGTCACTGCCTGGTAAAAGTGCCAAATAGCCGCACTGGGCTTCCATCACATCCCAGATGTTTCCCCGCCCATCTGCACCACCGCTCTCAGCTGCTTTCAACTAGTTTCCTTCTACTTTCTAACTCCTCTCTCTCCCTCCCTCCTCTGAGAGCAGGTGATCACTGTTTGAGCGAGACACTGCACTAATATGAATATGTCTGATCAGCCCATTGAATCTGAAGATTTGCAGGCTAGTGGGCTGTAAATTACTGTTAATTGGGGGTTTTGTGGGCAAAATTACCCAGTTTTTTCCTCTGCCCAGTAAACTCTTTTCGGCCACTAAATTCCTCCCACATCTTCTAGTCTTGAATACATTGCTTCCGGTGTAAATGCACAGGGGGCAATCATGTTAGTTTCAATAATCCCTGGGGAGGGAGGTCAGAGGTCATATGCAGAGCGTGACTGTCTTCACGAAACAGGCCATACTGTCTCCTGGCCACTCAGTTCCATCAACAACTGGAAAGGAAATAAAGCACTGGGTTTTGTCTGTAAGGTACGTGTCACCGATGGAAAACATCACAAGGCAAATATGATGCGCTTGTAACACAAAAAGGAAGAAAGCCTTGTGCCACACTGTTGTCAGGGCTGGCAAATACCAGGGGCCTCAATTCAGGGCAGCAATGATGATTCTCTTTTTCAATTATTTTCTTATTTTCCTTTTTGAAAAATCTGTACCTTGGGGCGGACATTGTGACACAGCAGATTAAGCATATGCTTGCCATTTGGAGTGCCATTTGGATTTCCAGCTAACTCTACTTTGAGTCAACTTCCCTGTTAATGTACCTGAGAAGCAGTAGATGACAGCCCAAGAACTTGGGTCCCTCCCATCCACGAGGGATTGCAGCTGGAGTTTGGGGTTCCTAGCTTCAGCCTGGTCCAGTTTGGCTGTTGTGAGCATTTGGGGGAATGAATGAACAGAGGGAAGATCTGTCTCTCTCTCTCTCTGTATCTCTCTCTCTTCCACTCTGCCTTTCAAATAAATAATATATATATGTATATTTTTTTTTATAAAAGATCTGTACCTTCAGGCAATGGAAGTACAGACAGTTAAGCACCACACAGAGAGATCCAGTGCCAAATAATTCAGTATAAGTCTGCAGTGAGGACTCTGTTAAAGCAGTGTCCCTGAGCCCCACAATGATGGGAGAGCACCTCATCCTATTTCTGAGCTGCCCTAACCCCACCCAAGTTAAGTGGGGGAGCAGAGTGCGATAGTAGCCTTTGCTGATCCTAACTGCACACTGAGATTGGGATGGGGACACAACTCCAACTCAGCTGTGTAGCCAAGACCTTGCTTCTAGAAGCAGCCAAAGGCTGATGGATTCTCTGCAGCTGATTATTGTCTCTGGCAATATTATCTTTTTTGGCATGAATATTTGAATTGACGGTAAAAGAAAAAAATTGTAAAATCACAGCAGCAGAAAGCCCCTCGTCTCTGCTTCCTTCCTTCATACATTTAGATAAAATGGTTCCCCATATATTTGTCTGATATTATTCCTTTGGTTTGATGCACCCAGCTGGCCAGAATAAGTCATCTTTGGGGATTAAATTTAGTAGAGTATCTATGCAAGTGCCAGGAGCTCCAGAGCCCTTAATGGAACATTGGCAGGCAAGACAGCAATAATTGTGCAGCAGGTACAATGGAAGTGGGAGGCTGGTACCGCAAAGGAGCTGTAATCTCCCTTTTTTCCCCCAGCAGATTTGAAAGTGAACTAGTAACTAAATTAGGTGTTATTTCAGGTTACAACTTGTCACACCTAATGGAAATGACACTGTCAAGTAGACAGATGCCTGTTGGAAATGTGTGGGTATCTAAGGATGGGAATTATGAGTACATTTATGCATTTGATCAGTCATTCGAATAATAGATATCATGCCCGGCCGAGAGATGTGTCAGGCTCTGGAAGCAGGAATCTCGTGGTGATCCTGAGATATAAAGAGGGAGCTAGGAATTGTCATTGCTAAATGCTTGTTTATCCAGTACTGCTAGTCAGAGGACATGCCCCCAGGAAGCTCTCATGTTTCATGGAACATTGCTCCATACCCTAATGCCTCCAATTAAAAAAAAAAAAAAAAAAAAAAAAAAAAAGGACTTGATTCTTTTTGTGGAAGGTTAATGAGACTGGCTTGCTTTTTCTTTGAAGAGAAAGTTACATGATGGTTGTACATGGGCCTTTAAAAAGTTTGTGGAAATGGCCTACCATGGTGGGGGAAAAACTGGATTTCAAATCTTTTCTTTTTGCAGCAAAATGAACTTATCATTTAATTCCATTTCCCTAAAAACGTTTTGAAGTACCCTCATATTACTTCCTTTTATATTTGCTGCACCATGTTGAGTTGAGGGAGGTACAGTTGGACTAATGTATTTAATGAATGTCTACAAAATATATGCTATCATACGGGGTATGGTAAGTTAAACACAGCCCTCCTTGGCCTAAAGATAGAATCATCGTTTCATGCATAATTGTAACACAAGGGTAATTAGGGTGAGTGTTTGGCAGCACAGGAGGTTAAGCCTCCACATGGGACGCCTGAATCCAGTCCTGATTTCCACTTATGATCCAGCTTCCTACTGATGCTCCTGGGAAGGCAGCACATCATGGCACTAGTACCTGGGTCCCTGCCTTCCACATCATAGACCTGGATGGAATTCTGGGCTCCTGACTGCAGCCTGGCCTAGCACCAGCTGTTGTAGCCATTTAGGGAGTGAACCACTGAATTGACTATTTCTGTTTCTTCTTCTCCTTCTGTCAAATAAATAAATATTTTAAAAATATATGTAAAAGAGTAATGCTGGTAAGGGATATATGAGAAACAGACAGTTTGTGCTAAGCTGTTTATTAAAAAAATCCCACAGAGAAAGATTATTTCATAGACATAAGAAGATAGACACAAACAGACATAGAAAATAATAATATAGATTTAAAAATATTTTTAACTTTTATTTATTTGAAAGTCACAGTTACAAAGAGAAGGAGAGGCAGAGAGACAGAGAGAAAGAAAGAGATGTCTTCCACCTACTGGTTCTCTCCCCAGTTGGATACAATGGCTAGAGATATGCCATGAAGCCAGGAGCCAGGAGATAGTAGCTTCTTCAAGGTCCCTCAGGCAGGTGCAGGGGCCCAAGGACTTGGGCCATCTTCTAATGCATTATCAGGCCATAGTAGAGAACTGGATTGGAAGTGAAGCAGTTGGGACTCGAATTAGTGCCCATATGGAATACTGGCACTGCAGGCGGTGGCTTTACCTGCTATGCCACAGCACTGGCCCCAATCATATAGATTTTTAAAAAACACAGTCACCGCCATATAAACTCTAGAAACCAGCTGAGACTAGAATGTTAAAAAACTGAATAAGCAAGATAGATTAAGCTAATATAGTAAAAAAATAATTCCTTAGACTTGTGAAAATGGTAATGTTTGAGGTTCTTTTTTTAATTACTATTTAAGATTCCAGGAAGCCAGAGACTTCTGGGTAATGTTTAAATCATTGGGAATTGATCTGACATTTAATGGCAAAATGTTGACTCTCTAATGCTGAAACAAGGTCAACAGGTCAGGAAACTTCCATTACCTAACTTAGCTGACCTCTCTACATGACATATCAGAGTATTGATCAGGGTTGTTAGGAGGGATTGAGCAGCAAGTTCTATACACCTCTTTTAACATTCATTAAAAATTGGGTCTAGACAAAAATATGACCTTTTCTTAGGATCTACATTTCTATTTGATCCCAGGAAAGGGGGTCTGCTTTGTGTCTTGTATTTACCTCTTATTTCCTTACGATTATGTTCTTTACACAATTTTTTTTCTGAGAACTCTGTATACAGGGTTCAATCACTGAAGGTCTTCACATACTTTAGGCCTCCCCACTACCTTTGAACTTCAAACTTCATTGATCCTCCAAACTTTAGTGAGGCTGCCAGAACAGTAGTGAGTTCATATGTTCTCTGAGTTGTGGCACTGAATGAGTGAATGAAATTTGCTATGTGGCTAACTCTTCTTGATTTGTGTGACCCATTGTCAACAAAGGTGTGTCAGCCTAACTATGACAAATATTCTATTCTAATTTATGTATGTCTGTTGGGCCTCTATTTGAGGAGTGGTTGCTATCTCAGTGTACTTATTGATCATTATCTTTTACTTGATTAAGGAGATGTTCACACTGACTTTATAGTCTCCAACCAACTTCTTGTTAGATTCAAAAACCAAAAAGTTATTTAATTTCTAACACTGTAGATTGCTGACTTTTAGCTTTCTCAAAATTTCCAAATTTTCTTGTTTTATTCTCATGATACTTCTACAAAGTTGGTAAATAATAGGAGAATTTTAACAATTAATCCAGCAATTGCAATGCCGTCCTATTACAGATGACTAATACAAGTCATAGGGATCGTTTGTCCTGCAAAAGACCCAGAACAGATTCTTAGTCCTATATCTTACCTTCATCTACTTGAAGTGAGTAGTGCATTATTTTTAAGATCATAAAAGGACCTAGAGGTGTGGTAGAGTTTGCAAGTTGTCCACCAAAATATGTGGCCTACTTCTTCCACAATGAGATAGAACGTAACTAGGACGAACCTGCCCAGCAATAGATTTTATTTTGCTGCTCCCTCTGCAGCCAGCTGTGATCATGAGACCAAACTATCGCTAGTGAAGTATGAGTAAAGATAATCGACACCACACAAGCTTTGCCTTGAGAACCTGCATGCTTGCTTTTACAACTCTTTCTTCCTTCCAGGGGTCTGGAATTGTGATTAGGAGGGGGACCTTAGCCACAGGGTGAAGATAACATTTGTTCTGGGTTGCATTTCTGAATGACCAAGTGGAGCAGAGCCTCTGTCCCTCCTACCCTGCAACATACATACTGACCTGAATCTCTAACCTTGGGTTATTATGTGAGAGATAATCTTCTATTTCATGGGACCCATTACATTCTGGGGAATATTTACTTCAGGAGATTAACTTACCTAATTAATATGAATGACTACTTGATCTTTCTATGAAACATTTCAAGAGCATTCAAGCTACGGTTTGTGATGGTTCTGAAAATTAGTAAGCCTTGTCCTTACTCCTTTTCTCCCACAAATATTTGATGTGCAGAGGAAGCTTAGGGGGACAGGGGAAGAATTAAAGCAGAGCAGATAAAAGATGGAGGAAGCAGCATGGAGATAAGAGCTATAGGATAGAGGCCTTCGCACTTCCAAGAAATAAAAACATTAAAAAAATAGAGCCAAAACATTTTCACACTTCTATTTTAAAAAATAAACTACATAACGCCTTTACTGAGTATTCTGAATCCACTGGATATTACTAGATAATGAACTAAATTCTTACCTCTTACTGTGTTTCACCATATTGAACAGAACTATTTATTACAGTAAATCAAACACAAGCCTTAAAGGTTCTAAGATAAGAACTGGAGAATATTCATCCTGTGTGCCTTTTTACAGAGAGTAACCTCCTCTTTTTCTTCTTAAGTCTTTTCCAATCAAATTGTGTCTTTTCACTTTAATACGTGTCACTTAGATCTCTATCTTAGTAGGGCATCTCTAAGGTCTTGCATGCTAGAATCCCGAGAAGTACAGAGATAGGCATCACTAGCATCTGCTGATGCAACAGCGACGTGCTCTCCTCCAGAGGTACTCATGCACACACATGCACGTGGAAGCAGACCAGATCCTCTCTAGCCACCTCACAGGAGAAACCACGGGGGACAGTGTGCAGCAACCCACGGTCATCGCTGCCTAATAGCATCTGATCGGAACCTGGCAGGGCTTCAGAACAAGCCATGTGTTCAGGCTAAAACAAGAATGAGAAAAAAATGAGAACGTTGCTTTCTTCTAATGTGGTAAATAGGGCATGAAGGTTTTGTAGTTTGCTAGTAGAACCAGTTGTACGAGTTCTCTATTCACCCACAGGGCTTGGCCTGAAGGGAGGAAAGTGTTTTTATTCAGAAAATACCTTAGGATCTGTGGCAGAATGTTTGGATTTAGTGTGTAGGAGCGAATTATTTATTAATTTATTTGGCATGTAAGTTGACAGTGAGGTTACATAAGTGATTTATGGAGACTAAGCTTGAAAGTGGAACTATTATATTTTGAAAGTTTTTCACAAGTGTTATGCCTTCCACTTCTGTTTTTCGCATGGGGAAGTGATAAAAGATAGCTTCCTACTTTTGCATCTCCTTATGTGTTCCTTTGTTATTAAATTTTGGTAAATTTCTCACATTATTTCATATTGTTCTATAAAGAGTATTTTTAAAAATATTGATTCATTTGGGAGTTGGAGAGAGAATGCGAACTTTGTATCTGCTGTTTCACTATGCGAGTGCCCACAGTCCAGGTCTTCATGTTAGTGGCAGTCACCCAATGACTTGAGCCACCACCGCTGCTTCGGCAGGTCTGCACTGGCTGGAAGCTGGAGTCAGGAGCCAGAGCCAGAGTCAGGAATTGACCCCCTGTACTCTGATGTGAGACGCAGGCTTCTTAGATGCTCAACTCCCACTTTCAGATAGTTTATTCTAATGTGAGAAGAGAATTATTCTGTTAGTGGATCTTCAGTTTGGAATGGAAATAGCATTAGGTAAGAAATCCCCACACATTTTTAATATGTATGCCTCTATAGATGAGTATGTGGGAGGCTGAGAGAAGTCTGCACACAACTAGAAGATGTGATAGTGAGAGACCACAAACCATGAATGTGACAGACAGAGGAGACCACGAAACCATGAAGCCTTGAGGTGATAAAATGATTTGCAAAGTTACTGAACAGTAATATGGTGCTTGCACCTTTTAAATCCCCTCTCCTTTCAAGGTTCAGTGTCTCTCAACAGAGTCCAGGTGCCTTCTCAGTATGGCTACCACTGCCGACAGTACTGGGGAAGGCAGCGAGAGAGAGAGAAGGAGAGAATGGACGTGTGTGTGTGTGTGTGTTGTGTGACTCTCTTTTATTCCTATCTCCTTCTTCAGTTAGTGGAAAGTATTCTGATAATGTTTCTTTCATTAAGCAACTTGTTTGCTTTGATGAAGACAAATCAACTTCAACTATCTGTGGCCCATAGAGGAATAGTTCATATCTAGTGGTGAAATTGATTAATTTTATTAAAGCACTGTGCAATCTCTGCTGAAGGAAAAATATTTATATATGTAAAGATTGAATAAGACAAAATAATATGAATAGATATGATATTCTGTAATCCATTTTAAAAGAGGCAAATGAAGAGACAGCATAGATTGCTTTTATATTTCATTTGGAAATAAATCCATACAATATACATTTTACATATTCATGTTTGAGACTATGAATAAAGTAATATTGGTGTAACAGACCATTTGTCCATTCTTGAAGTAAAGTATTCAATACACTCAAACAATGTTTTGTGAACCAGGAGCCAGCTGCCTTCTTTTGCTTAATTTCTCCCTCCCTCCCTTCCCCCCTCCCCTCCTCCCTATCTCCCTTCCTTCCTTCCTCTCTTTCTCCCTTGCCCCCTCCCTCCTTCTCTCCCTCCCTCCCTCCCTCTCTCTCTCCATCCCTTTCTCCTTTCACCTCCTTTCTTCACTTAAGGAGCTAAAATAAGTTTTCTTGCTTAATTTTCATCTTTAAAGTCTGACTATGCAGCTGACAGCTGGTTTACAAGTACCCTCACATCCTCTTGCACGAGAACCCTATGTGGGCTGGCATTGTGGCACAGCGGGTAAAGCCACCACCTGTGACTCTGACATCTCATCTAGGTGCCAGTTCATGTTCTGGCTGCTCCATTTCTGATCCAGTTCCCAGCTAATGGCCTGGGAAAGCAGTGGAAGATGGCCCAAGTGCTTGGGCCCCTGGTATCCATCATGGGAGACCTGGAGGAAACACTTGGCTCCTGATTTCCGCCTGACCCAGTGCTGGCCATTGCGACCATCTGGGGAGTGAACCAGCAGATGGAAGATCTCTTTCTCTCTACCTCTCCCTCTCTCTCTGTAAGTCTGCCTTTTGAATAAATTGAAAAGAACCTCTCTGATATTTAACTCAATCTTGTTTAGAAGTTTTGAGGCTCTGAAACATTCAAAAATTTTTCTTGCCTCTAATGATTCTTCAGGATTCCAAGAACTTGGCTACACCACAAAGACATTTTAAAATAATAAGAAGTACAAGTATTAGCTTTGTTCTATCCAATTTAGGGGTGCTGCATTACTGCTTTTTCCACCAGTGAAACTTGCTTCTCATTGTTTTTCCTGGTCCCCAAACTCCACCATTCAGGAGTTAAAAAATATGTGACAATCCTACCTACAAACAGCCCGTATTCTTCCCAAGTAAATGCAGAAACATAGGCTTGATTTCTTGTTACCTAAAAATGGTTGTCAAAATAAGTGGCCATCAGAGCACAAAGGGGAAATTCAGCTTGTTTCCCTATCACTCAAGGCAAGGCTGACCATAGCATAAAAATCCAAGGGAGTTCAGCTGAAAGAGACTTGATACATAGTCTTTGTGCCCAACTCTTCTTTCAGTCTCCCCCAGGAAGGAGAATGTGATTTTCCTTCCAAGCAAGGAGCAGCAGGGGTTATCTTTTCTTGGGCAAGCTAAAATCTGTCTCCTTGTCAGGGGAGAAAGACCAGGTCAGAGAAGACCCCGCTTCCCAGACAGGGAGCGCAGAAGCTGAGATTCTGGTTCATGACAAGAAGGATGGGTTCCTGGGGAGGAATCAAGATGCCACCTCGTTTGCTGGGCCATGCGTGGCAGCACTGATTTAGAAATTATGCGCATGAGTTTTCGAGCCTTGCCAAGAATTCTTTTCCCATTTTAGTGTCACCAGAGGTAAGTTTATGTGTGACATCTTTTTTTTTTTTTTTTTAAAGCCATGAATCTATTCAAAGAATAGAAAGACCGCAATATGGTCCTGTGAGTATACCACTGCTTGCAAATATGCTAGTATATTAGAGTGTTTAAGAGGGATTTGGAAACACAAATGGTTGAAGCAGAATGAATGTAATTGGAAATGCTCTTGTATGTCTTTTCCATCAATTTTGCTTTGGAAAAACTTTTGAATCTACAGAAAATTGTAAGCACACATAGTAGAATACATGCTCATATACCCTTCATGTAGATCTGTGCAGATAGGCTAGCCACTAGCATTGGATCTAGTCTTCATTTTCAATAAATAATTCAGGAAAAAAAAGTAATTGTATAGACAATTGTATAGTGAGATGAAAGTTTAAGGATACAGATTTTAAAATGGCTTTGATGTTTCTCTCTGAGCATATAAGGAATAGTCTCTGGCCCAGTGAGAAGTTTATTTATTTTCATATGAAATATGCAAGTATAACACATTACAAATAAAAAAATCTTATTTTTTATAAAATAACAAAAATGTGTTACACATGGAAATCTTAGAGGCTGACTTGTGGCATAGTGGGTTAAGTCTCCACCTATGCCAGTTCAAGCCACAGCTGCTCTGCTTCCCGTCCAGCTTCCTGCTAATGCTCTTGAGAAAGCAGCTGAAGATGGCCCAAGTGCTTGGGGCCCTGTCACCCACGTGGGAGTCCTGGATGGGATTCTGGGCTCCTGGTTTCAGCCTGGAACAACCCCTCATTGTGGCCATCTGTGGAGTGAACCAGCAGATGGAATATTCTCTCTCTCTCTCTCTTTCTCTCTGTCAGTCTACCTGTCAAGTAAGTAAATCTTTTTTAAAAATGGAAATCTTGAACACTAAGCCATTTCTTGTTTGTGTTTATAACTTTAAAAGCCACCTGGACCCGAACCTCATTCTTTGTTCCTTCTCTGTTACTGTATCTAGTGCAATGTGAACTTAAGTATACATATAGGGTGGTCGATATTTATTTGGGAGCGATTCTTATCTAATAATTGATATTCAAAGATTCACCATTGGTAAAACAGGAACTTATTAAAAAAAAAACTATAAAAAAGCAAGCAGTAACTTTGACCATTTTTCAGTTCCCTCCATGTACAATATGACCAGATTGTTTAGCAAGTAAACGGGACACATCCACGTGGATCATGCTGCTTCTCATGGAAGGTTCTGGTTTGTTTAGTTAGTGTGTTTTCCTTTATCCACAGCAGTGCTGTCCTGCTGTTCAGTAAGTGGATGAGCGTGTTTTAGCAAATCGACACGCTAGTTTCAAAGCACAGAAGGAGATAGAGAAAACTGCCTGTCTGAGTTCTAGACAGCTCAGGGTGACATAGCAAAATAGCGTAGATTAGGGGGCCTAAGCCACAGAGATTTACTTTTCCCAGTGGTGGAGGCTGGAGAGTCCAAGATGAAGGTGCTGGCAAAGCAGGTGATCTTCTGACTCTACTGGTGGATTGTAGGCAGCGGCCTTCTCGGTGTGTGCTCACACATCCTCTTGTTGTTTCTTCTAAGGACACCAACCCTTTTGGACAGGAGCTGCATCCTTATGGTCTCACTTAACCTTGATTATTTCTGTGGAGCCCTATTTCTAAATTGATAATTAGGGATTAGCGCTTCAATGCAGGAAATTTTAGGAAGCACAATTAAGTCAACAGCACTAGCAAACAAGAGTTTTTGACTGAAGAAAAGGAACTCATTTTGAAAAACAGGCTAGCTTTATGCATGTTACATAAATATATTTCCAAACGAGAGTTTCAGAAATATTTATGGCATGCCAGTATTGTTTGAGGAAATATGTTAACTATTTTTTTTTCATAATTTTAACCAACTTGAAAAAGGAAAGAACAAAGAAAACTGAAACCATCGTAAAACATCATCCCTCAGTAACGGCAGGCTATGGGTTCCAGAACCCTCCATGGATACCAGAATTTGTGTATGCTCAAGACCCTTTATAAAATGGTGTAATACTTGCATATAACCCCCACAATTCTCTCCTACTCACTGTATCTTCTTTTTTTTTTTTTTTTATTTGACAGATAGAGTTAGACAGTGAGAGAGAGAGAAAGACAGAGAGAAAGGTCTTCCTTCCGTTGGTTCACCCCCCAAATGGCCGCTACGGCCGGCACACCGTGCCGATCCGAAGCCAGGAGACAGGTGCTTCCTCCTGGTCTCCCATGCGGGTGCAGGGCCCAAGCACTTGGGCCATCCTCCACTGCCCTCTCAGGCCACAGCAGAGAGCTGGACTGAAAGAGGAGCAACCAGGACAGAATCCGGCGTCCCAACTGGGACTAGAACCCCATGTGCCGGCGCTGCAGGTGGAGAATTAGCCCAGTGAGCTGCGGTGCCGGCCCCTCACTGTATCTTCTTTAGTTTACTTATAATACCTCACAGTTTCAATGCTTTGTAAATACTTATTATGCTATATAATGACAAAGAAAAAAATCTGTACATGTTCACAGTACAGATCTATTTGTTTCATATTTTCAATGTGTGGTTGGTTGAATCTAGATACATAAAATCTGCAGCTATGGAGGGACAACTACATTTTAATAATTCTCTGAGAATTTTATTTCTCAGAACATTTAAAAATATATATATTTAAAGAGTAAATATAAATATATATTTTTTACAAAGTTAGAATTATATATTTGAGGAATGTTCTTTGTCTTGTTCTTTTCCACTTTAAGTTATATAATTTGTGTCTTCCAAATTATTAAATAATTTGTATTTAAACTTATTTAACTTATCACATTTAACTTATGAAATAATGTATTAAAATTATTAAATAACTCAAATAATTTTGTAATTTTTGTATTCCATTATTGAGCATAGATAATGGACTAGTTTCTGTGTTTATCTATTCGGTCTACATAAATCTTTGGTACAGTTCTGATTATTGTTAGGATAATTCCAGAAGAGCAAAAGTACTGGGTCAAAAAGTGTTAATAATTTTTAGACACTTGATTCATGTTGCTAACTGGGTGTCCAGTAGAACTGTGTGCTCTTTGAATCACGTGTGCTTGGGTCCCAGAACTAGGGTATATTATGTAGTGATCGTTTGGTGTGGCCCTGTCAGTTGCATTCATGTGTACCCCACATGTGTATCCCTAAATGAAGTTGTAAACCATACTGTGAAAGATGTTTGGCCCTCTGTATCTGTGTTTTGCATCTGTGGATTCAACCAAACATGGATTAAAAATATTCAGGGTGCCGGCGCCGTGGCTTAACAGGCTAATCCTCCGCCTTGTGGCGCCGGCACACCGGCTTCTAGTCTCGGTCGGGGTACCAGATTCTATCCCGGTTGCCCCTCTTCCAGGCCAGCTCTCTACTATGGCCCGGGAAGGCAGTGGAGGATGGCCCAAGTCCTTGGGCCCTGCACCCGCATAGGAGACCAGGAGAAGCACCTGTCTCCTGGCTTCGGATCAGCACGATGCGCCGGCCACAGCGGCCATTGGAGGGTGAACCAACAGCAAAAAAAAAGGAAGACCTTTCTCTCTGTCTCTCTCTCTCACTGTCCACTCTGCCTGTCAAAGAAAAAAAAATTTAAAAAAATAAAAAATAAAAATAAAAAAATATTCAGGGAAAGACAAGTCACATCTGTATAAAGCATCTACAGACGTTTTTTTCCTTGTCCTTATTCTCTAAACAATACAACGTAATAACCCTGTATGCTGTATTAGGTGTTATAAGTAACCAGGAGACAATTTAGAGCATAAGGGAGAATGTTGGAAAGTTATATAGAATTACTATGGCAGTTTATAGACAAGGCTTAGACTGCCACAGGTTTTGTTATTCTCAGGGTCCTGAAACCTATTTCCCATGGGCACTGAGGAATGACTCTACTGTTTTGTGGTTTCTTACTTTAGATTAAGACTTAGAAACAGCTCCAACCAATAATATCACACAAATCATTATCTATATATTCTCATAGTTTCATTTTTAAAAATCTATTTAATTCAGCAGGACTTTATTTTACTGTACGCTTAATCCCCAAATCTGTAACCATTATTCCTAGCACAATTTACTAAACAACACATTTCTCCAACAATTTGTGATTCCAACTCTATCATTTACTATAACTCTATAAAATATTTGAGTCTGTTACTAATCTTGTTTCCCTGTCTCCTTTATTTAGTTGTATCTTTTAAATGTGACTGGTAATATGAACAATATTCCTTTTTCTACTATAAATATAAGAGGTCTTCAAAAAGTTCATGAAAAATTCGTAGTATGAAAAACTAATGCATGGCTTTTTGTAACAAAGTAAAAATAGTCTTTAATTCCATTTTATACAAACGTTTTGAAGTACCCTCTAATTTTCATGGTTTCACCAGAATAATTTAAAAAATCAGTCCATCAAATTAAAATAACTTATTAAAGATTTCTTTTTAAAACTGAAGTTCTATTTAATTTATAAAATAGTTTGAGGAGACCACATGTGTGCAAAGTTGTGGCTTCGCATGTTAAAATATGATATACTTTTATTTATGTGTAATTTTTTCTGTGTTTTTCTTCAAAATTTCCTAATTGTTTTTGTACAGATTTTACATATGTTGTTTCCCAAGTTTAAGTTTGGTATGTGCATGTTTAACATTCATATTATAAATGGAATGTTTTCTACATTGTTGATAAGTTATGATTGCTAGTGAACATAAAGTTTATTGATGTTTTACTTGCTCATGTAATAATCAGGGAACTATTTAACTCTTGCATTGCTGTCAGAGTTTCTAAATTGTATCTCTTAAGGGTTTCCAAAGCATACTCATTTATCATGTGTATTAAATGTTAAATTATCTCTTATTTTCCAAGTTTTATTATCTTTTCTTGTCTTATTAAATTGGCAAAAACTTTCAAAATACCAAAAACAAATGGTGCAGGCAAGAATGTTTATCTTGCTCCTCACTTTAATTTTACTATCTGAAACATTTTTTTTTTTTGACAGGCAGAGTAGACAGTGAGAGAGAGAGACAGAGAGAAAGGTCTTCCTTTTTGCCATTGGTTCACCCTCCAATGCCCACTGCGGCCGGCGCATCATGCTGATCCGAAGCCAGGAGACAGGTGCTTCTCCTGGTCTCCTATGCGGGTGCAGGGCCCAAGGACTTGGGCCATCCTCCACTGCACTCCCGGGCCATAGCAGAGAGCTGGCCTGGAAGAGGGGCAACCAGGACAGAATCCGGTACCCCGACTGGGACTAGAACCCGGTGTGCCGGCGCCACAAGGCGGAGGATTAGCCTGTTAAGCCACGGCGCCAGCCGACTATCTGAAACATTTTAACATTTGACACTTAATCATAGTTAGGTATCATTCTGGTTATTGATATAAGGTAAATAGTCTTCATCATGTTACGTAAGACTCCTATTTCCTATTTTCTGTAAGCTTCATTAGGTAAGGATGTTGAATTATTTAAAAATATAAATCTTACTTTGTCATGGCATTTTCTCCAGTTATTTTTTGGCACTTATCAAAGAGCTTTCTGCTATCATTGATAGGAGAATTCTATTTATCAATATTAAAATTGCTTTAAAAATAAATTTATGTCTTGCTATGGTTTCTTAAGTATTCATGTAGTAATTTTTATACTAGTCAGCATTTGGTGTTATGTCACTGTTATAAACTATATTGAAATAATGTTAAATGTAATTTACAGCGTTTGACTTGTTTACCATTTTAAAACAATAGAGCAGAAAAAGCTAATCATTTTCATTCTGACCTGTGTTTTGAGTGGCAAACAGATGGGTGATGCCACACCTGCATTCTAGCCATGAGTGGAGTCAAATGAAGACTCTAGCATGAAAAATTAGAAGTAAATATACACAAGAAGACTCTTCCCCCCAATAACTCAGAACTTTATTATGTTAAAGTTGTTCCAAAGCAGGATAAAATTTATCTTAAAGTTGTGAAAGGAAGGTCTGAGGTGGCTAAGCAGAAGTGGATCCTTCCTACTGTGTAAAGGGCAGACACTCCATGTGTCACGTTTGTCTCCTTACCTAACTCTGATCTTTGTCCAACTGGTTTCCCTCCCTTCACCTGGAGCCAAAGATGGAGTGGAGAAGGCTTATTTCCACGTAGAGACCCACGTGGAAACAACCCTTGGACTTTGATGATGCCAGCCTCCACTGCCGGGCAACCTGAGCAGTGGGAGAAAGGGAAAACATACCCATGCATTCAAAAAGTTTTCAAGTCTTCTTCAAATAACGTTTAGGACACAGATTCAGAAAGATATATGTCTTGCATTTTTTAATATTATAAAACTAGAAGAGGTGACACACCTCATTGCAACGCCCCTCGGGAGACATTAGGCTATGGATGACGGCACAACTGGTAACTCTGAAACCTGAGTTAGGCTTCTGAGTATTATTGAGGTTTTTGTTCCTCCACAGAAGATGGGCAAGGGTTTGAGCCAAGGAGTTTGCTAGAGGTCCATATGGTCATTATGAACTTAGACGCCCTAAGTATCTGTGATAGTTGAAACTGTGCAATTGTTTGAGGTTTTTAAAGAACCTCAGCACATGAGGGACAATGAAGAATCCTATGAGGTGTGTAGCAGGGTTCCCAGAAACATCTGGTGTTGGAAACCCTGTGCTCAAGAGCATTGAAAGAAAATGGGATAAGTGTAGACTAAAGATTTGGTGAATAGTAACTGTGTCCATTTGCCAGGGCTCCCATAACAAAGTACCATAAACTGGGAGCCTTAAAGCAACAGAAATGCATTGTCTCACAGTTCTGAAACTCCAGAAATCCAAAATCAGGGTGTCGGCAGGGTGGTTTCCCTCTTTGATCTGTGAGGCAGTCAATCCTTGCTTGCTCTTCCTAGCCTTGGGGCTCCTTGGCGGCAGCTGCATGATTCCAGTCTCTGACAGTTGTTACAGTGTATTCTCCCCGTGTATTTGTCTTGAGATGCACATCTCCTTGTTTCCCCAAAGAGTTATTTATGTGAAAGGAGGTGTTATGGTTACAGTGAGAGAGAGAAAGAGAGAGAGAAAGTGCCAGAGTCAGAGATCTTCTATCTGCTGGGTCACTCCCACATGGCTGCAACAACTTGACACTGGCCTGAAGCCAGGAGCCAGGAGCTTCTTTTAGGTCTCCCACATGGGTGTGGGGCCCAAGTATATGGGCCATATTCCACAGCTCTCTCAGGGGAATTATCAAGGAGCTGGATGGGTAGTGGAGCAGCCAGGACTTAAACCGGCACTCATATGGGATGCTGACGCCACAGGTGGAGGCTTTACCCACCATGCCACAGCACCGGCCCCTAGATGCTCCTCTTCTTATAAGGATGCCCGTAGGCAAGCCCTGTTCCAGTGTGCCCCCATCTTATTGCTAATTATATCTACAAGAACTCCATTTTCAAATAATGCAGCATTCAATGGTAGTGAGTGTTAGGACTTCAACACATTTGTTTGTTTGTTTTTGGTAAAGGATTAAATTCAACTCATAGCTACATAAATATTATACAAAGATGAACATAGAGAAAAAAAAATCTTTTTATTTTGCCCCGGTAGATCATTGCGGACTTTTCAGAGATCTTATACCAAGGTAGCCGCCAAGTTCACAGCAGTTGATTAGTGAGTGTGAAGTAGTGAAATGAAGACACTTAGCTGTGAAAGGCTGAGGGAAATAGAGGGTGATAAAAGAGTGAAAGCATGACACTGGGAATCAATGGGTGGTCATCAGTGAAAAAAGGAAAAGGTCTTGAATCAGTAAGGATATCAAGCTATGGAAGTGTGTTAGAGGAAATGGCCTGATTACTCAACAAATGTGTTTGAATAGTATTAAAGTTCTACTAGATCAGGATGTTTTTCCTATTAATATGAATGCCTAAGTTACTTCAATCACTGTTAAAACATTAACATCAATGTAGTTTATTAGAATTGATATATTTAGATATGGCCTTGTATGCACATCTACATGTAAATGTAGCTATTCGCCTTGATTTTGACCATCTCCCACAATTCTTAATGTCACAGTTCCTGAAGCAGGCAAGGTTCTCCTAAGATGGAGGTCTGAGACCAGATAGGCATCTGCAGTTTTTCTCTGCTAGATTTGTTTTTCCTTCCAAGCCTAGAAGACCATTTTATTTACTATTTCTATGATGCAGTATAAAACTGCTGTCTGAAAATTCATCTTTTCCCCACCAAACTTTTCCTGAGCAATGAACACCTGTGAAATGCTTAAGATTTTTGCTGCCAAGCACGCGTCCTATATTTAAATAACTGAGAACGTGCAGTATAGAGACCCCAAAATAGAATATGTTTTATTATGTTTTAATAAATATTTTGGTTAAACAAATTAAAATTGTGCATAACTGTAAGGTCGTTTGATTCAGCATAGCTGAATAACTTGAATCATGAAAACTACTTACAAAGGAGGTCTGATTTTCCCCGATAAATCTCTCTCCTAGGGGAAATAAACAGGAAGAGTTAAAGATGCAGCCTGGTGCTTCTCAGAGTTGCTGTGCGGGGCTGGGGCAGCTCTGGGCATGCAGGCATTTTTCCTTTTAAGGCCAGTTAAGTCCTGTCTGTGAAGGCCACGCTGTTACTCATGTACAGGGAAGTTACACCCGGCCAGGGAGAAGAAAACGGTCCTCAGACCGGGTTCAGTGCTGCTCCCCGTAGGAACAGCTCTGCCATGAGGAAGTTTCAATGACCGTGGAACACTTCAAAGATTCGTACGTGGTCAGGACAGAAAGAGAACTGCTATTTTCTGAAACACATGAACAAAGCAACAGAAATCACAGAGCGGTTATCATTCTGCATCTAAACTGGAGATCCAAACAAGTCCTCCCTGATTTAATGCAGATTCTGCCGTGACCTCCACACCCTCTGTAAGTGCTCTCCGCACATCTGGGAGGCTCCTTGTGTAACAGCCGGTGCCAGATGCAGGGACTTTTCCAACGGCCTCATGACTCTTAGGCAACCTTGCCCTTTCGTTTGCCTTTTGACTGTGCCGGCTCTGGTCTTTTTAGGTTTAGCTTTGGGAAGCTGCCCCCTACTGGGCTTCATGTGCTAGGAGACTCCTGCACGTAGGGAGGGGAACTGCTGTAGCTGACCCCTCAATGGACCCTGGACTTCGGAGCCTCCTCGATGACACGGTTGCTTACCCTCTTGTTATCAGTCTGGAAACCTTGTCAAGTGAGACATTTCCAATCCCCTGACTGTCTCATGACCGACTTGAAGGCATTAGCCAAGCTTAGTCCAGAAGGATTGTCCTGAAGTTGTTGACTGGACTCTCTCTGGGGGGAAGTTGAGTGTGTCTTGGCAACCTTTATGCTTACTAACTCTGAGAGGTCAAGGTAGAAGAGCGATGCCCTTAACGTTGACTCATGAACAGAGCTATGCATAGCACACTCATCCCTGGGCTGGCAGAGAACATTTCAAATGGCTGAACCATGCACTTTCTCGAAGCCAGTGACAGCGCGGATGAGGACGGGGTCAGTCACGGAGGAGAGCCCGGACAAAGGCCGAGTCAATACCAAACAAGTTGTCAGTCTCCCGCCACTTCCCACACGCACCCAAATGTTTCTCTCAGCAGATCCTGCAGCGAAACGAAGATCGTTATATGTGGTTTGTTCTGATGTGTCTGTCATTATCACAGAGCACATGCTCTCCACGAGAACACTTCTGTTTCACTAATCACATTTCCTTTTGAAAATGGGACTAAATGTAAATGATGTCAATCTCTACTGCTGCTTGGGCTTTACAAAGGCTTTGGTAGATGCTAATGTTTCTCTATCTGACATGAATAAGGCGATCACGGTGTGTAATGCAATGGAGTAAATATTTCTTATATATAAAGAGAGAAATAGTCAATCATTATTTACAATACTGTACAACTTAGGTCAGGCTGCCCTAAGGAGTACTGTTTTCTAAAGAGTAAGTCTAGGGAATGGTTTCATCACAGGTTCAAGTTACAGCATGAAACAAATACAGCCACGGGATTTTTGCTATGCACAGTGCTGTTAACTTTCTAGAAGAAGACAAAAAAACAGTTATAAATTACTCTGAATTAAACCTAAGAGTTTTATTTTATTTACTTATTGTTTTACTTTACAGATTTCTGTGCGTTTGAGATATTCAAATTTGGGAGGCTCAGATGAAGGGACAAATAAAAAATAAATCTACAAGTGATATAATTTAAAATGCAACTTTAAAATAAAATACATATTTAAAAGATTGGTTTTCTTATGATCAAAAAGAGAGAAGCCATGGAATTGCCTCTAGGAACATATTTTTATAGTGAATTTATTTTGATGAAAGATAATTATAATAAATCACAATTAATGACAGATCATTAAATAACAGCTTAAAAGTAGATAAAGTAAGGGGATTTTTTATCTATCTTTTGATTTGTTAGAGTAAATAGGGCAGAAATTAGAGTGGCCAGCAGGGGGCTTCTCTTACTTTACTTCTCTTCCCCATTAAATTAAGAACTAAACTGAAGACATATTTTACTCTCTAGTTTTACAAATAAAGAAGAATGGGGAAAAGCAGGGTTTGTTGAATTTACATTGGTTCTGTTAGTCTAAACAAAACATGTTTTCCTTCTCTTTGGTTATTTCTCCCACTTCCCTTCCTCCCACTGTTCTTTCTGTTGTTAGGGTTTGCTTCTGTCGCCTCTGCCCCCATTCCCAGTCTGAATTCACCTTGGGAAACTTCTCAGGGAGGATTTCAATGATGGGCTCCTCACCAGATACACATGATGAGTAAATTAAGAGCAAAGAATCCCATTTTGGCTTGATGATTTAAAAGGGAGTTACAGAAGCCTGGTTTCGCCCTGAATCTCCATTTGGGAGGGGCTTTCTACAACCCGGGTTGAGTAGTAATACGAAAGGAAGGGAATGACCATGTGGTCTGATGTTTTAGCTGCAAGCTGTGTATTCCAAGAAATGTGGCGCTTCTGAGAGGCCTCCAGAAGGGGTAAGCACATTTCATTCCTCTTGGGGATACACCTCCAGGTTATCTTCTTTCCTTTCTTATGTGCACTGAGTTTTACCTCTTTTCTAAATTTCTTTCTTGGTCCATCTTATAAATGTGGCCTGATACCTTTAATGGTAGGACAGAAAAACTCACCAGATCATGACCTAGGAGGTAAAATGGTGACATTGTGTGTTATCCAAGTGAAATCGCAAGAGAAATTGAAACTGACCTCATGTAATTCTTCAAACAAGAATTAGGTCCTGACAGAGAAAGCAAGAAATATATCTTTAATGATTTTGAAGTTCCAGTTAACTTAAAAGTCAGTAATTCCTAGTGCAATATGCATGACACAGAGTTATTTTAGGATTTTGTTTTAACTTAGAGAAGATGAAACTTTGATTGTTGGAATCATGCAGATAGTACAGAACGGGCTGTCTTAGGGTCATGTTTCTCAAACTGTGATACATGGTCTTTGGACATGGGTTATCAAAATCACAGGACAGGCCTGAAGTTTCTTCTTATTGTGCCCATTTATAGGGCAATAGAAGATTAATATTTCAATCACAAAGATATTTCTAATACTTTTATGGTATCTTAAAACTTTTATGAAATTGAGTATAAAATTCTAATGTTTTGTGTTCTGACCTGAAAATATATGCCCCCTGTGACACTGCAGATTCATATGCTGCAAGCCTCACACCATAATTGATAATATTAGAAGGTGAAGTGTTAGCAGGTGACCGACCAGGTCATGGAGACAGAGGCCTCAGGAATGAGATCTGTGCCTTTCTAAAAGCTGCCAGGGAGTCCTTGTCCTTTCTAACATGTGAGAACATGGCATGAAGGCTCCTTCTGTGTGTAAGAAAGTGGATTTTCACCAGACACCAGATCGGTCAGCACCTTGGTTTTAGATTCCTGAGCCTCCAGAACTGTGAGAAATTTCCAGTGTTTATAAGCTAGACAGGTTAGGGCATTTTGTTACAGAATCCCCAAAAGTCTAAGACGGTTTGTTTAAGAAGAATCTTCAAGAAGTTTTGAATATACAAACTACTGTGGCTCAATCACCCTAGGTAGACTAAATAAATAAATGCTTTGGTAGCCAAACTCTCAGGTTTCTTGTCTTGGCAGAGCGGGTGATTGATGTGATCACAGACAAGTCAGTTAGCTTTTCATGCATTAGTAAAATTGGTCACAGCTTTTAACCCAGCCCCCAAATTATTAGAAAATTAGGACTATAGGTTGAAATGTTATTTTCACTGATTTGCATAGATCCATGTATAACCATCCCGATAAAGGGTGTTTATTCAAAATCTTGGAATCTACTTGAAAGAAGACAGAAGGATGGAGCCGAGGTATCATGGCAGATTGCAAAAACATAACTGTGATTTATGTGAGCCTGCATAGCTTTGTCCTTTACCGTACCTTAGCTTTCAGGGTTATCCTTCAAAACAGGGAAGAAATGCATTTTTTATTACTGGATGATTTAACCAGGAGCCAAGATTATGACTTATAACCTTGGGTTTTAAGACTTCCTATGGGCATAATTTGAGGTTGAAATTTAATAGTTTGCCTCTCTGAACCTAAAAAGAAGAGGTCTACAAGGGAAGATCTGTTTTATCTAGTATGGTTTATTCTAAAACAAACTGTTGTGCGAAGAATTGTTTCATCTAGTTGTCATCCTAGGAATGACGTCTCAGTGCCTTGTATTTGATCCAAATTATTCCTCAGTCTGTATCAGAACAGCTACCCCCAAGGAAAAGGTGCCCTTTGATACTACAAAGATAGTGAGCCCATGATGATCATTAAAAGAAATGTGCAAAAATAAAACCCTCAAGATTCTCTTAAAATACTGTGTCACTTTTCCTTTCTTTTGATTTCTTTTTCTTTTTCTGCTCTTCTTTGAAAGGGAATGAGCATTGGATGTTAATGAATGAAATTCTGAATTCATCAACATGGCTATCCTTTGAATTTTCCTTGCCCAACTATTATCTTGTTTTGACAAATTTTGATTAAAAAATATGGGAGCAGGTGTTGTGCCACCGTGGATTAAGCCATGATTCGCAAGGCTGACGTCCAATAGTGGAGTGTCAATGTTCTGGCTTCTCTGCTTCTGATCCAGCTTTCTGCTTATGCACCTGAGAAGGCAGAAGATAATGGCTCAAACACATGGGCCCTCGCCACACATGTGAGAAACTTGGGTGGAATTCCTGGCTCCCAGCATCAGCCTGGCCCAGCCCTGTGGGCATTTGGGGAGTGAACCAACAGATGGAAGTGTTCTTTCTCTCTCCCTCTATCTCTTTCTCACCCCTCCACGACACTCTTTCTTTTCTTTTTTTTTTTATTTAGTAAATTTCCAAAGTACAGTTTATGGATTACAATGACTCCCCCTCCCAATAATTTCCCTCCCACTTGCACCCCTCCCATCTCCCGCTCCCTCTCCTATTCCATTCACATCAAGATTCATTTTTTTTTTTTGACAGGCAGAGTGGACAGTAGAGGGAGACAGAGAGAAAGGTCTTCCTTTTTGCCGTTGGTTCACCCTCCAATGGCTGCCTCGGTAAGCGCGCTGCGGCTGGCGCACCGTGCTGTTCTGATGGCAGGAGCCAGGTGCTTCTCCTGGTCTCCCATGGGGTGCAGGGCCCAAGCACTTGGGCCATCCTCCACTGCACTCCCTGGCCACAGCAGAGAGCTGGCCTGGAAGAGGGGCAACCGAGACAGGATCGGTGCCCCGACCGGGACTAGAACCCGGTGTGCCGGCGCCGCAAGGCGGAGGATTAGCCTAGTGAGCCACGGCGCCAGCTTAAGATTCATTTTCAATTATCTTTATATATAGAAGATCGATTTAGTATATATTAAGTAAAGGTTTCATCAGTTTGCACCCACACAGAAACACAAAGTATAAAATACTGTTTCAGTACTAGTTATAGCATTACTTCACATTGGACAACACATTAAGGACAGATCCCACATGAGAAGTAAGTACACAGTGACTCCTGTTGCTGACTTAACAATTTGACACTCTTGTTTATGGCGTCAGAAATCTCCCTAGGCTCTAGTCATGAGTTGCCAAGGCTATGGAAGCCTCTTGAGTTCGCTGACTTTGATCTTATTCTGACAGGGTCATGGTCAACGTGGAAGTTCTCTCCTCCCTTCAGAGAAAGGTACCTCCTTCTTTGATGGCCCCATTCTTTCCACTGGGATCTCACTTGCAGAGATCTTTCATTTAGGTCTTTTTTTTTTTTTCCAGAGTGTCTTGGCTTTCCATGCCTAAAATACTCTCATGGGCTCTTCAGCCAGATCCGAATGCCTTAAGGGCTGATTCTGAGGCCAGAGTGCTATTTAGGACATCTGCCATTCTATGAGTCTGCTGTGTATCTCGCAGATACACAGCAGACTCATAGAATTGATGATGGATTGTTCTCTCCCTTTTTGATTCTATCAGTTAGTATTAGCAGACACTAGTCTTGTTTGTGTGATCCCTTTGACTCTTAGACCTATCAGTGTGATCAATTGTGAACAGAAATTGATCACTTGGACTAGTGAGATGGCATTGGTACATGCCACCTTGATGGGATTGTATTGGAATCCCCTGGCACGTTTCTAACTCCACCATTTGGGGCAAGTCCAATTGAGCATGTCCCAAATTGTACATCTCCTCCCTCTCTTATTCCCACTCTTATATTTAACAGGGATCACTTTTCAGTTAAAATTTGAGCACCTAAGAATAATTGTGTGTTAATTACAGAGTTCAACCAATAGTACTAGAACAAAAAAAATACTAAAAAATGGATAAAGTATTATATTGTACATCAATAGTCAGGACAAGAGCTGATAAAGTCACTGTTTCTCATAGTATCCATTTCACTTCAACAAGTTTCCCCTTTGGTGCTCAGTTAGTTGTCGCCAGTCAGAAAGAACATATGATATTTGTCCCTTTGGGATTGGCTTAATTCACTCAGCATAATGTTTTCCAAGTTCCTCCATCTTGTTGCGAATGACCGGGTTTCACTGTTTTTGACTGCTGTATAGTATTCTATAGAGTACATGTCCCATAGTTTTTTATCCAGTCTATTAGTGAGGGGCATTTTGGTTGGCTCCAGGCCTTAGCTATTGTGAATTGAGCTGCAATAAACATTAATGTGCAGACAGCTCTTTCATTTTCCAATTTAATTTCCTTTGGGTAAATTCCAAGGAGTGGGATGGCTGGGTTGTATGGTAGGGCTATATTCAGGTTTCTGAGGAATCTCCAAACTGACTTCCATAGTGGCTTAACCAGTTTGCATTCCAACCTACAGTGGATTAGTGTCCCTTTTTCCCCCACATCCTCTCCAGCATCTATTGTTGGTAGATTTCTGTATGTGAGCCATTCTAACTCGGGTGAGGTGAAACCTCATTGTGGTTTTGATTTGCATTTCCCTGATTGCTAGTGATCTTGAACATTTTTTCATGTGTCTGTTGGCCATTTGGATTTCCTCTTTTGAAAAATGTCTATTGAGGTCCTTGGATCATCTCTTCAGTGGGTTGTTTGTTTTGGTGTCGTGGAGTTTCTTGATTTCTTTGTAGATTCTGGTTATTAATCCTTTATCTGTAGTATAGTTTGCCAATATTTTTTCCCATTCTGTCAGTTGCCTCTTCACTTTCCTGGCTGTTTCTTTTGAAGTACAGAAACTTCTCAATTTGATGCAATCCCAAATGTTAATTTTTGCTTTGACTGCCTGTGCTTCTGGGGTCTTTTCCAAGAAGTCTTTGCCTGTACCTATATCTTGCAGGGTTTCTCCAATGTTCTCTAATAATTTGATGGTGTCGGGTTGTAGATTTAAGTCTTTAATCCATGTTGAATGAATTTTTGTGTAAGGTGAAAGGTAGGGGTCTTGCTTCATGATTCTGCACGTGGAAATCCAATTTTCCTAGCATCATTTATTGAATAGGAGACCTCGAATAGCTAAAGCAATCTTGTACAACAAAAACAAAGCTGGAGGCATCACAATACCAGATTTCAGGACATACTACAGGGCAGTTGTTATCAAAACAGCATGGTACTGGTACAGAAACAGATGGATATACCAATGGAACAAAATAGAAACAGCAGAAATCAATGCAAACATTTATAGCCAACTTATATTTGATCAAGGATCCAAAAACAATCTCTGGAGTAAGGACAATCTATTTGACACTCTGCCTTTCAAATACATAAATCTTAAAAAGTATTAAAAGGAAAATGAATGGAAGTTAAATCAGTCACTTTTATGGCACTAAATTTTAATTAAAGATTTACTTTCTACTTTTTGAGCATTAATTAAGCCTATCATTACAAAGTAAATTGAAAGTATGTTATTGCAATAATGGAAAACAATAGAAAGGAGGGAGAGAGGTTTGAGGGAGGGAGACGAGTATGGTTATCTTCTTAGAATTGGGTCTATGAAATACATGAATTCTGTTCTCTTCATATTAATAAAAAATAAAGGGGAAAAGATGTCTAGTCTTTTTCAGATATAAGCGATTCATATCCATATCCAATTACATGGAGCCTTAGTGGCAGGAGGTTGCTTATAGTTTTTCCCTATTTCCTCTCTTCACCCTCAATATTCCTTCTTTACTCTCAGTATAATTTTCAATATTTTGTGCTGAAGTCCTTTTAAGAAAAACACAACAACCTTATACTAAACCAATCACAAAGTACTTCAAAGAGTTCTGGAAAGTGAAATTAAAAGATAATACACATTTTCCTTTAGCTTTCTGAAGCACCCTCACATGCTGAAAAGGGGCCTAAAAAATTGTGATAAAGTGATTGTGCTAATGGAGGTCATTTTCCACGCCTCTGTTCCATGCACTTTGGTAGTGACCTACCATCTTCACCCTGATCCTAACTTGGTCGAATGAGGTTGTAGCAGAACTCAAGCAAGAAGGCTGAGAATCGGTTCTGTGTCCCTTTGTAGATCCCTGCCACTGCCGTGAGAACATGCCAGGACATTTTTGCAGGAGAAAAGGAAGAGGGGTTCAGTGAAGGAAAGCTGAGCTCTCCCAGTGATGTCATCAAAATTAGCTAATTGCAGCTAACCAGCCAACTGATAGCAGAGGCGTGAGTGGGATCAGCTGACATCAGGTAAGTGTGATCAGAACTGCTCAGCCCCAACATCACCTGAAAGAAAATAAAGAAATGCTATTGTCTTTGGACATTACGTTCAGAGTGGTTGATTCGAAGCAATAGTTGATTGGTAAAGGATTCTTTGTCCCAGATTTCTCGTATTAGGGATCAGGAAATTGAGGTTGGGATTAACAGTCCCCCTAACTTTATAATGCAACCAAACTTCCCAGATTTGAAGTGGAGGAAACTAGTTTTGAAATTTGTAAAAGCCAGAAGTAATTATTGACAATTTTCTCAACCCTTACCAGCTAATTCCAAATAATAGTGTGCTAAACAATGCTTCCTGGAATTATTTTCATTCGTGTTACGGTTAAGCTTAAAGATTTGCCAAGGCCAACCTACGTACTGCATCACAGAAATTATCATTCTCATGGAGTTACTCTCTCTGGCAATAGACAAGCTTCATTTGATGTGCTGAATTTGTAGTGGCTTTTGCTGCTCGAGGGGGTTAACCCTGTGAAACCTAAGTGTCCCTTGAGGACTGGACTGGTTTCCAATCGAATTCCAGTTGCAATTCAAATTGTTGTTCACATGTAACAACCACAGAATGTTAATTTGTGACTTCTCCAAAACTCCAACTGCAAATAAAATCCTAAACTTTGAAAGCATAGTTAAGGTTACTCTAGAAAATATGTAAAAGTAAAAGTATGGATTAGGAAATTTAAATCTAAACCATATAGCTGTTGTGGAATCTTATTTGAATGACATTTGGTTTGAGAAGCATGTAGATGCAGACTGGTTTGCTGTTCTAATGGTTTTGTGTTTAATATGATTTCCTTTAATTCAACAGAAATCTTGTTTTGATATGATTTAATATACTAATATAGTGGTTTATTAACGATGTAAATATTTTTAGTCTTTTTAAGGTTCTTAGAGATGGGATGGGCAACAATTAACGCTCCTCAAGTGAATTTTTCTTCATCTTGGTGCTGATTTGGCTTTAAGAACTAGGTTTTCGGCCAGCGCCGTGGCTCAACAGGCTAATCCTCCGCCTTGCGGCGCCGGCACACCGGGTTCTAGTCCCGGTCGGGGCACCGGATTCTGTCCCGGTTGCCCCTCTTCTAGGCCAGCTCTCTGCTGTGGCCAGGGAGTGCAGTGGAGGATGGCCCAAATCCTTGGGCCCTGCACCCACATGGGAGACCAGGATAAGCACCTGGCTCCTGCCATCGGATCAGCGCGGTGCACCGCAGCGCGCCTACCGTGGCGGCCATTGCAGGGTGAACCAATGGCAAAGGAAGACCTTTCTCTCTGTCTCTCTCTCACTGTCCACTCTGCCTGTCAAAATAAATAAATAAATAAAAGAACTAGGTTTTCAAAACATATGGCACTGGAATTGATTCACTCCAATTATCATTAATTTATTGAGTGTGTGCTTTTATGCCACTGTTGTAGTGTCACTAGTTGACTACAATAAATCCATAGGAGCTTTGAAGAAAGTTGATTTCTCTTCCTCTATCAGCCTAGGTTAGTGTGTATGTGTGTGTGTGTGTGTGTGTAAGAGCGAGAGAGGGGAAAGATTTAAGGATTTATGAATAAAATGTAAAAAAAAATAGTTTTGGGGGCTGGCACTGTGGTGTAGCAGGTAGAGCTGACACCTGCAAGTGCTGGCATCCCATATAGGTGCCGGTTCTAGTCCCAGCTGCTCCACTTTTGATCCAGCTTCCTGCTGTGGCCTGGGAAAGCAGTGGAAGATGGCCCAAGTCCTTGGGCCCCTGCACCAACATGGGAGACCCAGAAGAAGCTCCTGGCTTCTGGCTTCAGATTGGCTCAACTCCAGCAGTAGTGGCCATCTGAGGAGTGAACCAGCAGATGGAAGACCCTTCTGTCTCTCTCTCTGCCTCTGCCTCTTTATAACTCTGCCTTTCAAATAAATAAATCTTTGATTACATTGTTCCTTGTCATAGGTCACTGAGTCTTCCAATGAGAGAGCAATTCTTCCACACATATGGTAAGTGTAATAAAAGCCTCCAAGTCTTGATTTCAAATCTCTGTTTTTCTCCTACTTTTATTTCTTCCCCCTAAAACTTTGATATTCATTAGGAAGAAGAAATGACTTAGAGGCCTTGCTAAGAAAATACTACACTTAAAGGTATAACTACTTTTAGAATGAAACTGTCCCTGTAAGCTAAGCTTTAGATTAGTTTCTGTGTATGTGTAAATGTAGTAATTTGTAAATACCTCTTAGGAACATTTTTTTAAAAAAGAATTATTGATTTATTTGAAAGGCAGTGTTAGAATGAGAGAGGGAGAAACAGAGAAAGAGATCTTCCATCTTCTGGTTCACTCCCTAAATGGCCACAGAGGCCGGAGCTGGGCCTCTCTAAGGCCAGGAGCCAGAAGCTTCCTCCATGTCTCCCACATGGGTTCAGGGGCCCAAGCACTTAGGCCATTCTCCACTGCTTTTCCAGGCCATTAGTAGGGAGCTCGATCAGAAGTGGAGCAGCTAGAATTCAAACCAGTACCTAGGGGCATAATAATGAGTAGATCCAAGAGAAACTACTTTAAAAAAGAAATATCTCTCACAAATTTGTATTCTTCACAATTAACAAATTAAAATCTATATTTTACTATTGCTTAGTTCTGATGCTGCTTTTTAAAATTAATTAATTCATCTGAAATGCAGAGTGAGAGAGAGAGAGAGATCTTCCATCTGCTGGTTCACTACCCAAATGGACACAATGACAGGAGCTGGGAAGATTGAAAGCCAGGAGCCAAGAGCTTCATCTGGGTCTCCCACGTGGGAGCAGGGGCCAAAGCTCTTGGGCCATCCTCTACTACTTTCCTATATTCATTAGCAGGGAGCTGAATTGGATGTGAAGCAGCAGGGGTTTGAAATGTTGCCCATATGGGACGCCAGCACCTGCTAAGCCACAGTACTAGCTCCTACTATTTTTTCTAAAGAATTATCTGAAAGGCAGAGTCGCCGGTGCCGTGGCTCAACAGGCTAATCCTCCGCCTTGCGGCGCCGGCACACCGGGTTCTAGTCCCGGTCGGGGCACCGATCCTGTCCCGGTTGCCCCTCTTCCAGGCCAGCTCTCTGCTGTGGCCAGGGAGTGCAGTGGAGGATAGCCCAAGTGTTTGGGCTCTGCACCCCATGGGAGACCAGGAGAAGCACCTGGCTCCTGCCATCGGAACAGCGCGGTGCGCCGGCCGCAGCGCGCCAGCCGCGGCGGCCATTGGAGGGTGAACCAACGGCAAAAGGAAGACCTTTCTCTCTGTCTCTCTCTCTCTCACTGTCCACTCTGCCTGTCAAAAAAAAAAAAAAAAAAAAAAAAAAAAGAAAGGCAGAGTCACAGAAAGAGAGGAACACACACACATACACACACACACACACAGTGAGAGAGAAAGAGGGAGTTTTCATCTGCTGGTTTACTCGCCAAATGCCTGCAATGGCCAGGGCTGGACCTAGCCAAAACAAGGAACCAGGAACTCCATTTAGGTCTTCCAAGTGGGTGGCAGGGACCCAAGCACTTGGGCTATCTTCCAGTGCTTTCCCAGGTGCATTAGCAGGAGCTGGATCGGAAGTGGAACAGTCAGGACTCGAACCAGCACTCTGACATGGGATATTGCTGTTGCATGCAGGGGTGAGTGGCAGTGGGGAAAAGAAGGAGCAGGTTAACCTGCTGCAACAAAATCCGGGTCTGTTACTCCAAAACTTTAATTTTCCTTTTTCTTACTATCTTTGTGCCAATTAGAAAGGAAAACACAATCATGTTGGAGCAACATGAAAAATGAAGAGAGAAAAAAATCTCAAACCAAACCGAACCTCTAATGTGTTAGTTGTCTATCGCTGTGTAATCAATTATCCACAGCTGACTTAAAACACACATTCACTCCAGGGCCTTTGCTCACACCCTTTATTCTACCCGAAATACTCTTTTTATACCAACTTTGGCCTGGCTGTCTCTTTTTCATTGTGACTGCCATCTCCTCAGAGAGTCCTTAGGAGACCACTCTAGGGAGCTCCTTTGTCACTGCAACCTATTCTGTTCCTTCAAATGCTCATGGCAAGCTACAGTTCTATTGGGTGTTTGTTTACCTATTTACTGTCAACCTCAAGTAGGTGTGGACCTCCTTCATTCTGTTCACCTAATGCCTACAACCATGCCTGTTCTAAACAAGGCACCACTCAAGAACTGCTTGTGCAATCAATAAAGTTCGCTTGAATTGAATAAAAAAAAATGGCACACATTTAGTATCTCACTGTTTCTTTAGGGCAGAAGTTTAGGTATCTTCTGCTGAGGATCCTCCATGGGATATAGTCATGCCATTTGGTGCTGTGTTCTCATCTCAAGGCTCAGCTGAGGCTGGGTTCACTTCTAAGCTCACTCATGTGACTGTTGGCAGAATTCAATTCATGGCAGACTCTTGGTATCAGGGTCTGAGCTCTTTGTTGACTTTGGCTGGAGACTAGCCTCTGTTCCCTGCAACATGGCTTCTTCAATATGGCAGCTTGCTTTCTCAGTGCTAGGAAGGTAGAGAGAATCTGTACGTAAGAAGAAAGTCAATCTTTTATAACCCAAGGTTGAAGAGATAAGCCATCATGTATGCTCTATTCTAGTTTTTAGAAGCACCTCACTTGATCCAGGCCATGCTGAAGGGAAAGAGGTCATACAATGGTGTGAATCTATACAGGAAGTGGGAATCAGTAGGGCTGGTCTTAGAAGTCTGCCTACCACAGCTAGAACTGGCCAGTTGTTATTGTCTTAATGTCATCTCTCTTCCATGTAAATATTTCATTAAATGTAAGTTTTAGTGTCCACTACATTTAATTACATATACTGTAATGTGACAGTCTAGTGAGAATGTTGAGAATACGCAGGAAGAAATTACACAAAATTTGCATGAGGCAATTAAACCATTCATCTCTAGTGTTCTCTAATGGGGTTAGTGTCCACTGGGGTATTAATGGGCTGGTTTCACACTGTCTGTGAGTGATTCTCTTCTATAAAGAGAAAAGATGCACTGTCAAATAAGACAGAAAACAGAAATACTAGGGAAATAAAAGATTTGCTAAGGCCTGATGGAATTTGAATCTGTAACTGATGTTTCGTACAATATTGGAAAAACAAATTTCTTAAATTCTTCGTATATACAGTTTACTATAATTAGAACCATATAAATAATTAATAAATATTCTTTACATAATATCTAAATGTGAAGAATTTCAGCTATTGAGAGCTCTCTGTAACTAACAATATAGGCTTTGATGATATCAGGAGCAGAAAATCCCAACACAGACTGGCACGGAAGAGCAGATCCAAAACTGAAAGGGGAATCTAGAGCACATGGGGGGAGGCATTTTTTTGTGTTTACTGACAAGGTTTTCACCCACTCACCATTATGAGACAGGTAGACGTTAACAGTGTTCAGTATCATCCACTTCTTCCTACTCTCCAGCTCTTTCTCAGGTAGGCAGTATCATGTGACTTTCTGGTTAATGTATACACAACAGAATCCAAGTATACATGAATAGGTCTGAGATTTCCATGTACCCTCTTCGCTTGCTCTTAGGGCCAGGGATATTTCAAATGATAGTCTCTCTCTGTCTCTTTTTTAAAGATTTATTTATTTATTTGGGAGGCAGAGTTACAGAAAGGCAGTGGCAGAGAGAGAGAGAAGTCTTCCATCCACTGGTTCACTCCTCAAATGGCCGCAACATCCAGAGCTGGGCCGATCCAAAGCCAGGAGCCAGGAGCTTCTTCCAGGTCTTCCACGTGGGTGCAGGGGCCCAAGGACCTGGGCCATCTTCCACTGCTTTCCCAGGCCACAGTAGAGAGCTGGATTGGAAGTGAAGCAGCCAGATCTCAAACACATATGGGATGCCGGCAGTATGGGCAGCAGCTTTACCTGCTACACCACAGTGCCAGCCCCATGATAGTTTCTCTTAATCTTAGTCTTTTACTAACTAAAGAAAGGCCCCTGCCATGACATTGATGAACTTGGAGATTGTGGTAACACTTTGTATGATAAGACACTTTGTCTCTTTCCTATTGCTATTGTAACAAATTACTACAAACTAAGTGGATTACACCAAAACAAATATATAATCTTATAGTAATGAAGGTTGGAGGTTCTAAAGTCATAGGAAAGAATCACAGTTTAGGGTATTATATAAATTATCTAAAAGGAGTGAAACCATCTTTTAAAATTCTACTTAATGGGTTGAGTAGTTACATTTTATTTATTAGATTTTACCTATCTAGTAAAAAAGACTTCTTGAAATTTCTGGTCAGGGGGCGGAGCCAAGATGGCGGATAGTGAGGACGTGTGCCTTAGTTTGGGAAAATAAACTTTCATAAAAGTGGAACTACTGTAGCCTCAGGAAAAGACTCAAGAAAAAAAACTGCAGAGGAAACGCTTCCGGATCTTGTGGATGAGACACAGGACTTACAGGGAACCCACCGCGTGGAAAACCAACCGAGACAAGCCGAGCGGCAGCTGCGGGAGCGGAGCCAGAGCCACAGAATCTCGCCAGCGCGGGAACGGAGGACGGTAAGACAAAGACCTGAGAAGTCCGAGACATTGGGGGGAGGGGGAACAGAGGCCTCTCCCTTCACTCACCAAGCAAAACAAAGAGCACCGCGATTTTACATATGTAAAGCTCAGCCAAACTCAGTATCTTTAGCGAAACTGGAGAACACATTGAGGGCTGCATAAAGTCTGTGTATGGTCCCAGGGGTAGATCAAACGAATACTCACAGAGGCTAGATTTCAACTACCCTCAACTCTACTCCCAACTGAGTCAAAAGAAAAAAAAAAAAAAAAAAGAGAGAGAGAGAGAGAGAGAGCATCCCAGCAAGGAGCAAGTATTCTGGGAGAGTCGCTCTTTACACAGCCTTAAACCTCAAGAAACAAGCATAGCTCTCTGGCCACACCCATCACAGCCCCTAAGGCTCCAACAAAACAGACAGCTCACTTAGAGGCATAGTATAACGAGAGAAAAAAAACAAAAACAAAAACAAAAACAAAAACACCACAAATTATCTCTAACATGCCAAGCAAGAAACATAGAAGCGGAGGTACCAAAGATAAGGATAGCACTATGACGCCCCCAAGTGAACAAGACACGCCAATGCAAGATTATGAAGATAAAGAGTTAGAGCAAATGCACGAAGCAGATTGCAAAAATTTCATAAGAACATTAAGAAGTTCTCAAAAACAAATTCTTGAACTACAGAAATCCTTAATGGACAAGATAGAAAATCTCTCCCGTGAAAATGAAATATTAAGGAGGAATCAAAATGAAATGAAAAAATTAGTGGAACAGGAAACTGCGATACTGGCAAAAAACATCAATGAAATGAAGAACTCAATAGATCAAATGGCAAACACATTAGAGAGCCTTAAAAACAGAATGGATGAAGCAGAAGAGAGAATATCGGAATTAGAAGACAGAGAACAGGAAAGGAAACAGTCAAATCAAAGAAAAGAAGAAGAAATCAGAAATCTAAAAAATACTGTCAGGAATCTACAGGATACTATTAAAAAACCCAACATTCGGGTTCTAGGAGTTCCTGAAGGCATGGAAAGGGAGAAAGGATTAGAAGGCCTTTTTAGTGAGATACTAGCAGAAAATTTCCCAGGTTTGGAGAAGGACAGAGACATCCTAGTACAGGAAGCTCAGAGAACCCCTAATAAACATGATCAAAAGAGATCCTCACCACGACACGTCGTAATCAAACTCACCACAGTGAAACACAAAGAAAAGATCCTAAAATGTGCAAGAGAGAAACGCCAGATTACTCTCAGAGGATCTCCAATTAGACTTACAGCTGATTTCTCATCAGAAACCCTACAAGCCAGGAGAGAATGGCGAGATATAGCCCAGGTACTAAGAGAGAAAAACTGCCAGCCCAGAATATTATATCCTGCAAAGCTCTCATTTGTGAATGAAGGTGAAATTAAGACCTTTCACAGCAAACAGAAATTGAAAGAATTTGTCGCCACTCGTCCAGCCCTGCAAACGATGCTTAAAGATGTGTTACATACAGAAACACAGAAACACGGTCACCAATATGAAAGAAAGTAAAGGAAAGAAACCTCAGAGCAAAAGATCACAGGAATCTCAAACCAGATATTAGAAAATATCTTTGGCAAATGGCAGGGCAAAGTTACTCCTTCTCAATAGTCACATTGAATGTTAATGGCTTGAACTGTCCAGTTAAAAGACACCGATTGGCCGATTGGGTTAAGGAACAAAACCCATCCTTTTGCTGCTTACAAGAAACCCATCTATCCAACAATGATCCATACAGGCTGAGAGTGAAAGGCTGGAAAAAGATATACCATGCCAACAGAAATGAAAAGAGAGCGGGCGTAGCCATCTTAATATCGGACAACATAAACTTTACCACAAAGACTGTTAGGAGAGACAAAGAGGGGCACTATATAATGATTAAGGGATCCATTCAACAGGAAGATATAACGATTCTCAACGTATATGCACCTAATTACAGGGCACCAGCTTATTTAAAAGACTTGTTAAGGGACTTAAAGGGAGACTTAGACCCCAATACAATAGTACTGGGGGACTTCAATACTCCACTCTCAGAGATAGACAGATCAACAGTACAGAAGATCAACAAGGAGACAGTAGCTTTAAATGACACTATAGCCCAAATGGATCTAACAGACATCTACAGAACATTTCATCCTACATCTAAGGACTTTACATTCTTCTCAGCAGTACATGGAACCCTCTCTAGGATTGACCACATACTAGGCCATAAAGCAAGTCTCAGCAAATTCAAAAGAATTAGAATCATACCATGCAGCTTCTCAGACCACAAAGGAATGAAATTGGAAATTGGCAACTCAGGAATCCCTAGAGCACGTGCAAACACATGGAGATTGAACAACATGCTCCTGGATGAACAATGGGTCATAGAAGAAATTAAAAGAGAAATCAAAAATTTTCTGGAAGTAAATGAGGATAACAGCACAACATACCAAAACCTATGGGATACAACAAAAGCAGTGTTAAGAGGAAAGTTTATATCAATAGGTGCCTACATCAAGAAATTGGAAAGGCACCAAATAGATGAGCTTTCAAGCCATCTCAAGGATCTAGAAAATCTGCAGCAAACCAAACCCAAACCCAGTAGGAGAAGAGAAATAATTAAAATCAGAGAAGAAATCAACAGGATTGAATCCAAAAAAACATTACAAAAAATCAGCCAAACGAGGAGCTGGTTTTTTGAAAAAATAAAATTGACACCCCATTGGCCCAACTAACTAAAAAAAGAAGAGAAAAGACCCAAATCAATAGGATCAGAGATGAAATGGGAAACGTAACAACAGACGCCACAGAAATAAAAAGAATCATCAGAAATTACTACAAGGACTTGTATGCCAGCAAACAGGGAAATATATCAGAAATGGACAGATTCTTGGACACATACAACCTCCCTAAATTGAGCCAGGAAGACATAGAAAACCTAAACAGACCAATAACTGACACAGAAATTGAAACAGTAATAAAGGCCCTCCCAACAAAGAAAAGCCCAGGGCCAGACGGATTCACTGCTGAGTTCTACCAGACATTTAGAGAAGAACTAACTCCAATTCTTCTCAAACTATTCAGAGCAATCGAAAAAGAGGGAATCCTCCCAAATTCTTTCTATGACGCAACCATCACCTTAATTCCTAAGCCAGAAAGAGACGCAACATTGAAAGAAAATTACAGACCAATATCCCTGATGAACATAGATGCAAAAATTCTCAATAAAATTCTGGCCAATAGAATGCAACAACACATCAGAAAGATCATCCACCCAGACCAAGTGGGATTCATCCCTGGTATGCAGGGATGGTTCAACATTCGCAAAACAATCAATGTAATACACTACATTAACAGACTGCAGAAGAAAAACCATATGATTCTCTCAATAGACGCAGAGAAAGCATTTGATAAAACACAACACCCTTTCATGATGAAAACTCTAAGCAAACTGGGCATGGAAGGAACATTCCTTAATACAATCAAAGCAATATATGAAAAACCCACGGCCAACATCCTATTGAATGGGGAAAAGTTGGAAGCATTTCCACTGAAATCTGGTACCAGACAGGGATGCCCTCTCTCACCACTGCTATTCAATATAGTTCTGGAAGTTTTGGCCAGAGCTATTAGGCAAGAAAAAGAAATTAAAGGGATACAAATCGGGAAGGACGAACTCAAACTATCCCTCTTTGCAGATGATATGATTCTTTATTTAGGGGACCCAAAGAACTCTACTAAGAGACTGCTGGAACTCATCGAAGAGTTTGGCAAAGTAGCAGGATATAAAATCAATGCACAAAAATCAACAGCCTTTGTATACACAGGCAATGCCACGGCTGAGGAAGAACTTCTAAAATCAATCCCATTCACAATAGCTACAAAAACAATCAAATACCTTGGAATAAACTTAACCAAGGACATTAAAGATCTCTATGATGAAAACTACAAAACCTTACAGAAAGAAATAGAAGAGGATACCAAAAAATGGAGAAATCTTCCATGCTCATGGATTGGAAGAATCAATATCATCAAAATGTCTATCCTCCCAAAAGCAATTTATACATTCAATGCAATACCCATCAAGATCCCGAAGAGCTTCTTCTCAGATCTAGAAAAAATGATGCTGAAATTCATATGGAGACACAGAAGACCTCGAATAGCCAAAGCAATCCTGTACAACAAAAACAAAGCCGGAGGCATCACAATACCTGATTTTAGGACATACTACAGGGCAGTTGTTATCAAAACAGCATGGTACTGGTACAGAAACAGATGGATAGACCAATGGAACAGAATAGAAACACCAGAAATCAATCCAAACATCTACAGCCAACTTATATTTGACCAAAGATCCAAATCTAATCCCTGGAATAAGGACAGTCTATTCAATAAATGGTGCTGGGAAAATTGGATTTCCACGTGCAGAAGCTTGAAGCAAGACCCATACCTATCACCTTACACAAAAATTCACTCAACATGGATTAAAGACTTAAATCTACGACCCGAAACCATCAAATTATTAGAGAGCATTGGAGAAACCCTGCAAGATATAGGCACAGGCAAAGACTTCCTGGAAAATACTCCAACAGCACAGGCAGTCAAAACCAAAATTAACATTTGGGATTGCATCAAATTGAGAAGTTTCTGTACTTCGAAAGAAACAGTCAGGAAAGTGAAGAGGCAACCAACAGAATGGGAAAAAATATTCGCAAACTACACTACAGATAAAGGATTGATAACCAGAATCTACAAAGAAATCAAGAAAATCCACAACAACAAAACAAACAACCCACTTAAGAGATGGGCCAAGGACCTCAATAGACATTTTTCGAAAGAGGAAATCCAAATGGCCAACAGACACATGAAAAAATGTTCAAGATCACTAGCAATCAGAGAAATGCAAATCAAAACCACAATGAGGTTCCATCTCACCCCGGTGAGAATAGCTCACATTCAGAAATCTACCAACAACAGATGCTGGAGAGGATGTGGGGAAAAAGGGACACTAACCCACTGTTGGTGGGAATGCAAACTGGTTAAGCCACTATGGAAGTCTGTCTGGAGATTCCTCAGAAACCTGAACATAACCCTACCATACAACCCAGCCATCCCACTCCTTGGAATTTACCCAAAGGAATTTAATTTGGCAAATAAAAAAGCCATCTGCACCTTAATGTTTATTGCAGCTCAATTCACAATAACTAAGACCTGGAACCAACCCAAATGCCCATCAACAGTAGACTGGATAAAGAAATTGTGGGACATGTACTCCATAGAATACTATACAGCAGTAAGAAACAATGAAACCCAGTCATTTGCAACAAGATGGAGCAATCTGGAAAACATCATGCTGAGTGAATTGAGCCAGTCCCAAAGAGAGAAATATCATTTGTTTTCCCTGATCGGTGACAACTGAGCGCCAAAGAGAAAACCTGTTAAGTGAAATGGACACTATAAGCAACAATGAACTGATCAGCTCCTGTCCTGACTTTAGATGTACAATGTAATACTCTATCCTTTTTAGTATTTGTTGTTGTTGTTGTTGTTCTAGTACTATTGGTTGAACTCAGTAATTAACACACAATTATTCTCAGGTGTTTAAATTTTAACTGAAAAGTGATCCCTGTTAAATCTAAGAGTGGAAAAAGAGAGGGAGGAAATGAACAATTAGGAACATGCTCAATCGGACTGGCCGTAAATGGTGGAGTCAGAAATGTGCAGGGGATTCCAACACAATTCCATCAAGATGGCATGTACCAATGCCATCGCACTAGTCCAAGTAATCAATTTCAGCTCACAATTGATAGCTCCGATAGGTCTAAGAGTCAAAGAGATCACACAAACAAGACAAGTATCTCCTAATACTAACTGATAGAATCAAAAAGGGAGAGAAAGATCCAACATGGGAAGTGGGATACACAGCAGACTCATAGGATGGCAGATGTCCTAGACAGCACTCCGGCCTCAGAATCAGCCCTCAAGGCATTCAGATCTGGCTGAAGAGCCCATGAGAGTATAGCAGGCATGGAAAGCCAAGATATCATGGAAAAAAAAAAAAAAGACCTAAATGAATGATCTCTGTGAGTGAGATCCCAGTGGAAAGAACGGGGCCTTCAAAGAAGGAGGTACCCTTCTCCGAAGGGAGGAGAGAACCTCCACTTTGACTATGACCCTATCGGAACAATATCAAAGTCAGTGAACTCTAAAGGCTTCCATAGCCCTGGCAACTCATGACTAGAGCCCAGGGAGATTACTGACGCCATGAACAGGAGTGTCAAATTGTTAAGTCAGCAACAGGAGTCACTGTGTACTTACACCCCATGCGGGATCTGTCCCTAATGTGTCGTCTAAAGCCAAGTGATGCTAGGACTGGTACTGAAACAGTATTTTTATACTTTGCGTTTCTGTGTGGGCGCAGACTGATGAGGTCTTTGCTAATTATATACTGAAGTGATCTTCTGTATATAAAGAGAATTGGAAATGAAAAAAAAAAAACAACCTGGTGTTAAAATGGAAATGGCATAGAAAATTAATTATTTTGAAAAAAAAATTATGTAGGATCTCTGTCTTTAATGTGCTGTACATTGCTATTTAATGCTATAATTAGTAATCCAATGGTAGTTTTTTCACTTGATGTTGCTATATGGGCAAAATGTTGAAATCTTTACCTAGTATATACTAAACTGATCTTCTGTATACAAAGAGAATTGAAAATGAATCTTTACATGAATGGAAGGGGAGAGGGAGCGGGAGGGGGGAGGGTTGCGGGCGGGAGGGAAGTTATGGGAGGGGGGAAACCATTGTAACCCATAAGCTATACTTTGGAAATTTATATTCATTAAATAAAAGTTTAATAAAAAAAAAAAAGACTTCTTAGTCTGTGGATAATTTCTTATGTTTTGCACCCTATTACTTAATAACTTTTAGTTGTAGTATTATTTTATCTTACACTAGAATTCTTATAACATGTATTCTCTTATTTAAAAATCAATATTTGGTGGATAGATATGTTTAAGATACAAACAGACAAAGACCGATGATTAGGATATATGCAATAAGGACTCACTGAAATGTTGTAGATTTGGCATTATTTCATATATTAGCAGAATCTACCAAATGTGGAGGTGGTTCTAATTTTTTATCAGTTCAATTCCAGAAGATCATGTACTCAAACACTGATTTATTAATTAATTCATCTGTTGATCCTTTCAACAATCCTTCATTGCTTAAACAAAAGAACTTCAAAAAAGTTTATGGCAAATGAAATTAAAGCTGGTTTAGTTTGGCACAAAAACATTTGAAATCTATGCATTTTTTTCATAACATTTTTTCCACGATCTTTTTGGAAACCACTTGCATGCATGTGAGTTAAATTTTTTTGCACCAGTACACTTATCTTTAATTTCATTTTCCAGGAACTTTTTGAGGTATCGTTAATGTTTATTAAAGAGATATAGGTCAAGGGATCAAAGATGGCAGAATAGGGAGGGAGCTCACCGATAGTCCAGGAAAAGATAGTTTAATAAAAGTGGAGATACTGTAGTCTCAGGGAAGAGTTAGGGAAAAAACTGCAGAGGAAACTCTTCTGGAATTAGATGGACACAGTGGACCTACATGAAGAACATTGGCACCCACCACTCAGGAGCCCAGCTGCTGAGGGAGTCTCTGTGATCCAGCGCTGGAAAGGGAGGTGAGGCAAAACCGCAGTAGTCCAAGACACTGGCGGAAAAGCAGCAGGAAGAACCTAGAGGGAATGAGGCTTGAAGCCCCGTGGTGGAAAGTACACGAGCCTAACTAGAGGAGAGGAAAAAAAATAATAAAAGGGACCAGTATGGACGTGATTCTCTCTCTCTACTCACCTTACAAAGGCAAGTGAGACAATAGAGAAGGCACCATTTTGGACATAGGTAACAGCTGCACCAGCTCAGGGCTGCACCTGCCCTCAGCCAAACAGAAAAAACTGACTCCGGTAGGGGGAAATAACAGGAGACTAAGACCTAGTGAATGTGTGGAGCTTATGAACCAGGACTATGAATAAAAAAAAAAAAAAAAAAAACTGAGGGTGTGTGGGAGAACTTACGGTGTGACTGAGATGCAAGTAGTCTCTGTGGGAGATGCCACAAATTCAGGTGGCCTTGGCTACGTGGTGAGAGACATTGCAGGGGAATCTGAGCTTATACTGAGGACTGCACAGATCCTTTGTGTGGTCCTTGGGACAGAGCAGACAAGTATTATACCCACTTTGGCTAGCACTCAGGCACTGATTGCCATCAAGGAGAAGAGTTCAGCAGCACAGAATTACTTCCCTTCTGAATAAAAAAAAAAAGAGAGATAGAGAGATTTACCACACCAAACCTGGGTGTGTCACCTTTGGCACACTCTTAACCCTGAAGAACTGAACAGAGCTCTGTGGCCACACCCACCACAAGCCTCTAGAGATTCACCAAAAGCAGACAGTCCACTTAATCTAGGGTCATAGTATAATGAGAAAAGCCACCAGTGGAAAAAAAAATGAAGAAACCAAAGAATATCTCCACAATGCCAAACAAGAAATGCAGAAAACAAGGAAACAAGAACAAGGAATAAATGAGGCTCTCAAATGAACATGACACTCCAATACAAGATTATGAAGATGATGAGATAGAAGAAATGCAAGATATGGATTTCAAAAAATTTATGATAAGGACATTTAGAAGTTATCAAAACCAAATGCATGAACTATAGAAATCCATACGGGACAGGACAGAAAATCTCTCTGGTGAAAATGAAATCTTAAGGAGGAATCAAAGTGAAATGAGGAATTCAGTAGAACATGAAATTGAGATATTGAAGAAAAACCAAAATGAAATGAAGAATTCAATAGATCAAATGAAAAACACATTTGAGAGCCTTAAAAACAGAATCAGTGAAGCAGAAGAGAGAATATTGGACTTAGAAGACAGAGCACAGGAAAGTATATAGTCAAACCAAAGAAAAGAAGAGGAAATTAGAAATCTAAAAACTATTGTTGGGAATCTACAGGATACTATTAAAAAACCCAACATTTGGGTTCTAGGAGTTCCTGAAGGCATGGAGAGAGAGAAAGGATTAGAAGGCCTTTTTAGTGAGATACTAGCAGAAAAATTCCCAGGTTTGGAGAAGGAAAGAGATATTCAAGTACATAGAACCCCTATAAACATGACCAAAAGAGATCCTCACCACAACATGTTGTAATCAAACTCACCACAGTGAAACATAAAGAAAAGATTCTAAAATGTACAAGAGAGAAATGTCAGATTACTCTCAGAAGCTCTCCAATTAGACTCACAGCAGACTTCTCATCAGAAACCCTACAGGCTAGGAGGGAATGGCGAGATATAGCCCAGGTACTAAGGGAAAAAAACTGCCAGCCCAGAATATTATACCCTGCAAAGCTCTCATTTGTGAATGAAGGTGAAATAAAGACTTTTCATAGCAAACAGAAATTGAAAGAATTTGTCACCACTCGTCCAGCCCTGCAAAAGATGCTTAAAGATGTATTACACACAGAAGCACAGCCATCAATATGAAAGAAGGTAAAGGAAGAAAATCTCCCAGTAAAAGATCACAGGAAGTTCAAAGTATATATTAGAAATATCTTTGGGAAAATGTGAGGGCAAAGTCACTACTTATCAATAGTCACATTGAATGTTAATGACCTCAACTCTCCAGTTAAAAGACACAGACTTGCTGAATGGATTAAGGAACAAAACCCATCTATTTGCTGCTTACAAGAAACACATCTTTCCAACAAAGATGCATGCAGACTGAAAGTGAAAGGCTGGAAAAAGATATACTATGCCAACAGAAGTGAAAAAAGAGGGGGCGTAGCCATCTTAGTATCAGACAAAATAAACTTTAACACAAAAACTGTTAAGAGAGACTAAGAGGAGCACTATTTAATGATTTAGGGATCAATTCAACAGGAAGATACAATGATTATTAATGTATATGCACCTAATTACAGGGCACCAGTTTCTTTAAAAGATTTGTTAAGGGACTTAAAGGAAGACTTAGACTCTAATACAATAGTATTGGGGGAATTCAATACTCCACTTTCAGTAATAGACAGATCAACCAGACAGATGATCAACAAGGAAACAGCAGATTTAATCGACACTATAGTCCAAATGGGTCTAACAGATATCTAGAGAACTTTTCATTCTACACTTAAAGAATACACATTCTTCTCAGCAGTACATGGAACCTACTCTAGGACTGACCACATACTATGCCATAAAGTAAGGCTCAGCAAATTGAAAAGAATTGAAATCTTACCATGTATCTTCTCAGACCACAGTGGAATGAAGCTGGAAATTAGCAACTCAGGAATTCATAGAGCATATGCAAACACAAGGAGACTTTACAACATGCTCCTGAATGAACACTGGGTCATAGAAGAAATCAAAAGAGAATCAAAAATTTTCTGGAAGTAAATGAGGATAACAACACAACATATCAAAACTTATTGGATATGGCAAAGGCAGTGTTAAGAGAGAAGTTTATAGCAATAGGTGCCTACATCAAGAAATTGGAAAGGCACCAAACAAATGAGCTATCAATGCATCTCAAGGATCTAGAAAAACTGCAGCAAACCAGACCCGAAACTAGTAGCAGAAGAGAAATAATTAAAATCAGAGAAGAAATAAACAGAATTGAATAAAAAAATTACAAAAGATCAGCAAAATGAAGAGCTGTTTTTTGATAAAATAAACAAAATTGACACCCCATTGGCCCAACTAACTAAAAAAAGAAAAGACCCAAATCAATAAAGTCAGAGGTGAAAAAGGGAATGTAGCAGACACCACAGAAATAAAAAGAGTCATCAGAAATTACTACAAAGAGTTGTATGCCAGCAAACAGGGAAATCTATCAGAAATGGATAGATTCCTGGACACATACAACCTACCTAAATTGAACCATGAGGACATAGAAACCTAAACAGACCCATAACCGAGTCAGAAATTGAATCAGTAATAAAGGCCCTCCCAACAAGGAAAAGCCAAGGACCAGATGGATTCACTGCTGAATTCTACCAGACATTTAAAGAAGAACTAACTCCAATTCTTAAACTATTCAGAACAATCAAAAAAGAGGGAATCCTCCCAAATTCTTTATATGAGGCCAGCATCAACTTAATCCCTAAGCCTGAAAAAGATACAGCAGAGAAAGAATTACAGACCAATTTCCCTGATGAACATAGACACAAAAATCCTCAAAAGAATTCTGGCCAATCGAATGCAACAACACATCAGAAAGATCATCCACGCAGACCAAGTGGGATTTATCTCTGGTCTGCAGGGATGGTTCAACATTCGCAAATCAATGTGATACACCACATTAACAAACTCCAGAAGAAAAACCATATTATTATCTCAATAGATGCAGAGGAAGCATTTGATAAAATACAACATCCTTTCATGATGAAAACTCTAAGCAAATTGGGTATAGAAGGAACATTCCTCAATACAATCAAAGCAATTTATGAAAAACCCATGGCCAACATCCTGTTGAATGGGGAAAAGTTGGAAGCATTCCCACTGAGATCTGGTACCAGACAGGGATGCCCACTCTCACTACTGCTATTCAATGTAGTTCCGGAAGTTTTAGCCAGAGCTATTAGGCAAGAAAAAGAAATTAAATGGATACAAATTAGGAAGGAAGAACTCAAACTATCGCTCTTTGCAGATGATATGATTCTTTATTTAGGGGATCCCAAGAACTCTACTAAGAGACTATTGGAACTCCTAGAAGAGTTTGGCAAAGTAGCAGGATATAAAATCAATGCACAAAATTCAACAGCTTTTGTATACACAGGAATGCCATGGCTGAGAAAGAACTTCTAAGATCAATCCCATTCACAATAGCCACAAAAGCAATCAAATACCTTGGAATAAACTTAACCAAGAACGTTAAAGATCTCTACAATGAGAATTACAAAATCTTAAAGAAATAGAAGAGGATACCAAAAAATGGAAAAATCTTCCATGCTCATGGATTGGAAGAATCAATATCATCAAAATGTCCATTCTCCCAAAAGCAATTTATAAATTCAATGTGATACCAATCAAAATACCAAAGACATTCTTCTCAGATCTGGAAAAAATGATGCTGAAATTCATATGGAGGCACAGGAGACGTTGAATAGCTAAAGCAATCTTGTACAACAAAAACAAAGCCGGAGGCATCACAATACCAGATTTCAGGACATACTACAGGGCAGTTGTTATCAAAACAGCATGGTACTGGTACAGAAACAGATGGATAGACCAATGGAACAGAATAGAAACAGCAGAAATCAATGTAAACATCTACAGCCAACTTCTATTTGATCAAGGATCTAAAACCAATTCCTGGAGCAAGGACAGTCTATTCAACAAATGGTGCTGGGAAAACTGGATTTTGACTTGCAGAAGCATGAAGCAAGACCCCTACCTTACACAAAAATCCACTTAACACGGATTAAAGATCTAAATCTACTTCCTGACACCATCAAATTATTAGAGAACATTGGAGAAACCCTGCAAGATATAGGCACAGGCAAAGACTTCTTGGAATAGACCCCGGAGGCACTGGCAGTCAAAGCCAAAATCAAAACTGGGATTACATCAAATTGAGAAGTTTCTGTACTTCAAAAGAAACAGCCAGGAAAGTGAAGAGGCAACTGACAGAATGGGAAAAAATATTGGCAAACTATACTACAGATAAAGGATTAATAACCAGAATCTACAAAGAAATCAAGAAACTCCACGACACCAAAACAAACAACCCACTGAAGAGATGATCCAAGGACCTCAATAGACATTTTTCAAAAGAGGAAATCCAAATGGCCAACAGACACATGAAAAAATGTTCAAGATCACTAGCAATCAGGGACATGCAAATCAAAACCACAATGAGGTTTCACCTCACCCGAGTTAGAATGGCTCACATACAGAAATCTACCAACAATAGATGCTGGAGAGGATGTGGGGGAAAAAGGGACACTAATCCACTGTAGGTTGGAATGCAAACTGGTTAAGCCACTATGGAAGTCAGTTTGGAGATTCCTCAGAAACCTGAATATAGCCCTACCATACAACCCAGCCATCCCACTCCTTGGAATTTACCCAAAGGAAATTAAATTGGAAAATGAAAGAGCTGTCTGCACATTAATGTTTATTGCAGCTCAATTCACAATAGCTAAGGCCTGGAGCCAACCAAAATGCCCCTCACTAATAGACTGGATAAAAAACTATGGGACATGTACTCTATAGAATACTATACAGCAGTAAAATAAAATGGAATCCGGTCATTTGCAACAAGATGGAGGAATCTGGAAAACATCATGCTGAGTGAAATAAGCCAGTCCCACAGGCACAAATATCATATGTTCTCCCTGATCGGTGACAACTAAAGAGCAATTAAAAGGAAACCTGTTGAAGTGAAATGGACACTATAAGAAACTTTGACTTGATCAGCCCTTGTCTTGACTGTTGAGGAACAACTTACTATTTTATTCCTTTTAGTGGTTTTTTGTTGTTGTTGTTGTTGTTGTTCTACTTAATACCATTGGTTGAACTCTTTGATTAACACACAATTATTCTTAGTCATTTAGATTTAACTGAAAAATGATCCCTGATAAATGTAAGAGTGAGAATAAGAGAGGGAGGAAATGTACAGTTCAGCACATGCTCACTTGGACCTATCCCTTAATGGTAGAGGTATAAACGTGCCAGGGGATTCCAATTCAGTCCCATCATGGTGGCATGTACCAATGCCCTCTTACTTGTTAAAGTGATCAGTTTAAGTTCATAATTGATCAAAAAGATAGGATTAGGTGTCAAAGGGATTACATAAATAAGACCAGTGTCTGCAAATAATTGATAGAATTAAAAAGGAGACAATGATCCTACATGGGAAGCAGGATACACAGCAGACTCATAGAATGGCAAAAGCCCTTAGCAGCACTCTGGCCTCAGAATGAGTCCTTAAATCATTTGGATCTGGCTAAAAGTCCATGAGATTTTCACAGGTACGTAAAGCCAAGACATTGTGGCAAAAAAAAAAAAAAAAAAAAAAAAATGACCTAAATGAAAGATCTCTGTGAGTGAGGCCCCAGCGGAAAAAATGGGCCCTCAAAGAAGGCAGTACCTTTCTCTGAAGGGAGGAGAGAACTTCCACTTTGACTATGACCTTGTCTAAATATGATCGGTATTGGTGAACTCAGGAGGATTCCATGGCCTTGGCAGCTCATGACAAGAGCCTTGAGTGATTACTGACATCATAAATAAGATTGTGAATTGTTAAATCAACAGTGGGAGTCACTGTGCACCTACTCCCCATGTAGGTCCTCTGCCCTTAGTGTGTTATACTATGAGAATTAATGGTGAAACTACTACTCAAACAGTGCTATACTTTCTGTGTCTTTGTGGGTGCAGTCTGTTGTAATCTTTACTTAGTAATATTAAGTTGATCTTCTGTATATAAAGATAATTGAAAATCAATCATGAAAGAATGGGATGGGAGAAGGAGTGGGAGATAGGATGGTTGCAGGTGGGAGGGAGGTTATGGGGAAAAAGCTGCTATAATTCAAAAGTTGTACTTTGGAAATTTATATTTATTATATAAAGTTGAAAAGAAAAAAAAGAGATAAAAACTTTGGATCAGTCTGATACCTACTTTTGAATCTATGATTCACAATTTCACAGCTCTATTGAGTTAGGCTAGTGTGTGCTCTGTGATTTTCAGTTTTGTCATTTAGGGTCATGATAGTGATGTCTACACTTAAGTTTTATTGTGAAAATTATACTCAATGTATACCCAGTGTTTGGTGTGTTATAAGCATTCAACAGATGATAATAAAAATGGTGTTTGTTTTGAGTAGAACATATAGATGCAAAAATCTCATAATGTCTACCTCCAAATAAATACAGAGGCATCAAACAACAAAAGTGCAGAATAGAGTTATGAACAAGTCCTGGGTTAGAGAGAAGAGGATAATTTATTCTTTCAAAGAGTCAGAATTGATTTATACAATATGAGATATTTGATATGGTTTAGTGGGAGTGAAGCGATGCTTTAATTAACGGCAGTATGCATCAGAATAGGGAGTATGAAAAACAACAAGAATAAAAGTAACATCAAGTAACCAGTTTATATAAGCACAGGAATTTCCAAAGCTTGCTCTTTCAAGATTCCTGTGTAGCATAATCTGGTTGAACAATCTTCTCCTAATGTATATTACCTAGAAAAATCTCCACTGCTTTTATCACATGCTCTTTTGTGCTGAACATATAAGTGTATACCCCAAAAACATAGTTTTTGCCACTTTTGTAAACTTTATTTATGTTTCCTATCCAGTAGGATCTAAATTTCAAAAATTCAGTAACCATGATATATTCATGATATTTCTGCCACTTTGAATGAATAAATATTAAGTAATTATGATAAATATTTCTTGAATGAATAAATAAATAGTAGACAATGGTAGGAGATTAAAAAGTAGGATGAATATGTTTTCTAAGCAAAAAATTTAGGCTTTTTTCTGTTGATAGCAAAGAGACATTGCAGAGAGTAGGATGAAGTCAGTCACTAAGGGAAAGAATTGTAAGTTGCCATAGTTGTTCAAAAAGGGATCTCAAGGAGAATGGTGGAGATTGAGGAGTGAGACATATTCAAGATTAATGTATGATTTTTAAAAAGTATTTATTTATTTCAAAGGGTTACAGAGAGTGTCAGAGGTAGAAATAGAGGTATAGAGAGAGCGAGAGCGAGAGAGAGAGAGAGAGAGATCTTTCATCCACTGGTTCACTCCCCAACTGACTGCAATGGCCAGGGCTGGGCCAAGCCGAAGTCAGGAGCCAGAAGCTTCATCCAGGTCTCCCACCTGGGTTCAGGGGCCCAAGGACTTGGGCCATCCTTTGCTGCTTTCCCAGGTGCATTAGGAGGGAGCCGGATTGCAAATGGTGCAGCCAGGACTTGAACTGGTGCCCATATGGAACTCAGGCACTGCAGTTGGCGGCAGCTATGTCACAGCACTGGCCCCAAATTCATGATTTAAAATGGACAAATCTTAGGGGATTTTGGATAATGGATGTAGTTTACATTCCTGCTGAAGGAGGATATTTGGAGAAATGTTCCATTTTGAAATGATTAGTTAGAAGCCTTAATAAAGTACCTGTTAAGAAACAGGTGTATTTTCTAGAAGTTGGGAGAATAGTTAGTGTCACAGAGTGAAATTCGAGGACATAGTGAGATTAAATTGGGAAGATGATTGAGATCATTCAAGGAAAGTACACAGAATGAGATAAGAAAATTCAAGGAGAGGACCACGAGGAACATGAACATTTAAGGTGTGACTGGGTGAGCAGACCTAGAATAGGATTTTGGAAAGGAAAGATGAGGATGAAAAGAAAACTGGTAGTGTTTTATGTAAATGAGACTCAATGAGTTTCAGGAACGTAAGTATTTCAAAACATAAATAAAGAGGAATAAAGTTACTGGAATTTTGAAGAGCATTTCCTAAAATTACCAACTAAGAAGTTTGTGGTGATCCCAGCTGGCACACTTTTGTAGCTGTAAGGGAGAAGCTAGATTTAAATGAGTTAATAGCCAGTTGTTTAAAATAGGAGTATTGTGAATACACTCTTTTTAGACTACTCTGACCCTAAGACTGAAGATAAGACAGACATTAAAAGATAAAGCAGGCTTAAATGTGAATCATTTTAGTACGCAGAGACTTGACCATAATTATGGCCTGAGGAGAAAAGTGAGTAGAGAACAATGGATCAAAAATATAAGACAAAAATACAAGATTATTGATGGAACAAGTTTCATAGGCAATGAGGCAAGATAAATGGAGAGAATGGTGAAAAAGCTCTGAACTTCTCTACATACCTGAAAGATTGAGAAATGTATGGTCAATATTGATTATATAGTGGTTATAATAGGGCATTTATTGTTTAGGGTTTTTATTTGGAAACAAAGGTAAATTTTTTAGTAAACTTTAAAAAAAAGTTTATTATCAAGGAAAGGAGAGAGAAAGAGAGAGAGAGAGACACTCCCACAGACAGAAAGAGAGCTCTTTTCTATGCTGGTTCACTCCCCCAAATGCCTGCAACAGAGCTGGACCAGGCCAAAGCCAGGAGCTCAAATGTCAATCTAGGTCTCCCACATGGGTGTCAGGAACCCATGAATTTGAGCCATCACTGCCCCCCCCCCCACCAGGGTGCAGATTAGCCGAAAGCTGCAATTGAGAGTGGAGCCAGGACTCGAACCTTCATACGGGATGCAGGCGTCTCAAGTGGTATCTTCACCAAGTGCACTCCCCTGCACCGTCAATTTGATCTGAAGATAACGCCTCTTGTCACAGAGGTTTTACTAGTGAGGCTAGAAGAACAACTGTTAGAGAAAAAGCCCTCAGCGCTGCTTCTTGGCCTGTGAGTAGGCAGGCTTGTTTTTGGACATAGGGAAAGACACACCCACTATGATTAGTGTATGTGAGGATGGGATGGTAGTGACAGGTTATGTAAGTGCTCCTGTTTTGTAGCCTTCAGTCATAATTATTGCATCTGCTTCAGAGAATTAGACTTCACAGCTTTGGAAGCCTGAGGTGTCAGTTGTATCAGGCTAATACTAGAAAGCTGATTCATACCAGCAAGGTGTATGTCATAAAGCACAGACATCTACAATGAGTGATGCATGAACCATAAAGATGAAGGCTAAGGTTTCTCATTCCAGTATCATAAATCTTCCCCAAAGATCATGGTCACTTTCATCTCAGATTTTGTTTGAGTACAAAATCACAAAGTTCTATTTTACATGAGAAAATTGCATGATGATCATGAGAACCATAAGGAGCAGTTATAAATTTTCTGATTCTACATTTTTGAAAGTAATTAAATATAGCCATTAGGTGAGAATTGAACTATTGCACAAATTGTGCTTGAATAGTATAAAATTCTTCTCATTCCATCTCTTTTCAATGATCTATGTGAGGTAAAGAATTTATTTTAGGTGACTGAGCCTTATCCTGCCATATTTATTTATGTAATTATTAGGCTATAGGCTTGCTTTAATAGTAACCAAAGAACATTCTGTTTCTATTGACCTTTTGCCATTCCTAAATTTCTCCTCTGCTCATTTGCCCCTTGGTCCTCAGCAGGTAACTTCATCTGTTTGCTATCTTTAAATCTGCTGGCCTCATTTCTTTTGCAGAATGAAACGCTTAGCCACAGTCAGGGAAGAAATTTTTCCTTTCCCTCTTTAGCTTCAGTGGTTGGGGATCCCAGAGTACTCTGACAAAAGGCAGATTAACAAGAGGGAAAAATCCAAAATGTACTCATATGAAGTGGCCTACTTATGGCAAAAGTTAAAGCTCATATAATCTCATTTAAAAAGGGAAATGATTTCTTAGGTGGATCGTTCATTTTGTTGTTCTTTAAGCTCTTTATAGATTCAGAATATCAATCCTTTAACAGTTTCATAGTCGGCAAATATTTTTTCCCATTCTATTGGTTGCCTCTTTACTTTGCTGAATATTTCTTTTGCAGCCCAGAAGCTTCTCAGCTTGATGTAATCCCATTTGTCAATTTTAGCTATGATTGCTTGTGTTTCTGGGTCTTTTCCAAGAAGTCTTTGCCTATGCCAATGTCTTTCAGAGTTTCCCAATGTTCTCTAGTAATTTGAGGGTATCGAGTTGTATATTTAGGTCCTCGATCCATTTTGAGGCGATTTCTGTGTAAGGTGTAAGGTAGGGGTCTTGTTTCATGCTTCTGCATGCATACTTTTAGCATGTAGAGAGACAATTTTCCCAGCACCATTTATTACAGAGACTGTCCTTGCTTCAAGGACTGATTTTCGTTCCTTTGTCAAAGATAAGTTGATTGTAGATGTGTAGATTGATTTCTGGAGTTTCTATTTCAGTTCCATATCTATTTTTGTGCTAGTACCAGGCTGTTTTAATTATAACTTCCCTGTAGTAAATCTTGAAATTTAGTATTGTGATGCCTGCAGCTTTGTTTTTATTGTACAAAATTGCTTTAGCTATTCGGGATCTCTTGTATTTCCATATGGATTTTAGCATCATTTTTATCTAGATCTGAGAATGTTGTTGGTATTTTATACTGTTAATTCCTTTCAGAGATATAGACATTTTGATGATATTGATTCTTCCATTCCATGAACATGGGGGATTTTTCCATATCTTTGTCTTCTTCTATTTCTTCCTTCAATGTTTTGTAATTTTCTTTTTAGAGATCTTTAACATCCTTGGTTGAATTTATTCCAAACTATTTAATTTGAGAGCTTGAACAGGCATTTTTAAACAAGGAAATCTAAATGCCCAACAGACTCATGAAAAAGTGCTCAGGATCACTAGCCATTAGGGAAATGCAATCAAAACCACAGCGAGTTTCACCTTACCCCAGTTAGAATGGCTCTCAAACAGAAATCAACAAACAATAAATGCTGAGGGTGTGGAGAAAAACCACCACTGTTGATAGGAATGTAAACCATCCACTGTTGATGGGAATGTAAACTTGTGCAGCCACTGTGGAAGACAGTATGGAGATACCTCAAAAATCTGAATAAAGACGTACCATATGACTCAGCCATCCCATTCCTGCATACTTACCCAAATGAAATGAAATCAGCATATGAAAGAGTGATTCTTACCCTTACATACTATGGAATACTACACAGTGGTAAAAAAATATGAAATCTTTTATTTTGCAATAAAATAGATACAACTGGAAACCATTTTATATAAGCCAGTCACAGAAAGACAAATATTTTATGTTTTCCTCTATCTGTGGTAACTGAGTACCTAACAGGTAATCTATAGGAGTGACATTGACACTTTGAGTCCTTATCTCAACTGTTGAGGGACAGTGGTTTTTGTCTTCGAACTATTTGTTGGACTCTTTCCTTAGTGTGAGGTTAGTCTTACAAGGTTAAAGTTAACTGAAAAAAGATTTTTGTAAAACTTATTAGTAGGAATAGAAGAGGGTGGAAGAAGGATGGGCGCATGGGGCAGGAAGAGGGTAGGATGGGAAGTATCACTATGTTCTTGAATCTGTATATAGGAAATACATGAAATTTGTATACATTAAATACATTTTTAAAAAATTTAAAAACAAAATAAAATGCTTATATAAAATATGAATTATGAAAAATGCATCGATTTCAATTTTTTTGTACCAAAATAATGTTATCTTTCAGTTACAAAAAAGATAAATAAAAAGGGAAATCAAGAGGGAGAAAAGACTTTGATGGGAATAACACATAAGTTCTTTTAGGAAAGACAAGTGGGGGAACGGAAGTTTTTGTTGATTGTTTATGCAGATTTGAGTATTCTATTTGCATTTTTTTCATGGCAATGAATCTCCATAGGAGAGGGGATTTATGGAAGTTTAATGCTTTTGGAAGTTTCTGCTACTAGACAGAAAGAGGCATTCAGAAAAAGAATTTTCATAATGATGTAATCCAGATGTCAACATTTCCACCACCTGAAATTATGCTAGAAATTTCACAAACGAAGAGTTGAGTCATTGGATTGCTCCTCATCCTACTGCTTCGGTTTTCCAGTCCTGGGTCAGGGTCAGTCCATTTAAATGGTTGTGTTTCATTTCGGGAGGTGGTGATGCTTTACCAGAGTTAGGTCTTTAAATGATGTGAGCCATCAATCATTTCATAAGGGATGTATCTGGGGAAACAGAAGGAAAGCAATGAGTAGTAGTTGGGACAGTTAATCTAGTTTCTGTTTGCTTATTTCAGTTTGTTTTCAGTTCAGTGTAAGCCAGTTGAGAAGATTTCTAAATGTTGGGATCAGAGTGCCTTGAAATGGAATGAGGATGCTTGTGGCAGCCATGTTTATTTTCTGGAGTTGCAAAAATGCAGCTGTTCTAATTAACTGAGTATCCCACACTGTGCTGGAGATAAGTCCCTAGGAATTTCATCAAGTTGCTCAGCTTCAGTTTATGGGGCTTCAGGAAAAGGGTGGCTTTGGTTTTGACTGACAACATGCGCAAGATAGCAGGCCTGTTTATAAAGGAGTGAAATTATGTCAGTGATGAATAGCGTGACTAGAATCTGAACACACCAGGTCGGAATGCAATTTTCTTTTTCTTTCTTCCTTTCTTTCCTCCCTTCCTCCCTCCCTATCTCCTTTCTTCCTCCCTTCCTTCCTCCTTCCCTCCCTCCCCCCCCTCCTTTCCTAGCTTCCTTTCTCTCCTTCTCCTTTTTTTTTTGATAGGCAGAGTGGACAGTGAGAGAGAGAGAGAGAGAGAGAGAGAAAGAGAGAAAGGCCTTCCTTTGCTGTTGGTTCACCCCCCAATGGCCACTGAGGCCGGCACACTGCACTGATCCGAAGCCAGGAGCCAGGTGCCTCTCCCGGTCTCCCATGCGGGTGCAGGGCCCAAGGACTCCACCGCACTCCCGGGCCCCAGCAGAGAGCTGGACTGGAAGAGGAGCAACCAGGACAGAATCTGATGCCCCAACTGGGACTAGAACCCGGTGTGCCGGCGCCGCAGACGGAGGATTAACCTAGTGTGCTGGGGCGCCGGCCTCTCTCTCCATCTCTCTCTCTCTCTCTCTCTCTTTCTTTCAAGATTGATTTATTTATTTGAAAGGCAGAGAGAGAGAGTGTGTGGTCTTCCATCCGCTGGTTCACTCCCCAAATGGCCACAATGGCTAAAGCTGGGCTGACCTGAAGCCAGGAGCTTCTTCCAGGTCTCTCACATGGGTCCAGGAGCCCAAGCACTTGGGCCATCTTCCACTGTTTTCCTAAGCCATAGCAGAGAGCTAGATGGGAAGTAGAGCAGCCAGGACCTGAACTGGTGCCCATGTAGGATGCTGGCATTGCAGGCTGCAGCTTTATCAGCTAGGCCACAGCACCCACCCCCAGACCACAGTTTTTCTACATTTGACAGTCACCCCACTTTGATCAAAGATAATGAAAGTAAGATTAACTCTTATTTACAAAACAGCACAAGTCTTATGATGGGATTGTTAACATAATGCTGTAAGATTGGTGTGGGGTTTTTTCGTTTGTTTGTTTCCTTTGCTGGAACTTTTATAAGGAATCTCAGATTAGACTTTTAACCCTTCTGAGAATAAGAAGCCGAGCCAAGAACTCTCTAGCAGGCTTTACTGCAGAGCCATGGGTTCTCAATGTCTCTCTTTTTACTGTCCCAGGAAGTGGTCTTCCTTCCCCATTTGTAATGCTAAGAACACTCTAACCGAGATACCAAGGCCGATTTCCAAGAAGGTGTTGTAAAGATTGGCTCCAGAAATTCAACCTTAGTTCCTTAACAGTCTCTGATCAGTGGCTGGCATTGTGGTGTAGCATGTTAGGCCTCTGCTTGGGATACGGGCATCCCATGTGGGCTCCGGTTTGATCCTTGGCTGCTGCACGTCAGGTCCAGTTCCCTGCGAATGTGAGAGAGAGACAGGGGCAGCGGAAGATGATCCTGGTCCTTAGGCCCCTGCACTCATGTGGGATACCCAGAAGAGGCTTCTGGCTCCTGGCTTCAGCCTGGCCTAGCCCTGGTGTGGCCATTTGAGGCGTGAACCAGCAGATGGAAGATCTCTCTCATGCTCTCTCTTCTCTCTGTAACTCTGACTTTCAAATACATAAAATATACATATTCTACAAAAAAGTCTCTTATCGTGTTTTATTCTATGCATATCATTCTCAAATGTGGCATTCCAAGTGAGAGCCTTGGTAATAAAACCATGTTTTTAAGAATATCCTGTGCTGGCCGGCGCCGTGGCTTAACAGGCTAATCCTCCGCCTTGCGGCGCCGGCACACCGGTTGCCCCTCTTCCAGGCCAGCTCTCTGCCATGGCCCGGGAAGGCAGTGGAGGATGGCCCAACTCCTTGGGCCCTGCGCCCGCATGGGAGACCAGGAGAAGCACCTGGCTCCTGGTTTTGGATCAGCGAGATGTGCCGGCCACAGCGGCCATTGGAGGGTGAACCAACGGAAGGAAGACCTTTCTCTCTGTCCACTCTGTCTGTAAAAAAAAAAAAAAAAAAAAAAAAAAAAAAAGAATATCCTGTGCTGTGGTTTGAGTGTGTCTGTCAAACTTTGTGTATTGGAAACTTGATCCCGAATATGGTGCTGTGGGATGTGCAGCCTAATGGGAAGTGTTTGGGTCACAGGGACAGTTTCCTTATGAATAGATTAATGCTATTTTTCTGGGACTGGGTTTGATCCAGCTCCCCATACCTTGCGCTCCCTCTGCCTCTCCCTCTCCCTCTCCCTCTGCCTCTGCCTCTTCCTCGCCCTCTCCACTTTCCCTCTGTACTTTCCCTCTATACTCTTCCTCTGCCATGGAATAATGCAGCAAGATAGCCCTCACCAGATGCTGGCTCTTTTGTCTTGGAGATCTCAACATTCAGATTTGTGAGGCAATAACTTATGTTCTTCATAAATTACCCAGTCTCAGGAGTATTGTTATAAAAATCACAAATTAGGCCAAGAGATATTGTACAGAAGTAGATTCTTATTAAATGTACATGAATGACTCTATTGCCGTGAACATAAGAATACTCTATACAGGGGCTGGCGCCGGGGCTCACTTGGTTAATCCTCCGCCTGTAGCACCGGCATCCCATATGGGCCGGGTTCTAGTCCCGGTTGTTCCTCTTCGAGTCCAGCTCTGCTGTGGCCCGGGAGGGCAGTGGAGGATGGCCTGAGTGCTTGGGCCCCTGCACCTGTGTGGGAGACCAGGAAGAGCACCTGGCTCCTGGCTTTGGATTGGCACAGCACGCTGGCTGTAGCAGCCTTTTGGGGGGTGAACCAATGGAAGGAAGACCTTTCTCTCTGTCTCTCTCTCTCTGTCTAACTCTATCTGTCAAATAAATAAATAATAATAAAAAAAGAATACTCTGTATTTTCCCAAGTCTGGAGGGTGGGGATCAAGTTGGGAAAAAAAAATAAATGCTTAATTTTCCATACAAAGGTATAATATACTTAATTGTGATTTCTAGATAGCTTAAGAGAGAAACGAATGAACTTCTTTATATCCAGAAAATAGGATATTAAAGAGCAGTAATATTCTGAGCAAGAGTCATAAGAAATCATAATCATTCTTCATCAGTTCATTCAGCCCCACATAATTAATTTTTGTTCTGCTTGATCTTGGGTTAGTGGTTTTATGAACCCATCAGTATCTCCATTTGTGCTGAAAATCATTACTCCGTTCAGCAGTATGATCTTAAAACGATTTAAGCAATGCCGTCAGAAGCCCGAACACCAGAGTACCTGTCATAGTCCTTTCCATGACTCTGAGATAGTCCCTTCCGGTAAAACCTCTACCTGGGAGCTTTGGAACTCAGCAGAGTGGAACAATAACTATGAATGCCAGGATTAAAATGGTCATGGTTAGAGCTCTGAGGAAAGTTCATTACGATGTGATTGACAAGAAAATTTCATTGTCTCTTTAACATACAACATTTACAGATAATAACTAGAATTATAAAGGAGAATATTATACCAGGACATAAAATAGGCAGCAAAGATAATCTGTGGACACAGTTATGTTAGTGACATATATACCCATGTAAATATAACCTAGGGAAGGTTGACAATGCTTATTTGACAATGCTTCCCATGCAATTTAGCACATCAAATAATCCTAAGTAGTTTAAAATTTCCCTTTTTACAAGGTGAGAGAACAAATCCTTTGCAATTTTCCAAGCGTCCTTCTCAGAAATTTCAAAGTCTGTTTTAAGTCAAGAAAACTTCATTTAGTGTTTGATTTTTGGAATGTTGTCAAAAGTGTCACAATGTTTGAGCAGTTGACAAAATAAGATCACTGATAACAATGGAACACTTAGTCAACTAAAGTTACAATGAAGATTTTTAAAGCACATGTAGGAAGTGACGTAATTATCAAAATAAAGAAGGAACTTCACTTTTAACATTGAGGGGCCAGCACTGCAGCTCACTAAGCTAATCCTCCACCTGCGGCACTGGCATTCCAGGTTCTATTCCCGGTTGGGGCACCGGATTCTATCCTGGTTGCTCCTCTTCCAGTCCGGCTCTCTGCTGTGGCCTGGGAAGGCAGTGGAGGATGGCCCAAGAGCTTGGGCCCTGCACCCGCATGGGAAACCAGGAGGAAGCACCTGTCTCCTGGCTTAGGATCGGCACAGTGCGCTGGCCACAACACACTGGCCGTAGCGGCCACTTGGGGGGTGAACCAATGGAAAAAGGAACACCTTTCTCTCTGTCTCTCTCTCTCTCTCTCACTGTCTAATTCTGTCTGTCAAAAAAAAAAAAATTGAGAAGACTTGGAACTCTTAGAAATTTGAGGATGTGATAAAGACAACATAAAGCACAGGAAATTATTATTTTTTAAGATTTATTTTACTTCTTTGAAAGGCAGAGTGACAGAGAGAGAGAGAGAGAGAGAGAGAGAGAGAGAAAGCTCCTGTTGGTTAACTCCCCAAAAAGCTGTCAGCATGCTGGGGCAGGATGAAGCTGGGAGCCAGGAACTCTTTCCAGGTCTTCCATATGAATAGTAAGAGTACAAGTACTTGTGCCATCTTCTGCTGCCTTCCAGGTGCATTAGCAGGAAGCTAGATGGAAAGTGGACCAGCAGTGTCTCAAATCGGTCCTCCAATATGGGATGCTGGTGTCGAGGACTGTGCCTTAATCCACTGTGCCACAATGCTAGCTCCAAAGAACAGGACATTATTATAAGACGTGGAATTTGGCCGGCGCTGTGGCTCAACAGGCTAATCCTCTGCCTTGTGGCGCCGACACACCAGGTTCTAGTCCTGGTTGCCCCTCTTCTAGTCAGGGCGTCGGATTCTGTCCCGGTTGCCCCTCTTCCAGGCCAGCTCTCTGCTGTGGCCCGGGAGTGCAGTGGAGGATGGTCCAAGTGCTTGGGCCCTGCACCCCACAGGAGACCAGGAGAAGCACCTGGTTCCTGCCTTCGGATCAGCGTGGTGCGCCGGCTGCAGCACACTGGCCGCAGTGGCCATTGGAGGGTGAACCAATGGCAAAAGGAAGACCTTTCTCTCTGTCTCTCTCTCACTGTCCACTCTGCCTGTCAAAAATAAAAAAATAAAATAAAAAAAAAAGACGTGGAATTTTTGTTTCCTAGGTGGGTCACTCAAAAGGCAATGAAGAACCTCTTACAATCTCTTAGTCTATCCTTTTAACTGAGAAAGAAAACCAAACTCTAGTTCTGCATCAATGTATTGTGGATATTGAAGCTCTTTTAAAAACCTTATAATAAATAGATTAGCTCTTAGCCAGCTTTACTATATAAATTCCTCTCTATCTTCTTTCTGTCATCTCTATCTATGTATCTATGTATCCACCTTATCTCTCACTCTTCAACAGACCCCTCATAACTTTATGTGTACGTTTATATTTTGTCCTTTGCTTTCCTCTTTCTCATTCTAGAACAACATTTAGACAACCTGTAAGTATCCATTTTAAGACATGACTACTCTTCTTTTTGCCTTAACAAAAATATAACCTACATTCCTTGAATATTTTGCATACAGAGAATCCCCCTCCCACATACAGTCTTATTATTCCTAGCAGTTTCATTTACTTGTATTGATTTAGAATTCTTAACCCTTAGTAACCTCAATTTTCAAAGAAAATGAAGAAAATGATGAAGCAGACAATTGTGAACAGTCACAAAGCAGCATTTTGTAGAAGACTAGCAAATTTATGAATGTGCCACTTCATAATTTCAGGAGCCACATGCTTACTTATGGAATAGCTTCTCAAAAAAAGAAGAGTATGTTTATTGATAGACCCAAATGTCTTTGTAGAAGCTAAGAAGCAAAAAGTAGGTAAATTAAACATAGGTTTAATAATCAATATTTCAACATTTCATCTCACTTATAAAGGATATAGATACTTAATATCTGTCATGTAATTTATGTAACCTTAAGGTTTAGACTTGCCAAAAATATTTTAGAAAAATTTGTGGGTTTTTTTTGATGATTTATTTATTTATTTGAAGGGCAGAGTGACAGAGAGGGAGAGACCGAGAGAGAGAGATCTTCCATCTGCTTGTTCACTCCAATAATAGCTGCAACTTCTGGGGCTGGGCCAGGCCAAAGCCAGGAGCCAGGACTCCAGCCTGATCTCCTACATGAATAGCAGGGGCCCAGGTTTTTGGGCCATCTGCTGCTGACTTCCCAGACATATTAGTAGGTAGCTAGGTTGGAAGTGGAATAGCTGGTATTGCTCATATGGGTTGCTGGCATTACAGGAAATAGCTTAACCCACTGTGCCACAATACTAGCCCCAAGAAATAAATTCTAAGCTATTATAGTACAAAACATAATTATTCTTTTTTTTTTTTGACAGGCAGAGTGGACAGTGAGAGAGATATAACCTAAATAATAGATATAACCTAAATTTATTTGACAAGTAAACCCAGGTAAAATAAAAATTGTATGTCTGGATTATAACCATTTCCAATAACACTGTCAAACCTGTTTTTCTTAAAGCAGTAATACTAAACTAATCTTATCTACCAAAGACTTTTCCCAAACCACATGAACTTGGAAAACATTGGATGAATTTCTATATTTCCCAGAATTTTATGCATATTTAATTTATAAGTGCATTTTAAAAAAGATTTTAGTTATTTATTTGAGAGGTAGAGTTACAGACAGAGAGGGATAGACAAAGAGAAAGGTCTTCTATCCGTTGGTTCACTCCCCAGATGGCTGCAATGGCAGGAGTTGAGATAATCTGTAGCCAGGAGCCAGGAGCCTCTTCCGGGTCTCATGCAGGTGCAGGGGCTCAAGCACTTGGGTCTTCTTTACTGCTTTCTCAGGCCATAGCAGAGAGCTGGATCTGAAGGAGAGTAGCCAGGACTTGGACTGGTGTCCCTATGGGATGATGGAGCCCCAGGGGGAGGCTTAGCCCACTATACCACAGTGCCAACCCTGTAAGTTCATTTAAAAAATATGTGGACTTTTAGATGGAGGGTAGAAGGAATCATTTATGCTTAATCTGCAATTTGTGTAACCCTAAATGAGAAATGGACTCAGAGGAGCCCGACAGAGGTGGCAGCCTAAGGTAATTACTATGTAAGTGCATCTCTTTTTAGGTACTACACAGTCCTTTCTCCCATGTCCCAGCTTTTACAGTACCCACAAGAGTCTCGAGATGATGAGGAATGCTCTCTGGTTGGTGAGAAGGATGGGTGGCCTTTGATTTACTCCTGGAGTCATATTATTGCTTTTGCAAAGATTTACTTTGTCAATTGATGATTATTAGATTTAATTCTTTCTTTGTCTTATTTTCTTGCAAACTTTTTCAAAGAATTGGACGGCAGCCTCCATGTTAACATGGACCCAGCCAGCCAGCCACATTTATTTCTTTGTTTCTTCATATCAAGAAGATTTCTGACTAAGTTGGAAACTGAATGATTTCTATGTTCTGGGACTTTTGGATTTAGAGCTGTGTGGCCTTGGAATGTGTGTTATTAATCCTCTGACAAGAGCTTTGAGATGGATTCCCTCCTTATGAAATATGGGAATGTCAAGAAGTTCACAGAAAATGAAAGCCAAGATAAGTTCATTTGCAAGCAAAAAGTTTTAAAATCCATGTGTAGTTTTTACACAATATGCATTTTTAAAAGATGTATCTATTTGGAAGGCAGAGTGTAAAGAGAGAGAACAATAGAGAGAGAGAGAGAGAGAGAGAGCGAGCTTCTATCTGCTAGTTCACTCTCCAAATGACTGCAAGAGCTGAGGCTTGTCTGGGTCAAAACCAGAAGCCTGGAGATCCATCCAGGTCTCCCACAAGTGTAGCAGGGCACCAGGTACCTGGGCCATCTTCCACTGCTCTCTCATGTGCATTAGCAGGAAACTAGATTGGAAGTGGAGCAGCGAGGATTCAAACTAGCACTCTGATATGGCATGTTGGCATTTTATGTGGCAGCCCCAATATGCATTTCCTGTGAACTTTTTGAGTATACTTATATATAGTTCCACTGTAGCCCAACTACCCTTCATAGGGAAGGCTTTTAAAATATCTCCCATCAGACCCTGTGTATCAGCCTCCCAAACATAGGTTTAATAATAATCAATATTTCAACATTTTATCTCATTTATAATTGATATATATATATTTAGTATCTGTCATGTAATTTATATAACCTTAGGGTTTAGAATTGCCAAAAGTATTTTAGAAACTGATTTATTTTGTAATTTTTTAAAAAATTCATTTATTTAAAAGGCAGAGTGACAGAGAGGGAGAGACAGAGAAATAAACTTCTGTTTACTTCCACAAGAGCCTAGAAGAGGGTCTGGCTAATTGTTATCTTGGTGAGGAGGAGTGTTTGCAGTCATGTTACGTGACTATGGAATAACTATAGGTGGGAGTATTTATGTCAGGTGTGGTTTGTAATTTTTATTGTAAATCTTATTTCTGCTATTTAATTTTGTCCAGACTCTTCTAGCCTTATCCATCATGCTTTTATCCTTTTCTCAATTTGACCTTTTCATGGGTACAAATAGGATTGTTGTTTAGGGTGGATCTCTCTCAAATCCTTTTAAATAGAGAAGCTTTCTAAATCAAAGATCTGTCATTTGGCCAATGATGATTTGGGATCTCCAAAGTTGGAATTGTTCCAAAATGTGATTTGAATCCAATCAGCCTTTTTGTGACTTAACCATGGACAGAAGAGACATCCCCCAAAAGGGTGCAGAAAAAGATACCCACATGATGTGATCCTAAGTCAGTCCTAAAGATTGCTACAGAGAAAGAAGGAGCTCGAGTCCCTGAAAGCTGGCAGTGATTGGTAGGATGCCGACCACAAAGGAGATACCCAGGTTACTTAGATTTCTGTCTTCAAGCCTCCAAGTTCTGTGCACAGACAGACTGCACAATCTACACCACTGGCAGACAGAAAATCTGGATAGAACATTCTCATTAAATCCATGTCAAACTGTCGGGCACAAAACTAGGCAAATAGGACCTAATGGCTTTTTCTGGGAGAGAAAGGATTTATAACAACAGTGTTTAAACTGAGAGTCACGATGCCACAGGAATTACTCACTATCAGTGGTTTTCACTGCTAATCTAATCTTGGAAAGTCAAAAGACAAGGAGAGGCTCTTACTGTCTACACTCAGCTGGACAGCAAGCAGAGAGCAGGGTGTCTGGCTGGTAAGGATGTTTATCTTTTCTGTCTTGATCAGAGGTCTTGAGATCTTAGCCACAGCCTTCAGAGTGATGGGGAGTGCCAGCCTTCCTATCTTACTGCCATACTGTTTAGAGAAGGAAACTGTATCACTGCAGATTAAACCAACAAAAGAAAGATTAGCAGGAGAAGTAAAAAAAAACAAAGCTTGTTTATATTCATAGGGGAGTCCATAGAATATTTGGCTCACAAAATGACTTATATGAGGTGCTTATATACTTGAAGGGGAAAGGAGAGGAGACTAAAGTCTTGAATGGGAAGAACACATGCTTTTATTTAGGAATGATCAATGGATTGGTAGGGGAACAAATGGGACCTAAGAATATTTGTGGCAATGTTGTTTATGCAAGGACGAGTTGTCTCTTTTCAGCTTCTTTATGCCAAAAATTCTCCTAGAGAGGGAATTTGTGATAGCTGAATTCTTATGGGAAACTTTGCTTTTAGGGAGATAAAGAGAATTCAGAAAAGACTCTTGAAAATGATATTTTCTGGGTTTGCCTGTAATCTTACACAAGTGATGCTTGGTGTACTAAATATAGCGTAGAGTATGAACTTACTAAATGGAGTAGTCGAACTAAGACTACTTACGTTTTATATGTAAAATCTTATTTGAAAGGCAGAGAGAGAGAGAATGAATCTTCCATCTTCTGGTTCACTGCCCAAATGTCCTCGATGGGTGGGGCCTGGCCGGGTCAAAGTTCCATCAGATCTCTCACATGGATGGTAAGAAGCTAAGTACTTGGGCCATTACTGCTGCATCTTGAGCACCTTAGCAGGAAGCTGTATCTGAAGCAGAGGTGGGACTTAAACCCATGCACACCAATATGGGATATGGTGTCCCAAATGGCAGCTTAATATGCTGTGCCACAACACCTGCCACATTATATGTTTAGTTTTAAAGCATGATTTGCTGTAGGAATATATGAAGGAAATCAGGAATCTTGGCTTACATTTCAGTTCCTCACAAAACTGTACAATCTTGAATCTTCTCTCTGGATTTGCCTTTTCCTTATGTGAAATGAGCCTCCTTACAGGGTTGCTGAGATATAATGAAATGAAGAAGATGAGAGAGGTTGGCACACTGGTGCATTCCATAAATTTCATTTGAACCTATGTCTTCTTGAATCCAACTTCTCATGACAGCAGTTAACTAACCTCCTTATATTTTCTCTTTGTTTCCATTCAATCTCTTCTACACTTTTAACACCATTTTAATCACAGCAGAGATGCAATAGTGTATTCTATTTTTTCCCACTGAACATTACCTGATGTATCTTTAAAATGAATTAGCACTGTGTTATCCCCTGTAAGGTCATGATACCATGTTGTCACTAAAAATTAGTCAAGTGGAATCACACAGTCGTTTGCAAGCACTAGATGTTTGTTTGGCAAGGTAGAAGCTTATACTTTTAGATCATAAATTAATGACTAAGTTAATCTTCCTTTTTTAATTAAGAAAAGTCAACCAAGCATAAATATTGATTAAACAGATGAGGTAGCAAAAGCAGAATATAGGTAATATATGTTACAAAAATTACTTAGCCTGTATGTCTCCATGAATAGTAAAGAAGAAATCAAGGTGATTATCTAAAATATATAGGCATCAAATCTAACAAAGCAATTTTTTAACCTCAGATAACCACATCTGCACCTTTTTTGCATGAATTATTTGTTTAATTGTTTTAATAATCCATTTAGCTCTTTGAAATTTTTTCTGAACCTTGGTTCTGTCATAAAAATGAATCTTTTCACTCTTACTATTTTATACTTGAATTAAGAAAATCGACAGAGAATGACTACTGAACTCTTTATATGAGATGTTGAAAATAAAGGCAAAATGCAAAAATAAAATTTCAAACTACCTCATATTATTTTGAATGGGAATCTCCTGTTGGTCTCGATGAATATTTCTTAGTTTTAGGAAAAATCTTAGGGAACTAGCATCTCAAATTATTTTTATGGGGTATAAATTCATCTGCCGTTCCCCCAAAGGACTTATCTTTAGAGAACAATCTATATTGAAATTCAGATTTTTTTTTCAGGTTAAAGATTAAACCAAGTGAAAGTGCTGTCTCTCATTTGTCCTCCCAAACCTGTTTGAATTTGGTGCCTTGTAATTTGAGTCTCTGTGGAAATCTTTGCTTTTTTCTCTCTTCACATTCCTGCTGCTCTAATAGTCAAAGAGGAAAGGGTATAATGTTTGTTGTAAAAATGCCAAACATAAATTGAACCACTTAATAGGTTTAATCCTAAAGAAAGGGAGTAAGATAATGGAGGCGCATTGTTCCTCTCAGAGAACAAAACAGCCTGTACTCCATTTGTATTCTGCTCCCTTTGGTAAGTACTCTTTTCCTCTTGCTTGGCTGTTTATGTTCAAACATCTAAATGCGTTTATCAGATTGCCTTTAGAGACTGCCTGCCTGTGAGGATTGGGATTTGCCTTCACTTTCAAAGATCACAGGATCTTGTTATAGAAAACATTCACACTGCTAGGGAAAGCTGGAGTCTCCACTTGAAGTATACAAGTGTCACTTGGATTCTAAGCTCTGCAATAAGGAGGACATATGGCTAGGCTCCTTCTGTTCCTCGTATTCTCACCATCTGAAAACCTGCAGAAAATTTTCTTAGCAAGTAACCAAACACGACAGAGTCCAGTGAAACGTCACTGGATTTATCCACCACTGATTAAACAATGCAAAACAACCTAAACATACTGAACTTTGGTTTAGAGTCAGCAGTTCTGTAATACAAACTTGGAGGAAGTCAAGAGAACTTTTGCAAAATTTCTAAGAAAATGCAATTGTGTACAATGTTTTACGGGATTGCTATTTCTGACTTGCTCATTATTTGACTGTAGACTTCTCTAAACCAGGCTAGTTCTGATCAGTTCATATCAATTCATGATAATTTCATTGTATATTTTTCTGTGAAGAGCATTATTTTCCCTGTATTCATGAAACTGATTTCTTTGTTGTCCCTTAAATTTTCACTCAGATATCACTGAGATAAAGCATGTACACTCATGTAACTCTCACCCTGCCTTGGTATTTTATCCTTAGCTCTTACCATTCATTTGACTATTGTATATTGATTAGTCTCTCACCTCCATTAGAATGTAAACCTTCTGAAAGCAGAGAACTTTGTGATTTTACCTATTCTGCTGCCCTAATGCCTCCAAAGACCCCGGCATATGGAAAGTATACAAGATATGTGAAGTGAAGAATTAAATGGAATTTGCTTGACTCTCATGTAAAACGTTGACCAAAGAAATGACATACATTGATAAATACCTGGTGAAACGTTGACACAATCGGTAAAAGAACATTTTATTTTCATTTGTATATTTTAAATATATTTGTTGATGTTTTATTTCATTTTCTTGTGTTTTGTTTTGGCTGGACATGACATGTAGGCATTCAGCTAGGAGGCTGCACGCTGACTAATGAGAAAGAGATAGAGATCTAGCCTGGCAATATTCGTACATCTATATGCATTAATTTTTCTCTAGTGACATTTTAATATATTTTGGTGAAGATATTTCCAAGATAATGAAGATATGTTGAGAGAGCATTGAAAGTGATGAGTCTTTTTTTCCATTATCAAAGACAAATACAGGTGTATAATATATGCAGAACACTGAAAATAGGAAAAGAAAATGAGAGAATCTCAAGTAATGAAAAGAAATTAAAGCTCTCCAATAATTTAAAGAAAGGCCAGACTGAAAACATAAATCTGTAGATTCAGCAAGGATATGGAGTGAGTGGACCAATGGCTTTTAGGATGTGGTTCAATTTGAAAAAAATATTATTTCCATTGCCAAGTATGGTTCATGGTTTAACAACCATTTCATCTTCAGTCTAATCATAAGAGCCAAATTCTGGCTCTATATATTCTGATGTGAGGAATGATTTATTCTTAGCTTATCTTTGAGATTTTAAAAAAGATTTATTTATGTATTTGAAAGGAAAAGTTACAAAAGGGGGAGGGGAGAGAGAGAGTGAGAGAGAGAGAGACAGAGAGACACAGAGAGATATCGTCCATCCTTTGGTTCATTCCCCAAATGACTGAAACTGCTGGGGCTGCCCCAGGCTGAAGCCAGGGGGCCCAGAACTCCTTCTGGGTTGCCCATGTGGGTGCCAGGGTCCTAAGTACTTGGATCATCTTCTGCCTTTCCACATGCATTAGCAGGGAGGTGGATTTGAAGTAGAACAGCTGGGCCTCAAACCAACATTTCAATATGGGATGTTGGTGTTGCAGGCAGTGACTTAAACCATAGTGCTGAAACATCAGGCCCTTTCTGTGTGGTTCTAACCATAGTATCATGGAAGGGTAGTCAAAGTAAAGGAGAGTTTAGCATATTTGTATTAGGCCCTACACTATACACTAAAATGTCCAGGTATCATTTACAATAAATAGCATAAAAACCACTTAATTCAAGAGTGCTTTGGGGCCGGCGCCATGGCTCACTAGGCTAATCCTCCGCCTTGCGGCGCCGGCACACCGGGTTCTAGTCCCGGTCGGGGCACCGATCCTGTCCCGGTTGCCCCTCTTCCAGGCCAGCTCTCTGCTGTGGCCAGGGAGTGCAGTGCAGGATGGCCCAAGTCCTTGGGCCCTGCACCCCTTGGGAGACCAGGAGAAGCGCCTGGCTCCTGCCATCGGCTCGGCGCGGTGCGCCGGCCGCAGCGTGCCTACCGCGGCGGCCATTGGAGGGTGAACCAATGGCAAAAGGAAGACCTTTCTCTCTGTCTCTCTCTCTCACTGTCCACTCTGCCTGTCAAAAAAAAAAAAAAAAAAAGAGTGCTTTGGACTCTGTCAAATGATCAAAAAAGATATCAACTCTTTTATAGTACAGTCATGATTGTCAGGCTAAGGGTATTTAATTATGAGTTTTTATCAGCAGGAACTCCTGAAACACAAGGTAGGGGAGAATCTGGACAGATCATTTCAAAGCTGTAACAAAAGTGAATGAAAACAACCATATCACCAGGTTTAAGAACTGAGACTTAAAGAACAGCTTTCATTGATCAATTTCTTTTGAAATTTGCTCATGAGGTAGGAAATTGAACTAAAAGATCTTTTCGAATACTGGTTATGCAACAGCACTATCAGGGCAAATTGATTATGTAGTTTGTACCCAAGAATATTTTTTTTAAGATTTATTTTATTTATTTAAAAGAGTTACAGAGAGAGGTAGAGACAGAAGAGAGTTCTTCCATCCACTGGCTCATTCCCCAGGTGGCCGCAACGGCTGAGCTGCGCCAATCAGGAGCCAGGAGCTAGGAGCTTCCTCCGGTCTCCCACGTGGGTGTAGGGGCCCAGGGACTTGGGCCATCTTCTACTGCTTTCCCAGGCCATAGCAGAGAGCTGGATGGGAAGAGGAGCAGCCAGGACTAGAACTGGTGCCCATATGGGATGCAGGAGTTTCAGGCCAGGGCTTTAACCTGCTGTGCCACAGCGCTGGCCCCTACCTAAGGATATTGATGATTAAAATCAGTTATTTTATCTGTATGTTAAATTGGGTAGTAGTTGCTAATACAAATAATACACAGAGTAGATCATTCTATATTTGTAGTTCTGTTATATATTTGGTTCGACTTATTATACAGTGAAATTTCTCTTTTTTTCCTAAACATTCAGGGGTTGGGCTGTTTAATGCCGTCACTAATGAATTGGTGTCCAATTATTTTGGTTGAACTAAATGAATGCAGAACTCTTCCCTTATTCGTTCTTTGACTTTCCACAGTCTGTTATTTGTGGTCAGCCATGGCCCAAAAAATATCAAATTGCAAATTTCAGAAATAATTCATGAGTATTAAATTGCACACCATTCTTAGTAGTGTCAGGACAACTCATGCCATCCTGCTCTATCCTGCCCTGGACATGAATCACCCCTTTGTCCAGTGTATCCATGCTGTGTACAGACCCACCTGCTAGACACATAGTAGTCATTTCAGTCTTCACCTGGACTGTCAAGGTATTTAAGTGCTTGAATTCAGGTAACACTGACAGTAACCTAATGCGACATCACAATGCCTATATCATTTGATTCACTTCATATACTCACATGAGCATTGCATTATCTCAAAATCATTATGATTAGAAGGGTGAGAATGATACAAGATATTTTGAGGAAGAGTGACAGGCCATATTTAACATAACTTGCATTGCAGTGTGTTGACATGTTTGTCTTATTTTGTATTCATTATTGTTGTGAATCTTTAAACTCTGTCATAAGCATGTATGTATAGGATAAAACATACTATATAAGAGAAACTCAAAATTTATGGAAAATGGATTTAAAGGATGTTTCTTTTTATAAAGAAATTGAAATTTTTGCATAATTTTTACATAGTACTTATTTTCCACAAACTTTCTGAAAAATACTATTTATATGGGGTTCAGTATTTTACATGGTTTTGTGTAAACACTGGTGATCTTGGAATGTGTCCTGCTCAGATAATGGGGAATTGCTATAGTCATAGAAGTAGACAAATAAGGAAGCAAACAGGTGTACAGGCAGAGGCATAAGTCTGCATTGTGGCCTTTGTCGTTGAGCTGATATTTACATCAGGAGTGGGATTGCTCAGTACCATTCCAGATTACAACTACATATAGTGGCCTTCTGCTGAAAAATTGTCTACTTAATCACATGAGGAAAGGAACAAAAAGTCACAAAATCAAATCAGTAGACTTTTCAAAACTCTGCAGGCAAAGTTGTCATATTCAATAGGAATTCATTTGTACATTTAACAAGATTGTTACAAGTCTTGATGTCACTCCCTCAAGAGACCCTTTATACATGTGTCTGCCTACAAGTCTCTCCATCATTTTTGTAAATTTGCCCAGGCTTTGGTTCTTCTTCTTAGTAACAGAAAATGTTATAGATATAAACTGACATAGGACAATGCCATTCTCATTGAGTTGTACCCAGTGTTTCAATTTTCTTTAGTTCAAATTCTCCCAATGTGGTCAACTACCAAAAGCAAACTTAAAACATGTAAAAATTGTTCTGAAATACAATATGTAATTTCTTATAATATGTAAGAGAACTTATTCTTTTATTTTTCCAATATGATATTTAACTAGTATAATATTTCTTTTCTGAGATAATTTAATGTAATTATACTGTTTATTGGAAGGTATATACAGAATATAAAATAGAATACAAAATATAATTAGAACTCAGTGGACTTCCAACATAGTTTTCTCTAACATCACATACGAAAAGGAAAAAAATTCAAATCAATATAAAAGCTTGTTTTCCTGAAACACCATCTGTTATTTTTGTTTGAATTATGCTTAGTGCTCTAAAGGTTATGGATGCTCTGTAGTAATTAGCATGATTGTGGAAAATGTTGTTACTTCTGTGTATGGGACTTCCCTGATTATACAACTATAAAGTTCCAGAATGATTTTTTTAAAAAAATCAGATGTGTGGCTAATTTTTTTGCTTCATCTATAATACAGGCAATACAATATTTGTCAGTTTGCTTGCTCTGAAATGCAAATAAAGCAAAAGCATGTTTTGCATATTTCTCATGTAATTGTTTTCTTTACACTATATATATATATATATATATGTGGACTTTAAAAAAGTGGTCATCAAATTGTTATCAAATATCTACAAATTCAATTGATTTTTCTAATGAGGGAAATTAATTTTCTTCTTAATTGCAAGAGATGTATATTCTCTTCCCCAAAAGGGGATAAACAAATTAAGTGTATTATATATGGTATACCTATCAGTAAATCGTCTGTATATTATTTTACTAGCTATAGAGCAAGGCTAAAAGAGTTGTCCAAAATATTTAATTTTATGGCATATAGTTATGGATATTTTATCTGGATATTAAGATTCATAATTTTTGAGCATGGCTCTTGTAATATATAACTGAAAAACAAAACTAATACATAGACCAAAGGCACTCATAGTTGGTCTTTTATTCTGACTATATTTTTCTTGTACCTGGAAATTCAAAAAACTCTGCAGGGCACAGCAGTCGTCTGGTGATGAACTTCATCAGACTCGGTGCTATGTCACTGGGCGCTATGGTCAGTGTCAGGGATTGCCACCTGGTTAATTCATCTAATGGTAATGATGATAACAACATGAAGTGTAGACTCAGTATGTACTGAGTGCTTTACATAAATTAACTCATCCAGTGATGACAACACACTCCTTTTGCAGGTTCTGTTTTTATCTCTATTTCACAGGTAACTGAAATCAGATACTCCATGGTTCGGGGGAAGTAAAGAGGAGATCTGAACCCAGGCAAAAGCAGGCACCTACCAAAAGCAGGCAGCTGAACATTGCCTTTTGATCATTTGCAAGGTCAAACTTTACGTTGGATAGCTAGTGCATAAATGAAGGCTCAGACTCAAAAATAATAGCAGGTTCCTACATGGTACCTGCTCTGCACAAAGCACTTTACAAGTCATCTATTTTCAACACACTCCCAAGAGTTAGATATACCTGTTATTTTAAGAGTTTTATTAATTATTTGAAAGGGAGAATTATAGAGAAAGAGGGAGAGGCAGAGAGAGAGAGAGAGAGAGAGAGAGAGAGAGAGAGAGATCTTTCACCTGGTGATTCACTCTCCTAATGGTTGCAATGGCCCGGGTAGGACCAGGCCCAAAATGAGGAGCCTGAGCTCCATCCAGGTCTCCTATGTGGGTGGCAGTGGTCCAAGCACTTCGGACATTTTGCACTGCTTTCTCAGGTGCATTAGCAGCGAGCTGGATCAGAAGTAGCAGCTGAGACTTGAACCCACACTCATATGGAATGTTGGCTTATATGGGATGCAGGTGTTGCATGTGGTGGTTTAACTCACTGTGCCACAACACCAGGCCCACGATAGATACACCTTTTATTTCTAATTTTTAATTGCAGAACCTGAGGCACAGGGAAATTTGTCTATAACTACTATAGTAATAGAAGCAGACTTTGAACTCAGACTGACTGAAAAATTCATGTTCTTTCCCACTATGGGATATTGTGTTCTATTTTGTAGACTTAAGATCTTAAGTAATATGTAAGAAAACTCAGGAGGAGGAGGAAACATAGAAAATGTCTATTAAAAGTTAAGATTCAACAAACATGGAATAAATTTGTAAACTTTTGAATAAATGACAATAATAAATGGACACTCAAAAATTTCATCTGCATCGATTCACTTGTTTTAGTTAGTACTTGTTATGTGTGGAATAACTCCTATTCATATGTTGAAGTCCTAACCCCTACTACTTCTTAATATGACCTTATTTGGAGATAAGAGTCTTTACAGAGGTAATTGAGTTAAAGTGATGCTATGAGGGTTGACCTTAATGCAATGTGACAGTATACTCAAAAAGGAGGAAATCTGGACACAGACAGGGAAGGTACTGTGAAGAGATAAAGGGGGAAGAAGGCTATTCACAAGGCAGAGAGAAAGCCTGGAACTGACAGTTCTTAGAAAAAAACATCAACCTGGCAACCACCTTCTAAAATAATATAACTATTTGCAGACCTGTAGCCTCCAGACTGTAAGGCAATGCATTTCTGCTCTTATTTAAGCCATCCAGCTTGTGGTACTCTGTTATAACAACCCTAGCAAACTAATATAGCACTCAAGATTAAAATGAGCAGAGGGGCAGGTGTTTGGTAAACGCTAAGAGACTGCTTGCATGTCTGCATGCCATATCAGAGTGCCTGGTTTGCAACCTGATGCTTCTGCTTTCAATTTAGATTCCTGCTAACATGCAGCAGGGAGATAGCAGATGGTGGCAAAGTACTTTGGTCCCTGCCACCCAAGTGGGAAACCTGGAATAGAGTTCCAGGCTCTTGGCTTCAGTCTGGCAAAGCTCTCTGGCTATTGCAGGCATTTGGGGGAGTGAATCAGCAGATAGATCTCTCTCTTTCTGTCTCTATCTTTCAAGTTAAGTGAAAGTCAATAAATTTCTTAAAAATTAGCAGAAAATAACTTTTAAATAGCCGGACTGAAATGCCAGAAATTAATGAAAAGACAGGACAACTCATGGACTCCAGGAAATTATAGCTAGCCTTTTAGTACTCTTATAGGTAGCCATCATCCAAAAAAACAGGCTGAGCTTTCAATGTTTAACAGGGAACTCCTATGTGACTATTTTGAACTGCGATGCTACTCTTCCACTTTCAGACTTCAATCAAAACACTGGCTCTTCTTGGGTCTGCAGCCTTTTGACTTTCAGCCTGGAATTTATATCATTGACTCTCCTGATTCTCATGCATGTGAACCCACAGTAGAAGTACACGTTGACTGTACTGGGTCTGCAACTTTCTGACTGTAGATCTTGGGGCTTGGCAGCCTCCATAGTCAGTGAGTTAATTCCTCACGATAAATCTCTTTCTATGTATGCACCCATTAGTTCTTTAAGTAAAGCTCAGTCTAAGAGCCTGCTGTGTAACATATCAAGTATTTACACTTCCTAATGGGCCAAAGTGAAATGAGCACATTGTAGACTCTCCAAAGGACTTATTGCAGGAGAAAAAGTGAAAGAGTAGTTAACTTCTGTGATAAAGTACCATTTAAGAAAAGAAATCTTTGCTTCAACCTGCTTATTCTATTTTGAAACTGGATTAGGGTAAAACTCTCAATGTTAGCCATCACTAGTACATTCGTGCATGGTGAATAGACTATCATTTAAAGTTGGATTTTTTGGATTTGTTTACTTGAGAGGCAATTACAGAGAGAGTGACACAGACAGGTCTCGGATCCAATGTTCACTCCCCAAATGGTCCCTATGGCAGGAGCTGGGGCTATCTGCAGCAGCCCGGAGCCAGGAGTCTCTTCTGGGTCTCCGGAGTGGGTGCAGGGCTGCAAGCACTTGGGCCATTTTCTGCTGCTTTCCCAGGCCATAGCAGAGCTGGATTGGAAGAGGTGCATCCTGGACAGGAACCAGAGCGCACATGGGAATCCAGCGCTGCAGGGAACGGCTTAGCCTACCACGCGGCAGCATCCGCCAGAAACGGTGGATGTTCAGTGACAGAACATTGCATGTGCAGAGTGCTGGCCAAGGACTTGACACTTTTGCTGGCGGCGGTACTGGAAGCGGAAGCCGTGTGTGCTCCATCCTCCACCAGAAGCGGAAGCCGTGTGTGCTCCATCCTCCACCGGAAGCGGAAGCAGTGTGCGTCTACGTCTTCCGGAAGGCGAGTGGCTCGGCAGGCGGGTAGGCAGGCGTCGTTGCTTTGTGTCCCAGCTGGCGGACATGAATCCGTTAACCAAGATGAAGCTGGTGAGAGAGCTGAGTGAAAGGGAAGCTGGCATGGTGCCACCTAAGGTGTCCTGGCACTCCATGTACCGGGACAGCGCTTGGGTCTTCGTGGGAGGCCTTCCGTATGCACTGACGGAAGGAGATGTACTCTGTGTGTTCTCGCAGTACGGGGAGATCGTTAACATTCATCTCGTGAGGGATAAGAAGACAGGGAAGTCTAGGGGGTTTGGTTTTATCTGCTATGAAGATCAGAGGAGTACGGTTTTGGCCGTTGACAATTTTAATGGAATCAAGATCAAGGGCAGAACTATCCGGGTAGATCACGTGAGCAACTACCGCCCGCCTCGGGATTCAGAGGAGGTAGACGACGTCACCAGGGCGCTGTGGGAGAAGGGCTGCGGGCCCCAGGTCCCCTCAGCGAGTTCCTCTGGAGGCTCCAGGCACGAAGTGCAGCCCAAGCTAGAAGAAGGGAAGGGAGAAGACCCACGGGAGGACTGCTACAGGAGTTACGGAAGTGAGGGCCCGGCGATGCCGCGACAGAGACCTGACTTCAAAAGGGAAAGACGCCCCAGGAACCAGTGAACATACCAAGGTAAAGTTTGAGTCTAAAGAGGGCAGAAGTCCCAACCAAGGCGTCCCGTGCGAGGATCCAGCCCAAAGCAGAAGTTGGAGAGGCAAGGGCAGAGTTCTGACACATCATAGCCCATTGGAAGGCACAGCTACACCAATTCCCCAATCCCTGTGACCACAGGGTAGATCAGGGTGCTCAGATCCTCATTCTGAGATGAAGCGTGCTATTTAAAATAGTTTGTGGGATGAAGTTTGTTATTAATTTTATAGTTACATTTTTAAAAAAAGTTGGAGGCAGAATTTCCTTAGAATGTGAACATTTTTTTTTATCCCTATAGCTGTTTTTAAAAATTTCATCTATAGTGGAAATTACATAACATAATTTGCATGACTCTGTTTGTAAACCCCTTGAAATTATGGTGCCTACGATTTTAAGAGTGGCTCTATGTAGTGGTTCACCATGTTGTTACTCCCTCCTATAGGGTTCTGCTTTCATATTGTCATTTTCTGTGTAACAGGATGTATAAAAGGTTAGGAGCTCTGTCCTGGGTCATCTCTCTATTCTTCCATACTTCTAATTATCTTAGGTCATGATGAGAGAAGGCCAGAGTGCATTGTGGTAACTTACTGCTATCATACAATTTAAAAAGGCACAAAAGTTATTGAAGCTTTTTTTTTTTTTTTTAGTGTTCACTCAACTGTAACTTTAGTGATAAAGTCAAGAACAAAGAATATGGAAAGCAGTATCAGTTGAAATACATGACTGGCCAGTGCCTCGGCTCACTAGGCTAATCCTCCATCTGCGGTGCCAGCACCCTGGGTTCTAGTCCCGGTTGGGGCGCCAGTTCTGTCCCGGTTGCTCCTCTTCCAGTCCAGCTCTCTGCTAGGCAGTGGAGGATGGCCCAAGTGCTTGTGTCCTGCACCCGCATGGGAGACCAGGAGGAAGCACTTGGCTCCTGGCTTTGGATCGGCGCAGTGCCAGCCGTAGTGGCTATTTCAGGGGTGAACCAACGGAAGGAAGACCTTTCTCTCTGTCTCTCTCTCTCTCACTGTTTAACTCTGCCTGTCCAAAAAAAAAAAAAAAAGCATGACTAATCATGGTAGATTAAAAAGAGTGTCTCTTATAGAACATTGTTGTTATTTTCTGTGTAGATTTACATCTATATAGTTATAGGTATGCACGTGTGAAAAATCTTAAAAGGCATGATATTTTATTCTCTCAGAAAAGTTATATTCTGGAGATCTTAGGATGTGTGAAATACTTTGCATTTCCAATTATGCTATATATTATTTCCTGGATTCTATTGGTGTTTGATGTGTGATTGATGAGAAATTCTTTGCTCTTCGTAATCTCATATTTTGTTTATAGACAAAACTGCATATAATGAACTTGCAAAGGTTGCTGCTTAGGAAGTTAACTTTAACATTTTGAAAATTGCCTGTCTAATTTAAATAACAAAAACTGTCAAGAGTCTAATATGTTGAATGATTTTGAATAGTGTGGTTTAGGACCAATTATTCTGTATGCAAAAAATCTATTTTGTTTAAAACTTTCCATAAAGAAAAATACATAAATAAAATCTCTACTAATTTTATTCTGCTGTACACAGAAGTTGCAAGTATTATAAGCAATGGGAGTATTGTTAATCAGCATTTATTTAAGATGATATTTGCTGTAGTAGGCATTTACTATGAGTTTTAAAGATCTTTCTTAATTGTATCTTTTAAAATTAACTAAAATAGAAAAAAAAGTTTTTAACCCATTTAGCAGAAGTAAACTGTTTTCATTTTCTTAAATTTTTATTTTTATTTTTATTTGACAGGTAGAATTATAGACAGAGAGAGACAGAGAGAAAGGTCTTCCTTCCATTGGTTCACTCCGCTAATGGCCGCAACGGCCGGCGCACCACGCTGATCCGAAACCAGGAGCCAGATGCTTCCTCCCAGTCTCCCATGTGGGTGCAGGGTCCAAGCACTTGGGCCATCCTCCACTGCCTTTCCGGGCCACAGCAGAGAGCTGGACTGGAAGAGGAGCAACTGGGACTAGTACCCGGCGCCCCAACCAGGACTAGAACCTGGGGTGCCAGCGCTGTAGGCGAGGATTAGCCAAGTGAGCCATGGTGCCAGAATGTTTTCATTTTCTCTCATTTGCTTTTAGACATTGTGCATGTGTATGCAAATTTTACATTGTTATAGGTTCTTTATCCATTTATTCATTTATTTATTCAAGAAGTATTTCTTAAGTGACTACTGAGAGTTGGGTACTGTGACTTAGGATTACAAAAATGAATATGACATGTTGGTTGACTAGAAGAGGTCATAATATTGTAGAAAGATGCCCATGTAAATTAATTTGGAAATATGTAAAGAGTTCTCTCTAAAGAGGATGAGTCAGTGCAACAAATGAGGGAAAGACTTGCAGGTAGGGCTTCTGACAGGTCCAAGATTCAGAAGAGATGCGAGTAGTTCAGCATCTGTGGGAGCAGAGAATCATGCATAAATGCGGTGAGAAATGAGATTGTTGAGAAAAGACTTTCTTGCATTCTATGCAAATGAGTTGAGCTTTGCATCTTTGAAAGCATTGATGATTTTAAATAGATACTGATATTACCAGAAAAATGAGTGTTTTTTAAAATAGCAGGTGATGAGGAAGTAGAGGGTGTATTAGGATGGGAAGGAACTGGAAGCAGTGAGATGAGTAGGGAGGTGATTGCAGCCATGTAGGGGAGATGACATAAGCTACATTGGTTTGGTTTAGGAGATAGAGGAGATAGAGCAGAACTCAGAATTTCCACAGACGTTTAGGAGGTGATTTTAGGAGAAAAGAGGAGTTGCAAATTTCTGACTAGAGAATACAAGAATAAGAACAAACTATCTTTTTTGTTTTTGTTTTGTTAAATGAGAAGAGGGGTGAGGAGTGGCAGGGAAGTTGGAATGATAGCAGAGAAGGCTAAGTTTATTTTACATCTTGTTGAAGTCAGCCATAATTACAGATTGAGGGTGACACTGAATTGAACTATTAGGAGATTCTTGGTGACCTGACCATGTATAGCTAAAAAGAAAAATGGAGGAGAATACCAACTTGTACTAATAAGTGAGCAAACAGAAACAGAAACTTCAAATTTTGCCTTTAGCTTATTTCTTATAGCAGTGTGCATACACTTTTCCTCATTTTAATAGCTGCCTAACATGCCATTTAGTGAATATAGAAAAATTTAGAAAACATGTGGAAGTATTTTTCCTTAAAATGGTAGTACATTGAGCATGTCTGTGCATATATTTATTTTGATGTTGTTTTTTGTACTATTTACATAGGATAAAGTCTCAGGAATTGAGTCATTGGATTGAAGAGCATGAATGTTTTTTGTTTCTTCCCACACATTTATTGTCATATATACATATTATATTAGGGAATTGGATGCAGTATTAAACAATTTGTGAGTGAAATAAAATGACAGAATTCTGAGTTGACTCAATGAATATGAGTAGATAAAATATGCATTCAGTCTGAGGCTAATTGTTTTCCTCTAATATAATCCATTTGAAATAAAGGTTGTTGTAGAGTTGGTGATACTCCCAGCATAAATGTTTCTTGACATCATAGTAATCTTGCTTTGATAGTACACATATCTTCTGTTTAGAATTCTAAAAGGAGGAGTAACATATTTGTTTCATCGTATGTTGGAAAACTCAGTTTTATTATTATTTCTGTTATGTGAAGGTGAAATTGACTGTATCATTAGTTCATCTGTGAGTTCTTGTTGACTTCTTGGATCACTTCACAGTAGAACCATTTCTGACTGGAAGAGCAAACAGGTTGTATTGTTGAGGCCTTATGTTTGATTGAGAAATTCATTTATTGTCTAAAATGTGAGACATTAAATAACCATAGTTTTTAAATTGAAGATAAGCTGCAAGTTAAACAATACCTGTTATCAGAGATGATCGTTTTCTAAGAATACATGTTTTTGGATACTTCCATTATGTAAAATTCAACAGTTTGTACTGAAATAATTAAGTTGTTTTGACAGGCTTGATGTTGATTTTACTGTCTTTTTGCCCTTAGTGTTTTTCCCTTTCAGTTTGTATGAGAGGAAGAAGACACACGATACGCCTTTGGCTCATGTGTCTGAATATGGCTCCACAGGGAAGACTGGATATTGCTGGAGTGATTGCTTTTTAGAGACCTTTTATTTTGAGCAGCTGTCTTAACAGCCTTCATCTTGTTACATCACATGAGATATATCTCTGTAATAGGAAGAGAGAGATGACTGAGCACTAGCTTTTGACTAAAACTTAAAATTACAAAACCAAAAGCAGAAATAAATGTCCCTGAAGTTATATTTTTGTAATATATGACAGATACACAATAATTTTGATCCTACTTTTAAAGTACTCCTCTATCCCCTGGAGTTTTTTGTTTTGTTTCATTCACATAGTCAAACTCTTTATTTGCCATAGACTGTTGCATTATGGCTTAATAATTTGAACCTTTTTCCAGAGGCATCTCAAAGGACTCATCTACCAAAATAGATTTTGGGCCTAACATTCTGAAAGTTAATTCAGTACTTCCTTTCCTATCATGTGTCTGTATGCAAATGAAGAGCCTCAGTTCATCAACTCATAATGTAATATGAGATAAATTATGCTTGCCTATCTAATTGTACTTGACCAGAGTACTTAGGCCTTGAGTCAAAACACAGCTTTATTTGTGATATGAAGCAAGATGTAGCTTTTGGCCTGTAATACTGAAGTCAGCTGGGAAAGTGATGACAGTGTCAACACCTTGCAAGCATGCTTAGGGCCTTAGAGTTTAGAAAATCACACTGCTCTAAAAGTAGCAGTAGCATACTAAAATAACACATAACATTTCAAAGCTAAATTCAAGTGACTGCATTGGTTATGATTAATAGAAACTATATCAATTGGTTGTTTTAGCCCTCATGCTGATTGGCTGAATTTATTAGTTGCTTTGGTATGTTCAAGAAATGATCCAAATTACCTTTTCATTTCATTAACTAGTCAGAGAAAAAGTATTTTGATTTGTTGAAAGGCAGAAGTTTTTCCTTAAGAGAAAATTTTGGCCACCTAAACTAAAACCTAATTGGAATTGCAGTATGTATTTTGAACTTTGTCTCATTTGACCTTTTACTGAAGGTCATTTTTTGACCATAAATTTATAGAAGATAAAAATTTATTGCTGTTAGGAGTTTTATTTGCTCAGTGAAGACTTCATATTTTTTTCCTATAAACATGTTTTGAAAGAATAGCATATAATAGATACAATTATGGAAACTAATATAGGGGAATCTGGATTGTACTCGAAAAATGATACTGAAAATACATAAGAACATAAAGGCTAGACAGTATTCAAGGGATGTGACATTCCCTTGATGGTTTGGTCGTTATGGTGAGATGGATTTCGAAGGAGGAGATCCCTCCCTTGACATTGCTTTCCTTTGGGGTCTGCTTAAAGATATGTTTGCTAGCTGGAAGTGTGAGTAACCCTATTTTAGAATGCCTTCTCATATTTAAACTCTGAGTAGTTGAATATGATTAAATAAACTTGAACATGGATTGGACTTGTATTGGGAGCTAAATTGGCAAGAGCAGAAATAGATTTGGATGTGACATTTTTATATTTTGTATAGGTAACTTATCAAAATTATTACTTCTCAGAAATTTTATTTGATATAATATTTAATCAGTAATATTAAGAATAAAGATTTTATATTTTATGCTTCTTAACCGGATATTGTTAAAGGAATTAGCATGATTTCTGTCCTTAGCAATCTTAGTAAGTAGTGATTAGCAGATAACATGGTAAACTGTTGAAGTAGTATAGGAATGTCTCAACAAAGCCTTGTGTTAAAATGCTGAAGAATTTATTGTGTAAAGAATTTCCACAGGTTTTGTTGTAGTTTTATTTCTACAGTGCATTTGACCAATTTCTGGAATGTTCTCTCAGCTTCTTGTTTTTTATCTAACAATATTTTTCAATATTTATTTTACTACTAATATAGGAAAAAAGGAGATCATTGTTAACATTAAAATATTAGTGAAATTTCAAAGGTGGAGGACATTATCTTTTCCTATTTTTCTTTATGTGTACTGTTTCTAATGTTGTGTTCCTGGCAGAGTTAGCACTCTTTTGGGAAATAAGTTTATTGAATAACCAAGTAATTTTTCACATAAAACAAACAAAGGTAGTGCCATCTGGGCTAATCTTTTAAAATTCTAATTACACTGATTTGATCACTAGGTATGAATTATCACACTGTATCCCATACATATTTATAACTATGTCAATTAAAAACAAATTTAAAAAATCAGTACAACAGTAACTAACCCACCATACTGACCAAGCAAAGCTTATCCAATTTGATTCATTCTATCTATCTATCTATCTATCCATTCTTTATATACATATTCAGTGTAATGAGGTATATGCTTTCTTTTTCCTTTGGTTGTGAATGGGAGTTGTCAGGTTTTTTTTTTAATTTTATCTATTTATTTGAAAGAGCTACAGAGATAGATACATTGAATCTATCTTCCATTTACTTGCTCATTCTCATGGCTACAATAGCCATAGCTGGGCTGTTCCAAAGCCAGGAGCCAGGAGCCAGGAGCATCCTTTTGGCCTCCCAAGTCAGTGGCAGGGGCTTCTGCTGTCTTCCCAGGCACATTAGCAAGAAGCTGGATTGGAAGTGGAACATCCCACATGAGATGCCAAGGTCCAGGTGGCAGTTTAACCTGCTGTGTCACGCCTGTCCTCCAGACTTTGATCTTAATAGTTTAAAATAAAGACTAAGATGCAGAGGCCGGCATCGTGGTATAGTGGGGTAAGGCTGGCACCTGTGATGTAGGCATCCCATATGGGCATCTGTTTGTGTGCTAGCCACTTCTCTTCCAAGCCAGCTCTCTGCTAATGAGATGGGGAGAGCAATGGAAGATGACTCAAGCTTGGGACCCTGCTATCCTCGTGGGAGACTTAGAAGAAGCTCCTTGCTCCTAGCATCAGCCTGGCCTAGTGCTGGCAATTGTGATCATCTCTCTCTCTCTCTCTCTCTCTCTCTCTCTCTCTCTCATTCTCTCTCTCTCTCTCTCTTTCTATCTCTGTCTCTCTATCTCTCTTTGTAACTCTGACTTTCAAGTAAATAAATCTTTTTTAAAAAGTTAGATATATAACATTTCTGTTTCCTTTAGTATTTTATTTTATTACTTAGTTATTTTAAGATTAAAAGATTTCCATTTCCTATAGACCTACCATATCATCCAGCGATCCCACCCCTGGGAATTTACCCCAACCAGAAGAAAACAGTATATGAAAGAGTTATCTGTACCTAGTAGCACAATTCACAATAGCTAAGATATGGTATCAGCCCAGATATCCATCAACTGTTGACCAGATAAAGAAATCATGGTATATATACACTATGGAGAACTACTCAGCTGTATAAAAAATGAAATCTTGTTATTTGCAACAAAATGGATGCAACTAGAAATCATTACACTTAGTGAAATAAGCCAGTCCCCAAAAGAGAGATATCCTATATTTTCCCTGAACTGAGGTAACTGAGTACCTGAAATGTAATGTTTTGGAGTGAAATAGACATTTTGAGATTGGATGATTGTTTATAGCCCTTGACTCCTCCCTTGAGAGACAGTGTTTTCTTTGTTCCCTCTTTATAATATTTGTTGAACTCTTTAGCTTAGTGTAGGGCTAATTATATGATCATTTAATAAAATGAATATAGATCTTTGTTAAAATTAACAGTGGGAATATGAGAGGGAGGAGGAGGAAGGATTGGACTGTGGGTGGGAGGGAGGATAGGAGGGAAGTATCACTATTTTTCTAAATCTATATATGAAATATATGAAAACTTCTATAACTTAAATAAAATTAAAAAAAGATATCTATTTCTAAAATACATAATAAAAATAATATAGCAGCAAAATTTAGACTTAGATAATATGAGCATTTTTCTTAAAAATGACAGTGTGATTTATTAGTTGATTATGAATTATTAAAAAGTCAGTAATATCTGAACTTGCATAGTATAAAATTAAACTGTCACATATACAATTTCAAAGTTATTTTATTCATCTTTTACTTACAGCTATTATCAACAGAGAAAGTAAAGTAAAACATACTTACCTAGGAAATCATTAAAATTGGAAAATCAAATGTTCATGTATTACAGACAGTCCCCAGTGTATTATGGCCCAAGTTTGATTTTATTTTATGATAGTGCCAAAGTGATATGCATTCAGTAGAAACTGATTTTGAGTGTTAAGGTTTTGCTAGGCTATCAATTTGCCATACGATACTCTTGTGATGTTGGACAGCAGCAGTGACCCATAGCTCTCACTTAACCAACTCTTTAGGGCACTGATTTGATAAATTATGGGGTTTATTAAACTACATGTGTTAAATTCATTTTCAACTTAGCGATATTTTCAATTTCATTGTGGGTTTATTGACAATGAAAGTACATTCTTAGTTGAGGCGCATCTGTAATTTGTTTTCATTTACCTGTGTTCAGATTTCTGCTGTTTATCCAGGGTCAAGTCTATGCATGTATAATTAAATAGATAAAGGAAGGAAAGGTTTTCTAGTTGAACCAAACTCCTGTCATCAGTTTTCTGTAAGTTATTTATGTAATTGACTTATGCTAGTTTCTTTCTGTTGCTGTCTATAGCAGATGATTGCTTCAATTTTCTATTTACCTAGACTGATCTTGATCATATGTTTTCTGTAAAGGTTTTCTTTAAGGTAGGGTTACAAAATCTGTGCAAAAATCTGAAACAATGTATAGATAATTTAGCATCTTTGCAGAAATCCTGTAATAATTCATTTGGAAAATACATTTGTCAGTATAAAATACTCTTTCAAAAGCAGAATGTTCCATCAGAAAAAACAGTTGGGCAGTCCCTTGAAGAAAATACTGTTAAATAATGTGCTATGGAAATAGGTATTATTTTTCTTATTTTTGTGATTTTTTGACATGAATTTTCATCAGAGAAACCATTTCAAAACAGAATAGCATCAGAAGTAATCAGTGCAGAAATGCTTCTGTTGAGGACGAGGGAAAAAGGCGCCAAATGAAGCGCTCATCCATGTTTGCAAAAATGTTTTCATCCCCAGGAGGCTTGTAGCATTTGGTGTTTCTGGAAAGCTCCAGGAGAAGTGGTTCTGGAGGGGAATGTTTTGCTAACTAATGTTCCCTGATGGCAGCAGACCCTCAGAAAAGAACTGATGGTTGAAAGTGATGATTGATAGCATGTTCTATGTATTATTGCTATGTTTTCCAAAACTTAGTGTGACGTGTACATAATTAGTAGCCCATTGTGGTAAAACCTACCTATTGTTAAAGGTCTGTGAAGGAAATAGACAAGTTTTTCCCTTAGAAAACAACAAGAATGGGTTTTTTAAAATGGTACAAGTATTTTGAAATATCCTTGACCAGTTCATTGCAGTGGGAGAGCACAGTGTAGGAATGTTTGGGCAAGGTGCTTGACACAGTAGGACACAGCAAAGATGATTTTGAAATATTTTCTTGCTCATAATGCATTTGTTGCCCAGACACTTCTTGTTGGCCATTTTGCATCCATGTCTGGAGTGTTTAAAACACTGTGATACAGGTTTCTGATTCTGTGCTGGGCAATTATGTGTCAGTAGTAAATGAGCTGACTTATTGTGTAGATAACTTCTGGGAGCTCCCCTTTTATTGACAATACTTTTGTGAAGCAAATGGCATTCCTGTAGGTTAATAATAAGACTGGAGGTCCCTTGTTCATTAGACATGCAGCTATAAATTGGGTAACATAGCTCTAGAAATATATTTGCAATATGTTCTCTTTGCACAATTTGCATACAAATACTGCCATTCCTATTTACTCAAATTAGTCATTATAATAGAGTACACATAGACTCTTGTGAACTCCTGTGACCTTTGATTGGCACTCATTTCAACAACAATTGCCATCTTTATCTTTGGCAATTACATTTCAAGGTAGTAAAGTACTTTTTAATATTTTGAAATTTCTTTTTATAACTTGAATTTTCAGTTGCAGACCATCATTCACTTGGGGAGACTTACCATGTTGAAGACTTTCAGTTGCTCCTCTAAAAGGAAAGCTTCACTGGAATAGATGTCATTTTCTTATAGTTAGAAGAGAAAAAGCAGCTACTTCCATCTTTTGACTTAAGCCACAAGAACCTCAAATGAAGGAAACAGAGGCTAATATTCTGAGGCCTTTAAAAAACACACAAATGACATGAGAGCTTAATCCTACTCCTAGTAACAGAATGTAGTACTTCCTGTATCTTTGTTGTAAGAGTTGTTAATTTATTAATACGGAAGCCTTGAGGTATATATTGTTCGTATCTTGGATAGTTGAGAAAAAGTAAGCAAGACAAAGTAAAAACTTTCATTAATCACTCTATAAGAAGGTGCTTGCATTAAAATTTGGTATCAAAGTCAATCTTTAGCTACCATATTTTCTCACAGGCTTCAAACTATGATGTCTTTTCTATAGACATTTCCTTTGGTGGTTTTGTCTAACATTGTTCCTTTTTTTGAGTAAACATTTGGGCAAACATAAAAATGATTTTTTTATTCTTCTTTATTGGAACTTTATACTTTTGATAAGTTGCCTTAAACCTTTGTTTCTGGCCTGACTTTGAATCAACAGTCACAAAATCTGAATAAGGCTGAACTTTTAATACTGTCATTTTTAGATCTCCAAAAAAATTTGTTGTAAGATATGATCTATATCATTCTTAGGGATTCTATTGAATGATGAGCTCAGCTACTTGAAATCATTTTTACTTTCTCCTTTAATACTGATTATCAGCAAATCAAGAAACACTGATTTATTTTGTGGTGTTACTCAAATAAAAGGAAATTTACACTTGTAAAATGTGTTTTATATCTTAGCCCATTGTCTATTAGAAACAAATCCTGTAAAATTTTGTGGGTCATCACTGTTTTCTAAATTGAACTTATTTTCAAAATCAGTAAATACTGTGTTATCATCTTCATTGTTTTAAAATATTTTAAAAAAACTAGTTAAGGGTGTGCAGCTGAATCTGGAATTTAACAAATTATAGAGGGAAGGAGAAATGACTTCTTGATTGTTAGATCAAATGCAGTTGAATTTTGACCTACATGTGATGGCCTTGTCCTCAGTTAATGACTAGAGTGATCTATTTTCTGTTGATTTTTTTTGCCAATTTAAAGATCGATTTTTGCCTTATTGCTTAGGTTGTCATGTAGTTTATTTGATTTCTGTCATTGAAAGACAAAGGATTTCTCACCAATCAAGGCTGTGTTTCAGGTAAACATGGACAATAAGGACATTATAGAAATCACTGATATTAAGGAATATAACTTTTTAGTATTTCATTATATCAGGTTGGCTATTATATTTACCAAATTTTGTAAATAACTATTTGCATAGTACATTTTAGATGGCGCTTCCTATGTGGGGATGACCTGGATTCTATGACAAGTCAGACAAAGACTCTTAAAGCTTATGGTTTGTAATCTTAGAAAAAGCCAGCATAACTTTTAAAGGTAAATTTAAAAAATAAATCTGTTTATATGTGGGAAAGAATAGTGATAACTGCGTTCTCTGGCATGTAGGACTGTTTAAGAGTGTTTAACAAAGAGGTTTAGAAGGCAGTCACCCTGCCTTCTAGCCAGCCAAAGATAATTCAATGATGGGGTGCGTTTTCAAGAGAAGTTAAGAAAGAGAAGAACATGACTGTTAGTAAGCTTTATCTGAGTGAGATAAGAAAGGCATTCTAAGATTAAACATGGGAAAATAAGGATACAGAATGCTAGCGCTGGAGGCCAAGTATAGTGAGGACCTACCAATAAATACAAATAATAAGACACGTAGAAGGTGCATGTGAAAATTGAAGACTCACGCTAATTTTCTGAAGGAAGTATTTTAATGAAGTCAGAGTGCTGTGAGAATCATACTTACACCTAGAAAAATATATCAAATGAATTAAGTTTAAATTCAGGTGTCATCCTATAACAAACTAGCCATTAAGTGTATTCTAGAGCACTTTCTTAACCTCTGTCTGAAGTACCTGGAAAACCCTCATTAAAATTTCATTTATACTTGGTGATAGGCAGATTATTCCCAAGAATGTTGTCTAAATGCTGCTGAGAGATGTAATTTGACTGGCAAATTAATGGTTTCTGGTGATCTTAATGTTAACATAACATTTGGAAGCATTGCTCATCAGGGGTGCAATATTGTGTTTCACAAGATGCATGAGACAAAGGCACTTAATGAGTTTTGGCTGTGCTGCACATATTGTGCACAATTCTGTTCAAACTGTTACAGGCTTCCTGCCAAGATATGTAGGAGAAATTGCCGAAAAGATTAGTAGAAGAAATGATCCCATCCCTGCTGTGTACCCTTGTGATTGGTTTGTCAACAGTTGGAGAAAATTTTGGTATAGAGTGTAAACAATTAGTGTCAGTTCATAGGAAGGCTGATCCCCTCAATAAGATTTATGAGAAAGGAAATACATTTGGTTCTTGACTTAATGATAGGATTAAGTCTGATAAGCCTTCATTGATGGAAAAATACCATAAGTTGAAAATACGTTAATACACCTAGCCTACTGAACTTCAGAGCTGAGCAACACAATATGCTTTAGACTATTGGGCATTTACCCTTGTTATCACTGGGCTGACTGATTGCCTTCAGTTTGCTGATGCTGCCCAGCATCGCAGGAGAATTTTGTACTGCTTATTGCTAGCCTGGGAAAAGATCAGAATTTAAATTCAAAGTACAGTTTCTACTGCATAAGTATGCCTTACACATCATGGTAAAGTTGAAAATTGTACATCAGACCATCAAAAGTCAAGGACTATGTAGTGGCTCTATAGTGTTTTATTATTTCCTTCTTTATGATTAATGAGGGTTTTAATAGGTAATGGCTACTCCCAATATTCATTATTCACGCTTATTCACATTTTAAATAAATATTTCCTGTAATAAATTCCACTTGATATATGAGTCCTTCTAGAAAATGAGATGGCTACATGCATTGAAAATTTAATATTCCATTTCTGTACATAACTAAAACAAAATTATTCATATCTTCATTAAATTTTAAACATATATAAATAACAATTAAAAATGTTGTCCATTAGTAATCTTTAAATGAAAGGTAGCAAAGGCTGGTATCCTACATGGTCTACTATTTGGAGGACATAATTTTACAGATGTTATTACTGAGTTGAAGTTTTGCACAGTGGAAAAATATATCATCCATAAAATTGTAAACATACAACTGAAATAGTTTTATTAAAATTTTTTTGAAAATTCTTTAACATGTTTTATTTGCTGATTCACATTTTTGTCATATATTTTATTTGAAAGGGTCATCCTGTTGTGTGAAATAAGCTGGGCCCAGAAAGAAAAATATCACATATTATATGTGGGGGCTAAAATATAAAAGACAAATAGTAAAAATAAATTCCTGTGTGTACAAATATTGCTTCTAATACAATTTTGTAACCAGAAACCTTTTATTTAAAATATACAAACTTCATGCATTTCATGAATACAAATTTAGGAACATAGTGATTCTTCCCACCCTACCCACCCTCCCACCTACACTTCCACACTTCTTCCTCCTCCCACTCCTATTCTCATTCTTATTTTTTACTAACATTTGCTTTAAATTAATTGAGACACATAAGATTAAACCTATATTAAGTAAATAGTTTAACAAATGGTATAAAAAAAACCTGCTCCTCAGCCATCAAGACAAGGGATGTTCAGTGTTGTCGCAGCTCTAAGTGTCAATTTCACATCTATAGATAGAATATCTTTTAGGCTACATATAGGACAATATATGGAATTTGTCCTTTTGAAGCTGGCTTATTTCACTAAGTATAATTAAAAAAAAATTTTTTTTTTTTACAGAGTGGACAGTGAGAGAGAGAGAGAGACAGAATGAAAGATCTTCCTTTTGCCATTGGTTCACCCCCAATGGCCGTTGCGGCCGGCGGGCTGCGGCCGGCGCATCGTGCTGATCCAAAGCCAGGAGCCAGGCGCTTCTCCTGGTCTCCCATGCAGGTGCAGGGCCCAAGGACCTGAGCCATCCTCCACTGCACTCCCTGGCCACAGCAGAGAGCTGGCCTGGAAGAGGGGCAACCGGGACTAGAACCCGGTGTGCCGGCGCCACAGGCAGAGGATTAGCCTATTGAATCTCTGCACCAGCCTAAATATATTGTTTTCAAGTTGCATCTATTTTGTTGCAAATGACAGGGTTTCGTTTTTATTTTACTGCTGTATAGTATTCCATGGTGTACATATCCCATGATTTCTAATATCCAGTCTTCAATTGACAGACATTTGGGTTGATCCCATATCTTAGCTATTGTGAATTGAGCTGCAATAAACATGGGAGTACAGATAACTCTTTCATATGCTGATTTCATTTCCCTTGCGTAAATTCCCAGGAGTGGGATGGCTGGGACATGTGATAGGTCTAGGTTCAGAATTCTGAGGTATACTGTCTTCCGTACTGGCTGTACCAGTTTACATTACCACCAACAATGGATTAGAGTTCCTTTTTCCCCCACATCCTCGCCAGCATTTGTTGTTTGTTGATTTCTGTATGAAAGCCGTTTTAATGATGAAGTGAAACCTCCTTGTGGTTTTGATTTGTATTTCCCTAATGGCTAGTGATCCTGAACATTTTTTCATGTGTCTGTTGGCCATTTGGATTTCCTCTTTTGAAAAAATGCCTGCTTAAGTCCTTTTATAAACTAGACTGTTTGTTTTGTTGTTGTTGAGTTTCTTGAGCTCTTTATATATTTTGCATATTAATCCTTTATCAGTTGCACAGATTGCAAATAATTTCTCCCATTCTGTTGATTGCCTCTTCACTTTGCTGAGAGTTTCTTTTGCAGTGCAGAAGCTTCTCTGATGTAATCCCATTTGTCAATGTTGGCTTTGATTGCTTATGCCTCTGGGATCTTTTCTAAGACCTGTTTGCCTATGCCTATGTCTTGTAGGGTTTTCCCAATGTTCTCTAATAATTTGATGGTATTGGGACATAGACTTAGTTCTTTGATCCATTTTGATTGGATTTTTGTGTAAGGCGTAAGGTAGGGATCTTGCTTCATATTTCTGCATATGGATACCCAGTTTTCCCAGCACCATTTTTTGAAGAGACTGTTTTTGCTGTGGGGATTGATTTTAGCTCCTTTGTCAAAGATAAGGTGGTTGTAGATGAGTGGGTTAATTTTTAGAGTTTCTATTCAGTTCTATAGGTCTACATATCTATTTTATTTTATTTTATTTTTTTTTTGCCAGTAACAGGCTGTTTTGATTGTAACTGCCCTGTAGTATGTCTTGAAATCTTATTGTCTTGTGATGTCTCCGGCTTTGTTTTGGTTGTATATGATTGTTTTAGGTATTCGGGGTCTTCAGTGTTTCTAGAAGTGGAGCAGCCAGGATTCGAACTGGTGTTCATATGAGATACCTGTGGCAATTTTACTTTCTACGCTACAGCATGGGCCCCCAGAGCCAGTTTCAGTGTTAGATTTCTAACATTGTTTTTGCTAGATCTAATAAGAATGTCTTTGGTATTTTGATGGTATTGAATTGAATCTGTAAATTGCTTTCAGTAGTATAGACATTTTGATGCTGTTGACTCTTCCAATCCATGAATATGGGAGATTTTTCCATTTTTTTGTGTTTTGTTCTGTTTCCTTAATGTTTTGTTATTCTCATTGTAGAGAACTTTGATGCCTTTAGTTAAACATATTCTAAGGTATTTAATTTTTTTTTTTTGTAGCTATTATGAATGAGACTGATCTTAGTTCTTTCTCTGGCATGGCATTGTTTGTGTCTATTGATTTTCGTGTGCTAATTTTATATCCTGCCACTTTACCAAACTCTTTTTTATGAGTTCCAATAGTCTCTCAGTAGTGTCTTTGGGTCCCCTATATAGAGAATCATATCATCTGCAAATAGGGATGGTTTGACTTCCTCCTTCCAAATTTGTATCCCTTTTATTTATTTTTCTTGCCTAATGGCTCTGGCTAAAATTTCCAGGACTACATTGAATAGCAGTGGTGAGAGTGGGTACCTTTGGTTCCAAATCTTAGCATGAATGGTTCCAGCTTTTCCCCATTCAGTAGGATGTTGGCCATGGGTTTGTCATAGAGTGCCTTGATTGTGTTGAGTAATGTTCCTTGTATACCCAGTTTGCTTAAGGTTTTCATCATGAAAGCATGTTGTATTTTATCAGATCCTTTCTCTTTATCTATTGAAATAATTATATGGTTTTTGTTCTTCATTTTGTTAATGTGATGTATTACATTGATTTGTGAATGTTGCACCATACCTGCATACTAGGAATAAATCCCACTTGGTTTGGTGAATGATCTTTCTGATGTGTTGTTCGATTCGACTGGCTAGTATTCTCTTTAGGATTTTTCTGTCTGTGTTCATCAGAGAAATTGATCTATGGTCCTCTTTCTCTGTTACCTTTTTCAGGTTTAGAATTAAGGATGCTGGCTTCATAGAAGGAGTTTGGGAGGATTCCCTCCCCTTCAGTTGTTTTGAATAGCTTGGGAAGAATTGGAGTTAGTTCTTTAAATGTCTGATAGAATTCAGCACAGAAGCTATCAGGTCCTGGGCATTTCTTTTTTGGGAGGGTCTTTATTACTGATTCCGTTTCCATTTTAGCAAATATAATTTTGTGAAATTGTTTTATACTTTTGTTAAACCAATGATTAAGAATCATATACTGTTAGAATTTTACTGATCTGTGATTACTTTAAAATTTACTGTTTATGGGAGAAGTAGTCATTTTTCTGTTCCATTATTATTTATAGCCATTGTTTATATTCACACTAAATTAAGGTCTTCTTGTATTTTACTTGTTAAAATTCTTATTTGCTGAAATATTATGCATTTTTACTGTAATGTAAATTTAAAATATGTTATTTCAAAAACTACAAAAAGAGAGAAGGGAGACTGGGAGGGAGGGGAAGGGGGGAAGGGAGCAAGCAGGAGAATGCCATTATGTTTTTAGAATTGTATATACAAACCATATTGAATCTCTAAAGTAATTAAACATTAAAATAAAAGTGTTTAAGGAAACATAAAAAAGCACAGAAGTAAGCCCTATCATCAGTGTATAAATAAATGTTTTACATAGTAGTAAAACTTAACTAACTTTTTTGTTATACCACTGTAAAATATACAGGTGTTTCTTGAATGTTTGCTACATGCTAGGGATTATTCAAATCAATATATACACACACATACATATATGTACACACACAAATACACATTTCAATTTCCAGAGATCCTATGAATTAGTTATTTTTTTTCAGCATCATTTAATAGATAAAAAAGGTAGATCTTGGGAAACTGCAATTATGTCCAACACACAGCCAAAAACTGGTGAAGTAAGAATTCAGTCCTGGTAGTCTGATTATGGAGTCAGGCCTGTGGACTACTGCATGTACTTCCTATTTTAGCGTAGCTCAGAATAAATGTTTGTAGTGGGTATAATTGAATTATATAATGTTTCAAAATTAGGGAGTACTAATGTAGAGCATAATACTAACGTGGAACACAATAGCTGAAATAAGATGTGAAATCACTGTTTGCATTTAAAACTGTATATAAATTATATATAACATAATTAAATTTACATAATTCACATAAAATTTTATGTAATTTATATAAATATAGAATTAAATTCATATAGTACATAATTAAATTATATAAATTATATATATATATATATATATATATGTAATTGATATCTTCTAGAGGAGGATGGCCCCAGTCCTTAGTCTCCTGCACACATGTGGCAGATACAGAAGCTCCTGCTCTTGACTTCAGTCTTCCCAGCCCTGGCCATTGTGGCCATTTAGGGAGTGAACCAGCAGGTGGAAGACCTCTCTCTGTCTCTGTCTCTGTTCCTCTCTCTGTCTCTATATATATTTCAAATAAATAAATCTTTTAAAAAAATATAGCTACCAATACATTTAAAACTAGAAATAGTTTTTTTTTTTTTTTTTTGTAAAGATTTATTGTTTATTTGAAAGGCAGAAATACAGAGAGAGAAGGGGAGACAGAGAGATCTTTCATCCACTGGTTTACTCCCCAGATGACCTCAACAGCTAAGGCTGGGCCAGGCCGAAGTCAGGAGCTAGGAGCATCTTCTAGGTCTCCCACATTGATACAGGGGCCTGAGGATTTGGGCCATCTTCTGCTTTCCCAAGCACATTTGCAGGGAACTCAATTGGAAGTGGAGCAGCCAGGACTCCAACTGGTGCTTACATGAAATGCCAGTGCTACAGGCCATGGCTTTAACTGGGTGTGCTTCAGTGCTATTTATACAAATACATTACCAGTTTAACCATCTCAAGTAGGCAGTTCAGAAACATTAAGTATTCACATGGTTGTATATCACTGCTACCCATCTGTAGAACTTTTTCATCATCCCAAATTGAAATTTAATGTGTATGGACATATTAATAAGACTCCCCATGACCCTCTTTTCCTGACTCTGTTCTACTCTACTCCCTATACAGCACTATTCTGCTTTCTTTAGGAATTTGTTAGTACTATTTTTATTGAAAATGCTTAAATATTTCACTTTCATTTCAAATATATTATTTTTAAGTTTTTCTTTTTTCTTTTTGCATTTTAAACTCTCATTTAGAGCACAAAGTTACAACTCAGTCTCTATTTGAATTGTCACAAATTCTCTGTTAGTGAATTAGAGACTTCACTAAGAATCCCACAATGTTACCCTCCTACCGGTATTGAGGGTGGGTCTTTGGATACTGATGACCCAGTTTAATGTTTGCAAGCAAGGTGATTGTTGTCCTATCTCTTATCTTGACCTTCAGACATAATAATGTTAAGTTGGGTGAATACTTTCTAACTATTTTAAGATTCTTTTTAATCCTCTTAGCATTTTAGATTACTAGCAAGCACAAGGATTTAATCCATCAAAAACCAAGCAACAGATGTCAGGGATTCTAGATATCTCCCCTGGTATGACCTAGTTTTGTTTTCAGGAATCATCGGTGCTGAGAAAAAGAAGAATGTTTATTTCATGCCAGCTAAGCAGTACGTTTGGAAATTATCCTCTCAAACAACTTGTGAAGAACAGCCTTGTTTTACTTAAGGACAGAGTAATAAAGCAGGAGGAGCACACACAGGGCTTAGCAAGTAAGATGCCTGTGTCCCCTATCAGAGTGCCTGGCCTTGGTATCCAGCTCCAGCACTCAGTTCCAGGTTCTTGCCAAAGCAGGTTCTGGGAGGCAGGTGAAGGCTCAGGGAGTTGGGTCCCTGCCACCCACGTGGGAGACTTACATTGAGTTCTCAGTTCCTAGCTTTGGCCCGGCCCAGTTTTGGCCATTTTGGGCATTTGAGGAGTGAACCAGAAGATGGGAGCTCTGTCTGTTCTGTCTAACAAACAAATAAAAAAGCAGATATCAACCAAATTCATTTCCCAGTGAGGAGAACGTCTTGATCTAAATCCATAGGGATATTTTTGGTATCTTCTGCAGAAATAGATTAAATGGGAAGGTTTCTAACAAACTTAAGTTTCATTGAGTAATGTCTAATCTTGGCTAAGCAAATGATCAAAAAACAATGATGAGGTGAGCCCAGGGTGTGAATCCCACTGAATATTTTCTGAGGAAATTTTGCTGAGTTTGGGCTTTCCCAGACTTGCTATATCTCACAAGAAACCAATGTGTTCCCTCCTTCATCCTTTTTTTTTTTTTTTTAATGTTTGATTGTTAATTGGGATGAGCTTTATTTTTTTAAAAAAAATTTATTTTTTATTTTAGAGTCAGTGTTACACAGAGAGAGGAGAGGCAGAGAGAGAGAGAGAGAGAGAGAGAGAGAGAGAGGTCTTCCATCTGATGGTTCACTCCCCAATTGGCTGCAACGGCCAGGGCTGCGCCGATCTGAAGCCAGAAGCCAAGAGCTTCTTCCGGGTTTCCCATGTGGCTGCAGGGGCCCAAGGATTTGGGCCATCTTTCTACTGCTATCCCAGGCCATAGCAGAGAGCTGGATAGGAAATGGAGCAGCTGGGTCTCAAACCGGCACCCACATGGGGTGCTGGCCCTTCAGGCCAGGGCGTTAACCCACTGGGCCGCAATGCCGGTCCCTCCCTTCATTCTGATATAACAACTATGGCCCCTGATCTCATTTTTTTTTTTTTTTTTAACTGCATAGGGAATTACAAAGGGAATTACAGAAGGGGAAAAATTGAAACACAGTAATACTTTATAAGAGGTGTCTTCCATCTGCTGGTTCACTCCCTAATTGGCCTTAATGGCCAGAGCTGTGATGATCTGAAGCCAGGAGCCAGTAGCTTCTTCCCGGTCTCCCACGTGGGTGCAGGGGCGCAAGGACTTGGGTCATCTTTTATTGCTTTCCCAGGCCATAGTAGAGAGCAGGATTGGAAGTGGAGCAGCCAGGACTCAAACCCCCGCTCGCATGGGATGCCGGCACTGCAGGTGGTGGCTTTACTGCTACTATGCCACAGAGCAGGCCCCTCCTTCACACTCTTAACCATTGACAAATTGGTACTCACACATCATTGAGAACCCTTGTGCTGACTATAGCCCCTAAAAAGGAGAAAGAGACTAGCCAGTGGCAGGCCTAGTATAGGTACTTTGTTGTCCACTTGGAATGATAGGGAAGTGTAGAACTGGGGATTCCAACTATGTTTCTGCCAACAGTCTTGAATACTAAGCCCCCCAAAATAGATAAAGTAATAGGAGCTATGAAAAAAAAATGAGATCAAAGTGATAACTACTACAGAACCAATCTAGGAAGGTCCCAGGACTGAGGCCACAAGGACATAATCCATGGGTTTATCAACACAAATTCCAATTCTTTGGGAATAAGCAAAAAATCAAGTTAGCATGTAAAGACAAGTGTTGTATTATTTTGATTTTAGAATCTGATAATTTTTTAGTTAATAGATTTTACTAGTTTTTATATTTTTTATTTAAAAGAGTGACAGAAAAAAATAATACTACCCAAATGCCTGCAATAGCCCGGGCTGGGTCAGGCTGAAGGCAGGAGCATAGAAATCTATTTGAGTCGCCTATATGGGTTTCAGGGATCCAAGTACTTGAACCTCACCTATTGCTGTCTCAGGGTGCTTATTGGAGGAAGCAGTATCTGGCATTTCAATATGGGATTTGGGCATCCCTATAAATAGGTTAACCATTGTATCACAATGTTCACTCCAATAACTTATGTTTATATTGGTTCAAGTAAAATAGCTATGATTTGTTAGAGACACATAGCTTGGGTCGCGATCTTGTACTGGTTTTCCCAGTAATTTCCTGATTACTGGATTAGCGCTAAAAGTGCAATGTCCCTAGAATCTCATTAGACTTGGGCAGTCTTCTATGGCCAGTTATTTTAAATTCATGGCACATTGTGTATGACTGTAACTTCATTTTCTCATATACCTATTATAGTTTTTTTTTTTACTGTGTGTTTTGTCTTTTCTTTATCTGTAAGATAAACAAACAAGTAGCTTGTTTTCAAAAGGAGGAGACAAAATGTTGTTAAAAGCAGTTGCATTTAATGCTTAAAGTGATATTTCTTGACTTTGTTACCTGGCTGGTGACCAGATGTTCTAGGAATGTATCTTAATTGATTATAATGTCTGGTTTCAAAATGTACACGAATGTGTTTGGAAAATCTTTGGGACATATGGGTCTTCCTTAAGGATAATTCACTCTGATGGAAAGGAAGAGGAAATACCTGTTAGGATTATTTTGCTTAGATAATTCATCCAAAATGGTTTCTTTTTTTCTAAGGTAAACATTTTGTACAATGCATTGCCCTCCAAACAGTACTTTAGTACCTTTGTTACCGAAGAAGCAAGGGTTCTTGTCTTCACACAAGAAAGAATTCAGGCGTGAGACCGAGAGTAGTGGAAAGCAAAATAGCAAGGTTTATTTGGGTAGGGACATCCATAAGAACAGATGGGCAGCTCTCCAGACAGAGCCTGAGAGAGAGTGCCCAGTCGCTCAGACTGGGGGAGAGCGGGGTTACATGATTGAGTGGAGAGAATACACCTGGGCAGGCCAGGCGGGTGGCTCAGCAGAGAGGCAGAGGGCTGAGCTCGCAGTCCAGTTGAGGCCAGGGATTTTTAAGGGGATGGGTCTTGCCTCCCCACCTCTTCTCCTCCTGGAACAAAGGACTTTTTAGATGTAAATACAAAAAATTCCTATCTGAGTTTTCTCCCTGAAGTTATCAGACAGGGGGAAGCCTGGCTGGCATCACCCCGCCTTAGAGGAGCCTTAGAGGAAGGATGGTTATTGGGTAGAAGGGGCAGGGCATTTGAAGTGCAGATACTAGGCTGCACCTGGAAGGTTACTGAGATGACTTTGAGATGTGGATGCTGGACCTAGATGTCAACTCCTTAGGCCTTTGTCACACACACATAAGCTCATTTCTGACTTCCTGCCTAACACCTTCTTATACCTTTCGATACTTTGTGTTTCAATTTTATTTCAAAGTATATTCCAATTTTCTTTTCAACCTGTGTTTGAATATATTATTTAACTATATATTGCTTAATCTGCAAAGAGTTGGATGATTAACAGATATTGTTCTGTTATTTCTAATTTCATTTTGTTTACAATAAGAGAAGATACTTTGTGTGATACCATTTCTTTTCAGTTTGTTGAGGCTATAGCACAAATTGTCCACATGTCTTAGGTCCACTTGAAAATAATGTTTGGTCTGCTATTGTGTTAATGTAGTTGATCTTGAAGTTTTCTAGATGCTTAATGACTTTCTGTGCACCTACTTTATCAATTACTGAGAGTTGTGTAGGAGTATTGATAAACAGTTGTGAATTTGTATATTTTGCCTTTTATTATGTCAAGCTTTTTCTTTTGTTTTGAAACTCTTGGGGTATATATGCAGTTTAGGATTTTAATGTCACCATGATAATTTTTATGACATCATTAGTAAGGGGGATGAAGAGAGAGAGAGAGAGAGGGAGAGAGAGAGAGAGAGAAAGAGAGAAATATCTTTTATCTTCTGGTTTACTCCCTGTATGCCTACAAAAGCTGATGCTGGGCCAGGCCAGAGCCAGGATACAGAATCTTCACTTGGTTCTTCCATGTGGGTTGCAGGGACCCAAGCATTTGAGAAACATCTGCTGCCTTCTCAGCACACTGTACCAGGAATCTGGACTAGTGCTGCAGGACAGGATGCACTGTAGTACAGCACCCACCCATTTCCTTTGATTTTGCATGATTCTCCCATCATTTTTCCTTAACTTTTCCATGTTTTTATATGTAAAGTGCATTTCTTATAGACAGCATATTTTTGGCTCTATTTATTGCTCAATTGTATAGCTCTGTATTTTTGTTAGTATGTTTAGGCAATTTACCCTTAATGTAACTGTTTCTGTGGTTTCATTAAAATGTACCTAATGATTAATTGTTTTTTTATTTATTGTACCTGCTTTTTCCTCCAATTTTCTCCATTCTCACTGATTAAATTTTTATTATGATTCCATTTGAACCTATTAGCTTACTATTGATACCTTAATGTTATTTGTAGTATTTCCCTAAGTTTTATAATATGCATCTTTAATCAAAGTCTACTTTATTTTTAACGATTTATTTTATTTATTTGAAAGACAGAGTTATGGAGAGAGGGAGAGACAGAGAGAGATCTTCCATCCGCTGGTTTACCCCCCAGATGGCTGCAACGGCTGGAGCTACACAGATCCAAAGCCAGGGGCCCAAGGATTTGGGTCATTTTCTACTGCTTTCCCAGGCCATAGCAGAGAGCTGGATTGGAAGAGGAGCAGCTGGGACTAGAACCGGTGCCCATATGGGATGCTGGTGCTTCAGGCCAGGGCTTTAACCCACTGCACCACAGTGCCAGCCCCAAAGTCTACCTTTAGGTAGAATTTATCACTTTATCTGCAATGCCAGAAATTTTAATTGGAGTATACTCCTAATTAATTCCTCCCAATATATTGGTACTATTGCCATAAACTCTTCGTAAATCAGAACATGAAAGTCCTCAGGCCAAAACTGTTTAAACTCATTCTTTGTATGTAATTTATGGCATTTTTTGTGCTGCAAAGGCATAGTTGTGAAACTGATAAAAATTTTACGGCCCAGAAAGCCAAACATATTTACTATATAGTCCTTTAAATAAATAAGTTTGCCAATCTCTGATTTAGATAATAAGTTATCCTTGTTAAGTGATTGTGAAAGATAGGAATGTCTTTTGTATTTACTTTTACTTTAATCAGATTCAGGGATCTTCATTTCCCCCTCTAGGTTTTTGTCTTGTTTCATTGTCTTGCTGAAGAACTTCATTTAGCATTTCTTGTAGTGCAGGTCTGTTGGTGATGAATTCTCTCAGTTTTATTTTGTCTGCAAATACATATACTTTTTTAAAAAAAATTATTCTTTCTCTCTTCAATGTTTTCTTTCTGTCCTTCCATAGGCTGACTTGCATAGTTTCTGTTAAGAATTATGTTCTGGGGGCAGACGCTGTGGCATAACTGGTAGGGCCGCTGCCTGCAGTGCCAGCATTCCATATGAGCGCTGGTTCTAGTCATGGCTGCTCCACTTCCAATCCAGCTCTCTGCTATGGCCTGGGAAAGCAGTGGAGGATGGGCCAAGTCCTTGGGCCCCTGCACTAATGTGGGAGAAGCTCCTGGCTCCTGGCTTTGGATTGGCACAGCTGTGGCCATTGCGGCCATCTGGGGAGTGAACCAGTGGATGGAAGATCTCTCTCTCTCTCTCTCTTTCTGCCTCTCCTCTGTGTAACTCTGACTTTCAAGTAAAATAAATAAAAAAAAAATTATGTTCTAGGGGCTGGTGTTTTGGTGAAGCGGGTTAAACCACAGTTTGCAATGCTAGGATCCCATATCAGAACTCTAATTCAAGTCCCAACTGCTTCTGATCCATCTCCCTGCTAATATGCCTGGGAAAGCAGGCACTGGAGACCTTGATGGAGTTCCAGGCTCCTGGCTTCAGCCTGGACCAGCCCTAGCTGTTGTGGGCTTTTGCAGAGTGAACCAGTGGATGAAAGATCTATCCTCCCTCCCTCCCTTTTTTCCCTCTTTCTTTTCTTTCTCCTTTCTCTCTTTCGCCTTTCTTTTTTCCCACCCCTCCTCCTCCCCTCCACCTTTCCTCCCCTTCCTTTTCTTCCCTTCCCTTCCCTTCCCCTCCCCTCCCCTCCCTCCCTCCCTCCCTTCCTTCCTTCCTTCCTTCCTTCTCTCTCTTTCTCTCTCTTTTCCTCCTTCCCTCCCTTCTGCCTGTCACTCTGACTCAAATAAATAAATCCTTTTTTTTTTCCCAAAAAAAAAAAGTACTTAAAAAAAGAACTGTGCTCTGATCCTCACTTTGGTTTCTTTTTATGTAATATGTCTGTTTTGTCTGCATGTAATGTTTTCTCTTTGTCATAATATCGCACTATTGGAATTTCATGTCTCTGGACCTGTGTTGTTTTCCTTGCTCTTTTTCTTTATATTTTCCTACTGGAATTCCAGTTACATTTATATTTGTCTACTTGATGTTTTTTCTACTAATCTTTAATTCTCTATTTTTCCCCCCATTGTTGTTATTTTTCTTTTAATTTCTATTGACTTTCTGTTTACAGATTACTTTCTTGTGTTAAGTCTGCTGATGAGTTTCTCAAAGGCATTTACCTTAGCTGGTGCTGCCATAATAAAAGAACATATGCTGAGCAACTTGAACAACAGGAATTTATTTCACAGAGTTCTGGAGACTGAAGGTACAAGATCAAGGTGGCAGCAGGCTAGGTGTCTGGCAGTGGGGCTTTCTTCTGAGTTGCGGATGACCGCCTTCTGTCTTCACATGGCCTTCCCTTGATGTGTACAGGAAGAAAAGGAGAGGAGGAAATTCTAAGGTGTCCGTTCTTACGAAAGCACTAATTCCAACATAAGGGTCTCTCTCATGACGTCTTTTAAGTGTAATCAGCTTCTAACAACGCTTCCGTCTCCAAGTAGCATCAGATTGGGGGTTAGTGCTCGAAGGTGTACGTTTGGGCGGAACCACAGTGGCAGCATTCATCATTGCTACCACTGGTTTTGTTTCTAGCAATGCCTTTTACCTCTTATCATTTTCATTTTCCTGTTGCAGTTATACAAGGTTATTAATAGTTGCTAGTGTTTTCACTAAATCCTCTAATATGTTAATCAAAAAATTGGTCTAATAGTTTTAATATTCCCTTTGATTCTGTTTGGATAGTGTCTAGTATCCTTCTTTCAAATTCACTCTTCTTTTCCCTACTATTGTCTAATATCCTAAACCTACCACATAGAATAGTTTACATTTACCTATTGAGATTTCCTGTTTATTTCCTTATTATGTATATACTTTATTTTGAATCCTTCAATATATTTTATTCATTTTTTTCAATATACTTTAAATCACTGCATTGAAGTCTTTGGTAATTTGATAATTTTTATTGTTGTGTTGAGATCTGTATCTATTGATTGATTTTTGTTTTATCTTTTCCTCTTTTCATATTTGAGAATGTTTTACTGGATGCTGGAAATTTTTGATATTACATTTCTAAGTACCTGAGTTTTATGGTCTTTCTTAGAATGTTATATTTTGTTCCAGTGGATAATTTATTTACTACAGTGTATCTTTTGTCATTTCAAGGTTGGCCTTTAAGCTGCATTAGGACACTGGTAGAGTGGAGTTTGTATGCTCTTTCTTGATTCTGCTGAACAATTGGAATGTTCATTGAGGTTGGTCCACTCTTCATGACCTTGTATGTCTCCAAGACTATTACTGACATTTTTAACTTAATGTATATGGAATTATATACATAAAATGCCATCATTTAACTCTCCTTATTTCTTCTATTGCTTGTGCAGACATGGTAGACAGAGAATTAGCCTTCCACAGGTGACCGTATTAAATGCAAAAGTAAATTAAGTTGCGGATAAAATGAAGGTTGTTACTCAGTGGATCTTAAAATGAGGAAAATTATCTTGAGTTATCCAGTTGGATCTATAATAAACACAGAGGTCTAGAATGGTAGATGCCCTAAACAGCACTCTAGCCTCAGAATTAGCCCTTAAGGCATTCGGATCTGGCTGAAGAGCCCATGAGAGTATTTTAGGCAAGGAAAGCCAAGACACTCTGGAAAAAAAATAAAAATTAAAAAAAAAATAAAAAAAATAAAAAAACAAAAACCTAAATGAAAGATCTCTGCGAGTGAGATCCCAGTGGAAAGAACGGGCCATCAAAGAAGGAGGTACCTTTCTCTGAAGGAAGGAGACAGCTATAGCACTATGTTGTTCCACTTTGACTATGACCTTGTCTGAATAGGATTGGAGTTGACGAACTCAAAAGGCTTTCATAGCCTTGGCAACTCATGACAAGAGCCTAGGATAATTACTGACGCAATAAACAAGAGTGTCAATTGTTAAGTCAACAACACGGGTCACTGTACACTTACTCCCCATGTAGAATCTCTGTCCTTAATGTGTTGTACAATGTGAATTAATAGTATAACTAGTACTCAAACAGTACTTTACACTTTGTGTTTCAGTGGGAGTGCAAACTGTTGAAATCTTTACTTAGTATATACTAAATTGATCTTCTGTATATAAACAGAATTGAAAATGAATCTTGATGTGAATGGAATGGGAGAGAGAGCAGGAGATGGGAGGGTTGAGGGTGGGAGGGAAGTTTGGGGGGAGAAGAAAGCAATTGTAATCCATAAGCTGTACTTTGGAAATTTATATTTATTAAATAAAAGTTAAAAAAATTATTTATTTATTTGAAAGAGTTGCAGAGAGAGAGAGAGAGAGAGCGAGTGAGCATGTACATCCACTTGCTAGTTGACTCCCCAAATGGCTGCAATGGCTAGAGCTTAACCGATCTGAAGCCAGGAGCTTCTTCTGGGTCTCCCACATGGTTACACCAGCCCAGGTACTTGAGCTGTCATCTGTGGCTTTTCCAAGTGCATTAGCAGGGAACTGGATCAGAAGTGGATCAGCTGGGACTCAGAGCAGTGCCCATATGGCATGCTGACACTGCAGGCAGTGGCTTTACCAGCTATGCCACAGCGCCGGGCCCAACACAAGGATCTTTAAAACTGGAAGAGGGACACAGAAAAATGTTAAAATGATTTGATGTAAGAAATACTTGACTGGAAATTTCAGGCTTTGCGAATAGAATGAGGTTCTCATGAACCAAGAAAGGAGGGCAGTCTCTGTCGGCTGGAAGAGGCAAGAACGTGGAGCCTCTTGGAAAGAAAATAGCCCAGCTGATTTAGCCTGGTGGAGCCTGCTTTTTATTTCTGATCTCTAAAGCTACAGGATAATAAACTTGTGTGGTTTTAAGCCCTTAAGTATATGATAACTTGTTTTATTGTAAAATAGGAAACTAATAACAGGGACCAAAACATGAACAGGAAAACTGTCAGTTTTTACATACACAGAAGAGTCTTAGAGTAAATAATGAGAAAACTCAATTCGCAGAAACTCTCTTTTCATCTGGAGAAAAGGTCTTACTTCAAAGCATGATATACTAAGCATTTTCTGCTTTTGTTCAAGTTAATTTTTGTCATCTGAAGTCACTGAGAATAGCTTCTATTTTTAAAACCGTGTTATTAAAGTATGATTGATATATGAAAAGTTGTACATAGTTAATGTATACATGTAGAAGAGTATGGGCATAGATGTATAGCCATGAATCTATTATTATCATCAAGGCCATTAATGTATCTAGCAATTCTCAAAGTTTCCTTCTGCCTACTTTATTATTTTTAGTGTGCGTGTGTGTGCGTGTGTGTGTGGTCAGGACACTTAATGTAAGATCTACTCTCCTAGCAGGTTTTTAAGTAGATGATACAGCATTGTTAGCTATAGCACTCTGTTGTATAGTCAATAAACTGAAGGTTTGTACCTTGTAACTCTCTTAACAACATCTCTTCTTTCCCTAGGTCCCTTACAACCACCATTCTACTCTCTGCTTCTCTGAGTTTAACTATTTTATACGCTATGTGCAAGTGAGATCATTCCTTGCTTGTTTTCTGTGTCAGGTGTATTTCACTTAATAAGCCTCTCAATATCCATTTATGTTGTCACAAATAGCAGCGTTTACTTGAGGGGCCAGAGCTGTGGTGCAACAGGTAAGCCATGGCCTACAGCACTGGAATCCCATATGGGTGCTGGTTTGTGTCCTGGCTGTCCCATTTCCATCTAGCTCCTTGCTAATGTGCCTGGGAAAGCTGCAGAGGATGGACCAAGTCCTTGGGCCCCTGCCCTGACGTGATCTGGAAGAAACTCCTGGCACCTGACTCCTAGCTTTAGCCTGGCCCAGTCCTGGTTGTTGAGGCCATTTGGAGAGTGAACCAGTGGATGGAAGATCTCTCTGTACATCTCTCCTTCTCTCTCTGTGTAACTTTGTCTGCCTTTCAAATAAATAAATGCATCTTAAAAATGATTAAATAATCCATTTTAGGTTTATGCTATATTTCTTTGCATAGTCATTCATTTATGAACACTTAGATTGTTTCAATATCTTGACTATTGTTAATAATGCTGCAGTGAACCTGAGTGTATAGATAGAGTTTTCAATCCTGATTTCAATTCCTTTGAATATATACCAAGAAATGGGATTGCTAGATCATATGGAGGTTCTGTTTGCATACCTTTGAGGAAAGTCCATACTGTTTTCCATAATGGCAGCACCAAGTTACATTAAAGTGTTCCTTTAATGTAACTCCCCAGTCTAGCCAGTACTTTTTATCTTCTTAAAGTCATCCTGACAGATGTGAGGTAATATCTCATTGTGGTTTTGATTGGCATTGCACTGATGGTTAGTAGTATTCCACATTCTTTTATGTAGCTGTTGGCCATTTGTATATCTTCTTTGGAGAAAAATCTATGCAAATCCTTTGCTTATACTTCAGTCAGGGTATTCTTGTTGAGTCCTGTGAGTTCCCTGTGTATTTTGGCTATGAACCCTTTTATCAGTTGCATAGTTTCCAAATATTTATCCTGTTTCTATAGATGATCTTTTCAACTTGATTGATTGTGCAGATTTGCTTTAATGTAATCCCACTTGCATACTATTGCTTTTGTTGCCTGAGCTTTTGGTGTCAAAGGAAAAAAGTCATTGTCAACATCAATGTTAATGAACATGTTCCCTATTTTTTTTTCTAGGAGTTTTGTGGTTTCAGGTCTTAAATTTAAGTCTTTAGACTATTTTGGCATGGTTTTTTTATATGGTGTAACATAAGGATCCAATATCATTATTTTGTTTGTGGATATCTAGTTTTCCAATACCATTTATTAAACATGTTACCATTATCTCATTTTGTGTTTTTGGCTCCCTTGTTAAAAGTTGGTTGACTTATATGCATTGTGTTTATCTCTGGGTTCTTTGTTCTGTTCCATTTTGTGTCCTTTATTATGTCATTACCATACTGTTTTGATAAAGTAGTTTTATGCCATAATTTTGATAGTGATTGCACTGAATCTGAAGATTGCTTTGAGTAGTATGGATATTTTTAGCAATGTTAGTTTTTTCAGTGCGTGTGCATGGAAAATCTTTTCATTAAATGTGTCTATTTAATTCCTTTCATCAGTATTTTATAGTTTCTTTCTATTGTTCTGTTAAGTTTACACAAAATTTTTAATGGTATTGTACTTTGGACTCTTCTTGTATCTGTATTTTCGGATATTTCACAGTTAATGTATAGGGATATAACTGAATTTTGCACATTGATTTTGTATCCTGAGACTTCACTGACCTCATTTATTAGTTTTTTTTTGTATTGTTTATTTATTTTAAAGATTATTTATTTGAAAGAGTCACACAGGAAGAGGAATAGACAGAAAGAGAGAGAGAGAGAGCGAGAGAGCGAGCAAGCTACCTTCCATTCAGTGATTCACTCCCCAAGTGGCTGCAACAGCCAGATCTAGGCCAGGCCGAAGCCAGGAGTCAGGAGATTCCTCTGGATCTCCCACATTGGTGCAAGGGCCCAAGCACTTGGGGCATCTTCTGCTGCTTTCCAAGGCACATTAGCAGAGAGCTGGATTGGAAATGGAGCATCCAGATCTTGAACTGTTGCCCATATGGGATCCCAGCATACAGGCAGTGGCTTTACACTCTATACCTCAATACCATCCCCCACTTAGTTGTTTTAATAGTTTCATGGTGGAATCTTTTAGGATTTTCTATATATAATATATATCATTGGCAGTATAAATTTACTTCATCTTTTCCAATTTGTGTGACTTTATTTTCTTGCCTTATTGATCTGGAAATGATTTCCAATTCTATGTTGCTTAGAAATAGGGAAAGTGTGCATCCTTGTTTTGTTCCTGACAGAGAAAAAGATGTCAATTTTTCTTTATAAATATTTATTTCTGTATTTAATTGAAAGGCGATGTGACAGAGAGGAGAAAGAGAGGGAGAGGTAAGAAGTGGGAGAGAGAGATCATCCAACTGCTGGTTCACTCTTCCAAGTGTTTGCAGTTGTCATGGCTGGCCCAGGCTGACACCCGAAGCCAGAAGCCAGGAACTTCATCCAGATATCCCACATGTGTGGTAGGGAGCCAAGTACTTGGGCCATTATTCACTGCTTTCTCAGGTGCATTAGTAGGAAGGTGGATCAGAAGTAGAGTAGCTGACACTTGAACCAGCATTCTGATATAAGATGCCAACTGGTGGCTTAACCTACTGCACCACAGTGTTGGCTCTGAAAAGTTTTCAGCTTTTCACCACTGAATGTGAATTGAGTTGCAATAAACACTGAGTTGCAGACAGCTCTTCTATTTGCCAATTTAATTTCCTTTGGGTAAATTCCAAGGAGTGGGATGGCTGGATTGCATGGTAGGGTTATATTCAGATTTCTGGCTGGCTGCAGAGTCTTGTACACAATGTTTTAGGAGCATATAGGGTACTTCGTATGGGCATGTGATGCATCAGAGAGATGACTATGGTGCTAGAGCCACACATTGGTTGGTTGGTGAGGTATTCAGGTTAGTTGTCCTGTGGAGTTCATGTGCAGGTTTCTCGATGGGGTCTTCAGTCTTGTGGAAGGGGTTGTGGCTATTTATTTAAATCAACATACCAGTTCCTGTGACCTAGCACCCCTTCTCCCTGTTTCCAGCTGCCCTCAGGTAACCTGACTGCTTCAGGCCTCCCAGTGCTCTGAGTGGGCAGCATCTCTCAGCCTGGAGAAGCTGAGCACTTACTGCTGGGACTCTCTTCTGTGGACGAAGTTGTGAGCAAAGGGAACCCACCTCAGCGTGTAACTTTGCCGTCTTAGTGAAGAGTTAGGTGGGCACAGTGAGAGTGTTCTTTTCCTCCTAAACACATCCACTTGGTTTTATTTTTTCTTCACCGAGGTTGTGGAACCTCTTAGTTGGGCTCTGGGGATCAGAGAAAGATATACTTACCTATGGATGATCGCCAAAATCACAATTTCTCTGTGGAGAGAGGGCTAGACCCACCTGTTCTAAGGTGATTCAGATATTTTCTGAACAGATTTTTATGTTTTTTTTTTTTTTTCCTGTGTGTGTGTCACTAGGCTCTTCATGGCCCCATGTTGCCTAGGGAAATACTGACATGTACTTTGTGTGACTTGCTTCTTCATCATCAACTCTTTTGGAGAAACAGATACTTAATTTTACATTAAAATGAAAATGCTAGTTCATTCCAGCTTAATACTTTTTTTCACAAAATATGAAAATAAGTACAAATAGTAAATTACATGAATAGCAGGGAGTTAGACCATACCAAAACAACAGCAAGTTTCCCTATATTCCATGGAAGCCTTGCTTAGCCTCTGTCATGAATTTTACACTCTTTAATCAGTCATTTCCCATATTTCCCACTAATCTTACTCACTATACCCTGTAATTAAGGCTATTCATTTAATTTTAAGTTTTTTGGTCATACTGTTTTTAATTCCAAAAGAGATATTTGGTGTTTTTTTTTAGTTTGTTTGTTTGCTTTGGAAAAGTACTCAGATTTCTGTATCTTACATATTTTTATATATACCTTTCTATAATTGTTATTTGAGAGACAGCTAGAAATTCAGAGTGAGATAGAAAGATTTCAAAAGACAGAATTTTTATCTAAATGCCTGCAATGGCTGTGGTGTGGCCAGTCTGGTGCCATGAGCTAAGGACTTAATCTAGGTCTATGATGTGATTGACAGGGACCTAAGTATTTGGATCATCACCTGCTGCTTCAGTGGGGTTCACGTTAACAGAAAGCTAGAATTGGGAGCAGAGCTGAAACTCGAACTCAGGTACTCCAGTGTGCAATGAGGGCATCTTAATGAGCATCTTAGTCACTAAGCCAAATGCCTGACTCCTGCAGATGTTTTAAACCTTATTTGTTATTTCTTTAAACATAATAAACATCTGTGTTTGGTAACTTTATATAAATACTTTCATAGGTTTATTGTGGCTGCTTGATTCTGTAGATTTATGTTCAAAGTGGTGTGTGTACACTCAGTTCATGTTTTGTTCATTGGCTTTGGAATTCTGTTAGTGAGTTTACATATGAAGGTGAAGATATTTCCTCCAGAGACTATGTGTATTTATTTCTGCTCATTTGGGAAGCTTGAAAACTAATTTCTCAACTTTAGTTTTGCTTGCTTCATTTTGTGTATCACTCATGTAACGTGAATTTGAGCAATAAATACCCAAGAGGCTGGCTTGTGGCTTCAGATTTACCATCTTGAGAATATTTTTTCACCTTTACCTCCTGTGTCTATCACTGAAGAACCCTGTTTCCTGGGTTCTTCATGAAATAAAGCTTTACCTTTATTTCATCCTTATCTGGATGGTATATTTTTTCAACATCCTAGACTGATATTGGAGTGCCTTTTTGACCATCAGTTATCTTAGTTAACTCAGCCTTATACTTCTTCATCCTATGAGACCATCATAATCAGTTGTGTTCAATATCAATTGAGAGTCCTTATACTGGTTACCTATTTTGACCTTGATTTTAGACTGATAATTTCTTACCATTTTTGTTATTTCCTTCAATACTTTTAAATATATTTTTTTATTGTGCTTTATTAGTTGTCATCAAATGGATTGATTTGAATAAGCTACAGCATATTTCTTTGTCATCACTATAAATTCTTGGAGTGTTTCTTATTGGCAAAGCAGAGTATTGGGGCTGGGACTTTAAGACAGCCTGCTCTCAAGGGTTTACTATGTAATCTCATGAAAGAAGAAATAATACAGAAAATTGGTTTATGTTGATTTGCAAAAAGGTAGTAGGTACAATAAAAAGGCTGGTATTCTAGGAAGGATTTTGTCTCCAAGGGAAATAACATTTGAAGCAGGTCATGTAGAAGGGCCTTGAGATGGTGGTGGTTGAGTGGAGGGTTTTCACACAAAAGAAATGGATTGAAAAGGGCATACATTGTGGCTCAGCTGGTTAAAGCTGCAGCCTACAGTGCCGCATCCCATGTGGGCACTGGTTTGAGTCCCAGCTGGTTCAGTTCAGATCCAGCTCCCTGCTAATGTGCTTGGATAAGCACTGGAGGATGGCCCAGGTGCTTCGGCTTCTGCATCCATATGGGAGACCTGAAGAAGTCCCGGCTCCTGGCTTTGACCTGGCCTAGCCCTGGCTGTTGGGGCCATTTGGTGAGTGAGCCAGCCAGATGGAAGATCTCTTTCTCTGTCTCTTCTTCTATCTCTGTAACTTTTTCAAATAAATAAATAAATCTTTAAATAATAGGATGTTTTGGAGAATAATGAACATGACATTTTGTTCAGGGTTTAACATGACACTCAGCACATAGTTTGTTTTAATGTCTCCTGACTGAATGATTGATTGGTTACATAAATGGATGAAGTCGTACTTAGCTTGGAATAGCTAGAACATTTAAACAGTTTTAGAGAAATGGTAAAATCAGTCAAAGATTTTGACTTCTTGAAGGTAAGAGCATTGTTAGTGATTTAGGCATTCATATGTGGGTGGCAGTTTCCAAATATGTGACTTACTGTTTGGCAAATTATGTAATGTCTCAATGTTGTTTCTGACATGGGTTAAATAGAAATAATCACAGTGGTACTTAATAGATGTAGTGTAGTTGTCAAATGGGGTAAAGTACACCAAATTATTAGCAAAATATTTGTCATACAGCGTCTACTAAAATATCATTTACTTTGTAGATATTTGAAGGTTTTTAAAATAGCAGATAAGGTTGTATATTCATTAAAAAGTTAAATATAAACTTTCTATTAACTTTTAGTAGATACTTACAGCTATTATTTTGTTACCAAAATTATTTGCAAATTTTTATCATATTTTCAGAATCAGTTATTTATTGAGGATATTCTATAAAAAGAGATGTTTTAATTTTCCTTCTTGAATCCTGGTTATTACTCAGGAATACATGTCATAATAATTGATAGAGAAATATGTTATAAAACTGGCTTTGTAAAGTTTAGGTCAGTTGGCATCCAAAAATCATGCAGAAATAATTTTTTACTCCTTCAGTTATAATAGGATTTACATTTGAAACTTATAATTAGTCTGTGTCATGTTTGGTGACCTTGACTTTTTGACATCATTGCCAAATATTCCATCACTACTATATAGATTCAAATTCATGACATGTAGCTATTAATTGATCTGTTCTTTATTCTGTTTAACCTATTTGGGTTTAGAAGGATAGACTTCTTGCTAATTAATCAGAACTATTAGGGTAAGATTATATTGCAGATTGACACTAGCCGTTTATTTTATGTTTATTTGACATTTAAGAAAGCACTTTATCATTTAGTCTGTCAAATGATAGATTTTTACGGAAGCCAGAGTCTGGCTTTGACAGTAAAAAAAAAATCCCAGAATTTTATACAAAATTGGAGAAACAATAATGAAAATCACTGAATACCTAGAAATCAAAATTCAATTTAAATAGCATACAGCATTTTAATAAAATTTACATAAATTTCTTATATATTAATATTGCATATAATAATAGAATAGTGAAGAACATGCATTTTTATGATAAAAGCAATATTGTTCTTGAGGCAGATGTATCAGAACAGACACCCATGAGTTCAAGAGCAGCTGAGAAGCAGACTTAAATATGTGGTTGTAAAACATTTCTTGCGGCCTGGCATTGTGGCGTGGTGGGAAAAGCCTCCGCCTGCAACGCCAGCATCCCATATGGGTGCTGGTTTGTGTTCTTTTACTTATTTATTTATTTATTTGACAGAGTTAGACAGTGAGAGAGAGAGACAGAGAGAAAGGTGCTGGTTTGTGGTTCTGACTGCTCCACTTACCATCCAGCTCCCTGCTAATGCACCTGGGAAAGCAGCAGAAGATGATCCCCACGTGCTTGGATCCCTGCACCCACTTGGGAGACCCAGAAGAAGCTCCTGGCCCAGATCTGGCCATTGAGACTATTTGGGGAATAAATCAGTGGATACAAGTCTCTCTCTTTCTCCCTCTCTCTCTCTCTCTTTCTCTGTCTCTCCCCCTCTGTCTCTACTTCTTTATCTTTAATTTTCAAGTAAATAAAATACATCTTTATAAAAAGTAGATCATGCCTTTCAACATCTACATATTTTCAGAGAGAAAGAAAAACATTTCTTTTTCTTTTTAAAAAAATTTATTTGGAAGTCAGAGTTACAGAGAGAGGGAGAGAGAGGGAGAGTGAGAGAGAGAGAGAGAGAGATCTTCCACCTGCTGGTTCACTTTCCACATAGCTGCTAAGGCCACTGTTGGGCCAGACTGAAGCCAGGAACCAGGGGCATCATTTGGGTCTCCCACGTGGATAGCAGGGGTCCAAATATTTGGGCCCTGCTGCTTTCCCTACATCATTAGAAGGGTGCTGGTTCAGAAGTGGAGTAGCCAGGCCTTGAGCTTGTGCCCGTATGTGATGCTGGAGTCACGGATAGCGGCTTTTCCCCCTTTGCCAGGTCACCAGCACTGAAACACATTTCTAATATGGAGACTAGGAGCTTAAATTAGAGCTCATAGATATCCTTCAGTGCTCATGTAGCTGTCCAACTTTTGTGGGTAGATAGAAACCATATAGTAAATACAGACTTATATTTCAAGGTGTAATTAAATAAAACATTTTTTTTTTTTGGGATGAAATAATGTTTAACCAATTTTTGGTAAATAAGGAAATTATTATATAGATGTGCCTCATTTTTCACTTTTGTAAAATGGACACTATTTTCATGTGTCCTACATTTTTTAATAAAAATTATGAGAGTTAACTGAATAAGTATTGGTAAAGCAAGTTTTTTTTTTTTTTTTTTTGATAGGCAGAGTGGACAGTGAGAGAGAGAGACAGAGAGAAAGGTCTTCCTTTTTGCCGTTGGTTCACCCTCCAATGGCCGCCGCGGTAGGCGCGCTGCGGCCGGCGCACCGCGCTGTTCCGATGGCAGGAGCCAGGTGCTTCTCCTGGTCTCCCATGCGGGTGCAGGGCCCAAGCACTTGGGCCATCCTCCACTGCACTCCCTGGCCACAGCAGAGAGCTGGCCTGGAAGAGGGGCAACCGGGACAGGATCGGTGCCCCGACCGGGACTAGAACCCGGTGTGCCGGCGCCGCAAGGCGGAGGATTAGCCTGTTGAGCCACGGCGCCGGCCTAAAGCAAGTATTTAAGAGAATATGAAGTCCTTAATATATGAAGCAGTCATCATTATCATCATAAGAATTTTTAATTCCCCAATTTGTCATTGTTTTTGAGCTATAATAAGGGAAAGCTACAGTAGATGGCCTATGACCTAGAGAAATGTATTCCTCATAGATCTGGAGGCTGAAAGTTTAAGATGAAGGAAACAAGACTTGGTGTCTGGTAAGGGCCTGCTTCTTGGTTCATAGATGGTCGATTTCTTAATGTGTCCTCACCTCTTTAGGAGAACGAGCTCTCTGAGGGTCTCTTTTTTATAAGAAAACTAATCCCACTTTTGAGGACTCCATCCTTGAAAGGCGACCTTGTCACCTGCCAAATGCCTTTCCTCCAGATACCATTACATTGGGAACTAGGTTACTACATATGAATTTGGGGGGATACAAACATTTAATCACATATCTGGAAAAGACTATACCCATGGCTGTAGGAGTTTAGGTGGGAAATTATAATTAATGGTGGAGAAGCAGATTATCCATCATGTGATACTAGATCACAGTACTGTAGTAAACTAGGAATTCAACAGCAAGACAATTTGGGTGAAAATCCTCTGTCTCGTACTAACAGTAGAACCATGAATAATCTAGTTATAATTTTAAAAGCTTCAGCTTGCTCCAGGTTATAAAGATCTGTGCTCAAGTGTTTCAAGTGCACAAACTTGGATTTATTATAAATACTCATATGTCAGCTTTTATATTACTGCAAATCACACAATTTGATAAAATCATCCAACTGGCTAATCAATTCAAGCCAGTGTAGCTAGAGGAAAATCATGTTTAATCCAATTTAAATCTCAAATTTTAATAATGTCAAGGTAGGACATTTTCAAGTATGTACTGAACTTTTAGGATGCCTTAATAATAAGAAAAATAGTCATTTTGCCATTTCTTTTTTATTTTACTTTTAAAGTATTTTTAAATCTTCTATATATGGATCTCTCAATGAAATTTGTTTGTAGTGTTGAATACCACAACAAGAATTTTTGCTTTAAAATGCTATCTGTGATTAGTATTGAGATAAGGCTGAAAAGCAGTATGTGGTAATTGTATAAATATTATACTGTATTTTCTCTATTTCCATTATTTAAAAGTTAGAAAAGCATGGTGCCTATTGTGTTAGTCTAACAAAAGCCATAGGAATACTATCTTATTATATTACTCATTATCAGCAAAATAAAATCTATATCACTTAGAGTTTTAGAATCCTGTACAAAGGGAAATTTTATAATGATCAATGATTGTTCCATACATACACAGGTGTGTATATATATATATATATATAAGATTTTCATATTGTTAGAAATTAGAAATTATATATTATAAAATGTTTATTAATTTAATGGCAAGGAAAATTATTAAAGAAAAAACTTTAACTCCAGTAACATTTTTTATTTCACAGATTTTTGGATTGGGATGTAGAATGGTATAGCTGGGTACTTCTGGCTCAGGGTCACTCGTGTTGCTTCATTCATCGTCTGATCAGGACTGCTGTCTCATCCAAAGTTTCAATTGAGTGGGGAAGATCTGCTTTTTTTTTTTCTTTTTGACAGAGTGGACAGTGAGAGAGAGAGAGAGACAGAGAGAAAGGTCTTCCTTTACCATTGGTTCACCCTCCAGTGGCCGCTGAGGCCGGTGCGCTGCGGCCGGCGCACCGCACTGATCCGAATGCAGGAGCCAGGTACTTATCCTGGTCTCCCATGCGGGTGCAGGGCCCAAGCACTTGGGCCATCCTCCACTGCACTTCCGGGCCACAGCAGAGAGCTGGCCTGGAAGAGGGGCAACCGGGACAGAATCTGGTGCCCCGACCAGGACTAGAACCTGGTGTGCCAGCGCTGCAAGGCGGAGGATTAGCCTACTGAGCTGTGGCGCTGACCCAAAGATCTGCTTTTGATTCATATGGTTGTTGGCAGTCCTTGGTTCCTCACAGAATGTTGGGTTGAGGATTTGGTTTTCTTCCTTGGTGTTGACCAGAGGCCTCTCTCACTTCACTGTCACTTTGGCCTCTTTGTAGAGAAGCTCCCAACATAGAAGCCAGCTTTCCCTGGTATGAGTGACGAGACAGAGAGAGAGAGAGAGAGAGAGAGAACCCAAGGAAGAAACCACAAGGTTTTATAATCTAATTTTGAAAATGCCATACTATCACATATGCCATGGTTTTTCTGATCATATATCCCAGCCCTGTAGAAAGTGGGAGGGGACTCTACAAAGATAGGAATGATAGGAGGTATTGAGAAACTGGCCACAGAGGGAGGGAGAGTGGTTTTCCTTAATTTCTATCAAAGAAAGCATTGCTGCTCTGCTTCATTTGTAAGACTCTTAGGATTGCATACCCTGCCCTCGAATGGTGTTTTCTGTGCACTAGCTCATAAACTCCAGAAAGTTCTTATCTTACTGATTACTTAGTGCAAGCAGCAGAAAGCCCTGCTCTAAGAAGACATTCGTTGAATTTTTCCCATGACTTTTTTCCTAGGGAATTTCCTGTGTTTGACCAAGTCTTCAAGGTTCTGAATCTCTACATAAAGCAAATTTTAAGGAGGCCTATTTGGTATATTTACATAAGATACCAGAGAGATGTCTGTGTTATGTGTTAAGTTATTTTAACAATTTGACATTATAAAGTTCTCAGTGAAGTGTCTATTTAGGAGAACCCTGAAATCATTCCTTTAGTCATCAATTATTTTTGTGAGGACTATTTGAAACATACAAGTGGCTGTGAGAAATCTGATTAAGGACTACAGAAAGACCAAGATGGAACAATTTATCCTACCATCTAGGGAACTCTTATAGACTGATTTTAAAGGCAAATATTTAGCATTTCCCATAGAGTGAGATAAATCTTAGAATGGAATGTATATGCCAGTACCTCATGAAAAAGTTGATAAATATGTAACTTTCTCCATTCATGATTATCATCATCATCTACTTCTCCGTTTTATTTAAGTCTGGCCATAAAAAGAAAAACAAACAAACAAAAAAATCTAAGTTAATTATTAGGGCAAAGTTGAGAAATCTGTTATTTCCCAGAATGATCTGGGGGACCACATGCGGGTGGTAATGAGAAGATAATAGGATAGAGCTGGGGAATGGCTTCTTAAGAAATTCTAAGGGTAGATACTAGGGACAAGTGGGGAGAGAGTAGGAGATTTCTGGAAATTGTGTAGAATCCAGAAGATTCTGTAGCTAGAGTAGATGTTCACATAGGTTGGAGAAAGACTCCTAGGCTTTCAATATTTCCCTCTTCAAATTTTATTGACATATAATATGCATGTGATAAAATATATACTCTGAAGTATACATTATTGCAGTATGAGATTTTGACAAATGTATAATCCATATATACAACCTAAGTCAAGATCTAGCGTACTGTCATCATTGTCCCCATAATTGTCCATATGCCACTTCTAGTCAGTTTCACCATATCTTTCCCTGTAGGCAACAAATTAGCTACTTTCTATAGTAAAAGAGTTTTGCTGTTCTATATTTTCATATAAAAGGGATTATATTTTTGGGGGAGTGTGTTTGTGTGTGTGTATGTGTGTGTGTTTCTTTTGTTCAACATAACATTTTTACAGTCATCTATGTTGTCACTGTATCAGTAGTTCTTAGAATCTATGTGGAATATTCTTAGTATATTGGGATATTGACTTGGGACATGGCAGCATGTGGGCCATAAGCTACACCAGCTTACTACTGCAATCAAATTCATCACTATACTAAGAGATGAACTTGACAAAGCAGCCTCCAGATCAAAGGTGAAAGGGTAGATATCACTGTTAAAGTCACAGGCGACAACTGATTCTTTGTGTAGACCAGGATACCAGTTAGGGGCCCTCTGATACTCGCTTTACTACCTCACTGATTTTATATTTGAAAACTTCATTCAGACAGTACTAGGAGTAGGCACACAAGAAGACATTTTTAGGCCGGCGCTGTGGCTCACTAGGCTAATCATCCGCCTTGCGGCGCTGGCACACCGGGTTCTAGTCCCGGTCAGGGCACCGGATTCTGTCCCGGTTGCCCCTCTTCCAGGCCAGCTCTCTGCTGTGGCCAGGGAGTGCAGTGCAGGATGGCCCAAGTGCTTGGGCCCTGCACCCCATGGGAGACCAGGATAAGCACTTGGCTCCTGGCTTCGGATCAGCGCGGTGCGCCGGCCGCAGCGCGCCTACCGCGGCGGCCATTGGAGGGTGAACCAACGGCAAAAAGGAAGACCTTTCTCTCTGTCTCTCTCTCTCACTGTCCACTCTGCCTGTCAAAAAAAAAAAAAAAAAAGACATTTGTGTTCTTATTCAGCTCTGGGGTGACCTTGCTTTTACCCTTGCAGTTCCAGTATATGCAGGGTTTTTTTTATGAGCAGCCTCACACTATCAGGCCAATTTCTTAGACAAGCCTCCACAGTCTCTTGGAGTTAGTGATTGTGTGAATTGTGCCCTCCATGATGCCAGAGTTGGACTGGATGACTTCTGTCGGGGGACAGAGAAGTTGGTGGTGCAGAAAGCACTGCTGGCAGTTTTGAAGGAGTCGTCATATTTCTTCTTGGCTCAAGGAGTCTGGGATGAAGTTGGGAGCATCACAAATATAGGGTTATCAGTAAAAGGATAAAATGATTACCATCTTGGTTCTACCCTTGAAATGAATCCTAGCAGTACCCTGCAATATAGTCAAAACACGAGTGTCACCCCATTTGATGATGGCATCTTATTTCTGGAAAGTAGATTAGTTTTTCATTATTGACAAGATTTTCATTCTCAGCTTGGACAGTGCCAGTAAAGTTGCCATATGTGAAATCATATTGGAACAAGTAGGTCATGTAGCTTATCCAGTGAAGGAATCATTGGAAATGATAATCTCATTGTTGGCATTAAAAGCAGCTCTGGTATCCAGGTGCCCAATATGGACAAATCTGCCTGCTTGGACTTTTACCATAATGTCTCAAGGAAGTGACAGGCAATTTGTTACATTTTGTGGCTGTCTCTGACACAGGGAGGAGCTGAGAACCAAACTAATCAAAAATTAAAAATACAAATATTTTTTAAAAATAGAAAAATAAAACCTTTGATAAAAAAGAAACAAAACTGAGCACAATCTTTGTATGTTTATCATATTTGGTGCTCTTAATTTCTTTGTATATATTCAAATCTCCATCATGAATAATTTTCCTAGGACTCAAGAAATTCCTTTAACCTTTTGATTTTTAAGTGCAGATCTCTTTGTGTTAAGTTTTTGCAGTATATCTTTATCTGAAATCCTTTGAAGAGTATTTATTCGGTGACCCCATTGTTTTAACCAGCAGAGGGTGCTGTGCCTCATCATAGTTTGGGATGAGAGGGGCAGAGGTTCCTCTAACAGGCCTGGGTGTTCTCAGTGAAGCTGGAGTCCTGGTCTTGGTGCTGAATTTTCCCAGGGGATAACTTCAACTCAAAACTAAAGAAAGGAGCTGCTCTCCACTGTCTGATGGATAACTAAGAACAGCACTAGGAAGTGGTAATAGTTTACTTGAGGCAGGTCAACAGGAATTTGCAGTGTTGTTCAAATATTGATTTTTTTTTTCCTAGTAAGAAGTTTACTAGTGTATTATAGCTTAATTTGCTTCTGAGAAAGATTTGGTAGAAATTTGCTTTCAGAATAAGAGGCAGTCTGTCTTCTTGATGGCAGTGCGTGATGCCCATACCAGGATACTTCAAAAAGTTTGTGGAGGCCGGCGCCGTGGCTCAGTAGGCTAATCCTCCGCCTTGTGGCGCCGGCACACCGGGTTCTAGTCCCGGTCGAGGCACCGATCCTGTCCCAGTTGCCCCTCTTCCAGGCCAGCTCTCTGCTGTGGCCAGGGAGTGCAGTGGAGGATGGCCCAAGTGCTTGGGCCCTGCACCCCATGGGAGACCAGGATAAGCACCTGGCTTCTGCCATCGGAACAGCGCAGTGCGTGCGCTGGCCGCAGCGCGCCTACCGCGGCGGCCATTGGAGGGTGAACCAAAGGCAAAAAAAGGAAGACCTTTCTCTCTGTCTCCCTCTACTGTCCTCTCTGCCTGTCAAAAATTAAAAAAAAAAAAAAAAAGTTTGTGGAAACCAAAATTGAAAATTAAGTTTATTTTGGTGTGAAAAAATATGAAATGCATGCATATGAGGGATCTTCAAACAGTTCATGAAATGCATATTATGAAAAAACTGCATAGATTTCAAAATTGTTTGCAAAAATATGACTTTTATTCCATTTCCATGAACTTTTTTGAGGTACTCCCGTTTTTTTTCCTCTGAAAATTCTCTTAACTTTGTAGCATTGTCTCAGCAGTAGGTAGTCGTAACCTACCTCTAGACAGTCAATGATTTTTAAATTGGATTTCTGAGTAGTTGGCCATTTGTCTGACAATTATATTTGATTGCTAATTTCATTTTAATATGTGAATTTGATGCTTTATTTAGAGACTCTTGTATTGTAAGTTGGTATGAAATAGAAAGAGATTTATCACCATTAAAAGTCCATGAAATTTTTCACTCACAAAAGCACTCAAACTTTGAAATAGTAAGTTGATGACCAGAGCTTATGTTATGTAGTGGTATAAAAATTATAGTGAATTACCTCATGCCAATATATTTTTTTGTTGTATATGGGGACTCATGAGTGATGCTATCGCTTTTCATCATTTTCTGAAGTTTTGCCTTATATACTGAAGATAATGACCGTGAAAGAGACTGTTGGGATAGACCATGGTAGAGTTGGCACCACTATACATAGGTTGTGTGACTTTTCACAAAGTATTGGATCTCTGTAAACTTCTGTTTCTCTAACATTGGGGTAATCATGGTGTTTAAAGCATGATTGTGAGTGTCTTTGGACCTGCATAAAACAAACAGTACAGAATCTGTCACATTTTAACTCAATAAATGTCAAGGATTGGCGTGGGCATTTGACCTAGTGGTTAAGACACCAGTTGGAATGCCTGTATCCCGTATCAGAGTGTCTGGGTTTGAGTCCTGGCTCTGCTCCTGATTCTAGCTTGTTGCTAGTGTACACCCTTGGAGGCAGTAGTTTGGTTCCTGCCACCCATGTGGGGATACCCAGATGAAGTTTCTGGCTCCAGTTTTGATGTGACCCACCCCTGGCTTTGAGTCCATTTAAGAAGTGATGCAGTTGTTGGGAGCTTTTTCTCTGTGTGTCTGTCCCTTTGTTTGTCTCATTTTCTCTGCCTTTCAAATAAATAAATGAATAAACATCAAGGATTATTTTAAGGGATCTTTGATAACACTGAGAAAGTGTCTGGTGCCTTGTCTGGGAGAGCTGCTGGCAGTCAAGAATAGGTGAGATGACATTGCCAAAGTAACTGAATCTCCCCTGCATGGGCAGAATTATGCCCTCCCTTATATTTCATATGTTTTAGCCTCTGCAACTGGACTGTGACTGTACTTTGAAACAAGTTCTTTAAAGTATAAATTAAGGTTAAATGAGGGTTCTTGGTCATGTGTCATAATCCAGAATGACTAGTGTCCTTATAAGAAGAAAGTAGGAGCCAGACTTGCACAGAAGAAAGACCTCATAGATACCAGACTACTGCCGTCTACAAGCCAAGGAAGAAGACCTTCAGAGGAATCCAGCTCTGCTGATTAAAGCATTATTGTGAGTTTCTACTCTCTATTCGGACTTTTAGTCTTCAGAGTTGTGAGAAAGTAATTTCTGTGTTAGCCACTCAGTCTATGGTATGCTGTTATAGCTACTCTAGCAAACTAATACACCACCTGCCACCTTTGCTGCCAGTTTGCTTGTTAGCATGCGTTCTCCAAGGGATCCAGGACTTGATGTGGACAGTGCCTATGAATTCACAAGGTGCCTCTCAGCTTCCCCCACGCAGACAGAATTAAAGGTATCATCTTTGTCTTGAAAACTGCTGAACTGAGCCCACACTGGAAAGACTCCATTTTCCTACAAGGTCTGAGGTCTGAAAATATGTCACATATTAAAGTCTGTCAAGATATGGCAATGGAGCTATCTCGTGGCTCTTGGGTGAATTGTGTGAACTAAGTTCCTTTTACATAGAAATATTCCTCTGAAGCACAAGAACAAAGGGAAGAGATAAGGGCCTTTTTCTGCTTTCTAGAGATTGATATGTGAACAGCAGATGCTGCTGTCTAGCCAACAAGGAAGTGAGTGTGCCCTCAAGACAAATGTACTGAAGGCGAGCTTGCTTTTAGAAAATCAAAGGGATCGTCTAGATATTCCGAATGTTACAAAAGTTGAAGTGAAGACCTCATGTTCTGAATGTTAAATTGCCAATTGGTTCTTTTGCTGTCAAAAGCAGCATGTTCTTTGTAGAATGGAGTGACTATAACTCTGCTTTGAGTTTTTACCCAGTTTTTGCTGCTGGGACAAATTCTCACAAATTTAGCTGCTTAAAATAATACCCATTCAAATTTCACAGTTGCTTGGTCAGAATTCTATCATAACATGGCTCAGTTTGCCACTTGCAGTTCAAGGCCAAAATCAAGGTAGCAGCTAAGCCAGGTTCTGTTGCTTTACGTTTTATTTAATTTTTGTTGACATAGTAATTGTACAGATTTATGGGGTACTATGTAATTTTCTCACAACATGTGTTGTGTAATGGTCAAATTGGGCTAATTAATGTATCTGTCACCTAAATAGCTCCTACCTGTAGGCCCTGGAGAAAAATCTGCTACCAAGCTCACTGATTGTTTTCAGGACCCAGTTTCTTATAGTTATGGACTGAGATCCCCATTTCCTGACATGAGGCCATTTCATATTCAAGTCACCAGTAAGCAATCAAATTTTTCCAGTGCTTTGAATGTCCAACTTCTGCTACCTGCCAAAGAGCTAGCTCTGATTTTAAGGGCTTATATAATTAGATTAGGTTCACCTGGATAATCTCCCTATTTTAAAAACAGCTGATTAGTAACCTTAATTAAATCTTCAAAGTCCCTTTTGCCATTTAATCTAATATACTCCAGGGAGTACCTGGGAACAAAGATTTTAGGGGCCGGAATTCTGCTTAGCACACAGCCCTAGGTGACATCCCCGAGTTTATTTAAACAAATTTTTGTGTCACTTTGGAATAGTTACAAACGTGCAGTGGCATTACAGTAGTGACATTTTGACTCCCATAGATGCACTTGTCTGCATTTTTATCTTTTGTGATAAAATGTTTGTTTTCTTCTCTGCTATTCTGTCATGAACTAAGGAAGCTAAGCCTGAGACCATGACTGGGTTGTATATTAGCTTATTGTATTGCCCCTGAGTGTTTTCTGCTACAAACTGATATTGTAGATCATTTTCAGTCTATGAAAAATACAGAACACATGGGTAAAAATAAAGTAATCAAAATGCAATGTAGATATGATAAACTGGACATACAAAAATCTGCACCATGGCCATAGTCATCTCTGGGCTACCTGTGTAACAAGTCTGTTACTTTGGTGTTGGCCATGAAGTGGGGCTCTGATGATCTCCAAGTATTAACAGAGATGAGGATAATGCACTAACTCTGGGAATAAAAACCCCTTATGTCACTATTTCTTTTTCTTTCTTGGTCTGTGGGGAGCTAGTTTTACTCCACTGTAGGTGTAACAGTGCATTTTATACATCAGTCATGCACACCTGCTAGGAAGACAACTTTTTCTTTTTGCTTCCATTTTTAAAATTTTTATTAATATGAAGAGAGCTGATTTCATTTATTTCATAGGTACAGTTCCAAGAAGATAGCCATACTTCACTCTCTCCTCTCCTCCTCCTTCAGACACCCTCCTTTCTTTTCTTTCCCCCTTTGCTTTTTGCAAAAACATGATTTCAGTCCACTTCATAATCGCAGGCTTAATGAACCACTAACCATAATATTCAGCAAGTACAAAGCAGAAATACCACAGTTCCTTAAGACTACAAACAAGGGCCAAAACCGACAATCAAATCACAAGATGTCCATTTCTTCACTATACATTTTTTTTTCTATTCTATATTAACTACAACGTATCAGAGAAAACATGATATTTGTCCTTTTGGGACTGGCTTATTTCACTAAGAATAATTTTGAGTGCAACAGAATCACATGAAGAACTTTTTGAAACACATTATTGGGCTGTGCTCATGAATTTCTTGTTCAGTATCCATAAGACAGAGCCCTGATATTCGTATTAACATGATCCTGTTGATGTTACTACAGATGGAGAGTCCACAATTTGGAAATCACTATTTTAGACTGTTTTGTTTCTATTTTCTTGATTTACAAAAGAAACAATTTGCTTCTTCATTTTCTTTGGGGAAACCTACAATAAATGTGTTGCAGCAGTTATATATTTACTATGTCAAGTAATGTACATAGAATGGAGACATGAAAGAAAAAGGTGATGTGAACAGAAGGCAGCCCAGTTAATGGTATCTAGGACATTTCCTTCTTTTTTACCACACAATGTTGAAATAATTTTTAATCCTTTATTTATTCCTTTTTTTTATACTTTTATTTAATGAATATGAATTTCCAAAGTACAGCTTATGGATTACAATGGCTTTATCTAAATATTATCATATGAAAATTAAGCATAGTTCCGTAAAAGAAAGGGAAGTAGTTTCCAGGAAATTTTTTTATTCTGATTTAAATGTGATTCTCCATCTTGTGAAACAGCTATTCTAAGGAAATATTTGTGTCCAATTTGCTGGAGTGAAGAATGTGGCAAGCCTGTATGGAAGGTGCTAGGCGTGGGCTTTGAAGGATCAGGAGTGTAGAACCGAGTGGAAGTCTCAGAGAGAAAGGGAAATCAGATCAAAGACAAAGGAAAAAGATGTGACTCTACCTTTTTGCAATGCGATCACAGTGGATTTTCAGTTCTCTGATCGTCCTTGGTCAGCATAGGCCATCCTGGCGGCTAGCGTCTCAGAACTCAGAAGGGAAATGCAGGCAAATATATTCCTCAACACCTCCAAGAGTCTGCGTGGAGTCCTTTGAAGTCTAGGCAATCTGACGCTCCAGTAGGTCCCCCCACTACTTGCTACCCAGCATGCCTGTTCGGAAGGAAAGAGCACTGAAGGCCAGGGGTGAGGGCAGATGGGTTTTACACATTGAGATTTTTAAGGAATGTCTAATATCTAGATGCATTTTTATTACCTATTTTTTTACACATGTGTTTTGAATTTTCATAAACTGAAAATAATCTTATCACATCAGTTTGGACAGTTGCAGAGACAATACCATAAATTAATGTACAGTCAAACCATGGTCTCTGGCTTAGTTGCCTGGGGGCAGTTCATGCAAAATAGGCAGATAGGTCTGTGTCCTCTGTAAGTAAGTTAGGTCATTTTTATCTAGTGGTGGCAATGAATTTGAAGCAAATGGATAAATTACCAGTCTGGAAGCCCTGGATTTGCCTCCTATCCTAATGATTTGTGGATTCTGGAATAACTGTCCTTAAATGCTCCCTTATATCAATGTGTGTGTGTGTGTTCAAAGATGCTTCTTTGGGAGCTTAGAAACTGGAAACAATGGCAAACATCACAGAGGGTCTTGGCTCCTAAGTCACCGAAGCAGGAACATGCTGCATTCCACTGGGTATGTTCTTTCTTCAAGTTGCAAATTGCTGTCATGTGTCCTGGCAACAGACAGCGCTTTATTCTGCAATTATGGGGCTGACCCATCAGTGGGTGTGTATTTCCACGTGTAGAAATGTCTTTCAAAGTGTAGCAGCATGTGGACTTGGGAGATGATATAGAGAGCCCCAGGGTAAGCATTTAAAGTCCTGCCTCATTCATTTGGGATTGATGTGTTTCTTACATCTGTGGTATGACACAGTTCTTGGAAACCTGAGACCTATTTCAGTTTGAAGGTCGCTCTTCTTAACCCTTGCTTAGCTTCTAAGGTAAGAGAAAGGCAAGTAAGAAAGGAGAAGAAAAACCTGAAGAATATTGTATAAGGAAAAGGTCCAGAAACGTGCTGTCTACCAGCTTCATGAAATATAACTGGTGCCAAGGAGGCAGAAACACCATTTTAAAGGGCATTTGGTGGCCAGGCAGTCGCCCATGTGCCTACATTGAATTCTACCATTAACCGATGTGGGGAGACTGAGGCCAGAATGGCCAATGTGAATAGATTGTAAGGCTGGGATTACCTAGTTTACAACCCACTCTCCCTTCTGAGCTGCTGTCACAGTCTGACGGGTCCTTGGTATTAACCGTGATGTTTTTTGGAAAAAAAATTGCTATTCTCATGTGATAAAAGTGAACCATGTCTAAGGTCCAGTCAAAAGGATCTGAAAACATAACTGAATTTTTAGGAATTTGAAAGGATTTACAAAGGCATTGACAAAATGTCCTCTACCGCTGTCAGGTAATTTCTTTCAGTTTTGTGAAAACCCTCATAACCGTTTGACTTCAGTTTATGCAGAGTCCTTTGGGTAGAAATGAATGAGATATTTTAACAAGGTAATATCTTTTTAGAAAACAGGTAGCATAACACATTGTAGAACAGTTGGCACCAAGAATAACTTTTTTGGTTTTGCTTACTCTAAGATTGCCTGTTTAATTTTTATTCCTCAAGAGGAGTAATGAACATTCCGAATATCTCAAAGTCTTGTCAGAGTGTCCTAGTAATTAGTAATTTAGACTTGTTTAGAAGTCTTGTCCCCTGTTTCATGGCTATATCAGATCTGCCCCTGTGCCCTATCCAACTTAACTCCTACCCCTCAGTTGAAGTCACATTGTCCCCTCTTGCTGTTCTCTGCTCACTCCAAATTTCATTCTCTAGGACCTTCCTATTCTTTTGTCTAGAATGTTCTTCCAGTAGATATTTTCATGGCTTACTTGCTTACTTTATTCAAATCAATCACTGATGGTTCCTCATCCTGGTGTAGATGTTTGACCACACAATCTAGAACACTGTTCTTGGGGTTGGTGTTGTGGCTCAGCGGGTTAAGCCACACCTCTAGTGCCAGCATCCCATAAAGGGGCTGATTTGAGTTCCAGCAGCTCCACTTCTGATCCAGTCCCTGCTAATGCACCTGAGAAAGCACACGAGATGGTTCAAGTCCTTGGGCCTCTGCACCCATGTGGAAACTTGAATGGAGTTCTTAGCTCCTGGTTTCTATTTGGCCCATCCCTGGCCATTGCATCCATTTGGGACATGAACCAGTGGATTGAAGATATTCTCTCTCTCTCTCTCTCTCTCTCTCTGTAACTGCCTTTCAAGTAAATAAATCTTTTTTTTTAAAGAGAATATTGTGTGTTCCATCTGCCTCCTTTGGCCCTTGCTAGCTTTTAAGTTTGCTATGTAATTTTTTTGTAACACTTACATCTTACCTTGTACTATGCTGTACATTTATCTGTTGTTTATTTTCTCCTTCTATCCCTACCCCCAAACTTTAAGCTCCAAGAGGGCAAGAAACATACTTTTTTTTAAAAAGAGATTTATGTATTTACTAGATTTATGTATTTACTTGGGCACAGTTACAGAGAGAGGAAAGGAGGGAGGGAGGGAGAAGGGGGAGAGAGAGAGAATGAATGAGATAGAGAGCTAGGAACACATTTTTCAGTCTACTGTGGCTTCCAGGACAACACTGGCCATGACACTGCCCAATAAATTTCACATTTGCTGATGAATCAAGTGAATGTGTGACTTATGAATGACTTTTTAAAAAAGAAAGGCAGAGTAGGAGAGAGAGAGGAGAAGAAGAGGGAGAGAGAAAGAGTCCGCTGGTTCATTCTCCAAATGGCAACAGAGCTAGGGCTGGACCATGCTAAAATCATAAGCCAGGAACTCCACCCTGGTATCCCATGTGGGTATCAGAGACCCAAGTCCTTGGGTCATTCTCTGCTGCTTTCTCAGGCACATTAGCAGGGAGCTGGCTTGGAAGCAGAGCATCTGGGACTTTAATTGGCAGCATCACAAGCAGCAGCTTAGCTCACCACACCAGGATGCTGGCCCCTGTGAGTGACTTTTGTTTAATAGTATTTGATCTGAAAAGAACTGCTCATGGAAATTAAAACTCAAGGAAAAGGACTAATTACATTTTTATTTTTGCCTCTGTCTTTGCCTTAAATAATGGACTGAAAGTCCCTGGGATAGGATGAGACTCAGAAGCTGACATCAGTTTAATTAAAGAGGAGCCGCTTTAAATAGCGGAGTCATTTTGACCCCATGTTAATGAGGGGAAACTGACATCACAGCTGGGGCTCCTCTCCCGGCTGGGCTGCTGCTGCCTTGCAGATGTGGCAGGAGCACACCCAGGGCACAGGGCTGCTGCTGCAACAGCAGGTGGTGCCACTTGCCTGGGCAGCTGGGGCTCTCCGGCAGGAAGGTCAGTCACACAGCACCCTCGTGTGACAACATGGAGGAGCCCCGTTTCCTAGGGCTGATCTGCAGGAGGAAAATGTGTGAGGCTATCAGAGTCCAGAACTGGGATAACAGCCGCTCCTAGGATTTCTGTACACCAGTATCTCAATGTATCAGTGATGAAGAGATTGGGAGAGAAAAGACAAGGAGAGGACGGATGATATGTGTATGCCTTTCCATTCCCTATTTTTGTGTCCCTTCGTGCTCATGTGCTTCTGGAAAGAGGGGTTCCTGGGATGCACCCCTAACCTACAGGTTTACTTTCCCAATTTTCAGCACATGCTGTGAAGAAAATGTGAATCTACATGAATGACATTTTATTTCTAAATGGACCGTGTATCTAAACTCCATTATGGAATGTCTGCATATGACAGTCTTTGCAGAGGTAACTGGAGCCAGAGCGTAATAAAACATGATTCCTCTCTACAAGGCAAGGGCATGTAAATGATGTTATGAACACCCTGTGAGCAAGCTGCTGTGGACTCCCAAAGGAGAGTGTGTCAATAATTGGGGGAATTAGGAGAGCTTCAAATAGAAGGTGATATTTGAATTTGAAATATGAGCAGGATATTTTTTTCAGACAGAAATGTCAGGGAAAGGGCATGCCATAGAGGCAGAACAGCATGTATCAAAGCAATGGATTGGATTTTGGTGGTGGCTAGAATTTGTGTGTGTGTGTGTGTGTGTGAGCATTCAAGAATGTGCAAGCAATATAGTATAATGGTGGGTATATATGTCAAAGTTTCTTCAAGAAAATCTCAGCCACTCTATATACTGCTAGTTTGAAATGTTTAATATGAGGAATTAGAAGCTTCTGCTCATGGGAAGGTTAAAAGTATATGAATGTGCACATCTGTGAGGTGATTCACAAGAACTCACTCAGAAAGCTCTTTGGATCTCATGACCACCCAAGTACCTGCTCAGATATATCTGGGGAATAATGAAATTTTGGAATTTCAATTTGAGGCTACCTTTCATGTCTGTGTAATGCTTCTCAATGATAGACTACTACACACAACCAAATGGAAGGAGTATTCCAAGGATCCTCTTTGTGGCTATTCTGATTTTGGTAATGGAGACCAGCTCTTAGAGAAGCTAGGGTGGTACCAAATTGATGGCAAACTATTGAGCTCTGTGAAAGATGAGTAAAGTTGGCTGGACTTCTATGACATAATATATGCTTACATTGAGTCTTGGGATCATTGGTGGAAAATTAGTGAATGTCTTAACTCAGGGAATGAAATGATTACTGAAGCTTAACTTTCATTAGAAAATTTTTATGTTTGAAGAGAAAAAAATAAGGAATGAAAGAGAAATATATAAAACTGATTATTATATGAACTTTGAATCAGAGGAGATAAAAAGGGAAGGCAGAAAAATCAATTGCTTTCCAAGCATTTTCTTTCCCATTTTTGGTTCTTTTCCCATTTTGGTTAAATGTGCACCTGTATGTGCTGTCAGAAAGAGAAGCAGGCTTTTAGTCTTCACTTTCATGATTCTTAATCCTTAGTAAGCTGACTAGAAGCAAAATTCTATTTGTGCAAAGGTCCCTCATGGACTACCATGACAGAGACTGCTAACTGTCCACTAAAGCTTTGTGTTGCCTTCCCATGGTGTACAAGTTGTTGTGAAGTGGCTACACAGCCATGGATCACCATTCCCATTCCCTTTGCCTGTAGTTGGACCATGTGACAGAATTCTGATCAGTAGGAAATGAATGAAAATATGCCAGTTCCAGAAAAGGTGCATGAAAACCTTCCATACTACCCTCCAAGCTTGTCCCATTTGTGGGCCGGGTCAACCCTCCTGGATGACATTGGAAGTCACATAATAAAAAATGCAGAATCACCATGAATTTGAGTCCCAGAACTATCTTAACCCCCATACCAGATTGTCCCTACTATTGCCAACTGGACCTTGTATGAGCAAGAAAAATACTTCTGTTCCATTAAGCTACTGAGATTTGGGAGAGTTTCTGTTGTCACAACTGATAACACTTTTCTTTTTGGTTTTTGGTCACAATAGGTGCCATCATTTTAGCATATGTTGCCTAAGGGCATTAAACTGAAAAATAACTTTCAGATACTTGAAAATATGGGTAACAGATTCAGGAGAGTCTGAATTTATAGAGCTTTGGAGTCATTAGTCCAGAGCTAATCGTTGAAATCATATGTGTAGAGGGAGTGATTCTAGGAGAATGAATAGAATAAGAACAGAGTCCAAAAAAGGAATCCTTTGTTGTTTAGGAGTAAGGATGCAGGCAGAGAAATCAGCAGTAGCCAAAAAGTATGATCAAGAGAATAAACTGCATTCTGTCCAAGAATTCATGAGAATTCAGGGGAAAGAAGACTATGTGAAAGGCTGAGAACATTGTTCCACAGAAGTTCAGCAACCAAAAGGAAACCTGCTGTGCACTGAGGATTGGAAAGAGTACTGAGAGCAGAACAAAGCACGGTGATTGTAGGAATCACAGCAGTCACCGGGGAGCCAAGATGGCTGAATGTGGTATAGCCGCGTTAATTTAAGCTGCTCTGGGATATGACAAGAACCCAAGAAGGACTACATTTCCAGCGGCCTGACAAATTTCTGGTGAAGAAAAGTGAAGAAAAAAACAAAACAAAACAAAACAAAAAAAAACCGACTCAGTGGGAGAGGGCGGAAGACAGAGACACCACTGCAGCCAGCAGTGTGGTGTAGCCAGCTGCTGGCTGTGAGACGGCATCCTATCACGTCAATGTAGGAAAAAATGGCCACACACTCCACCACTAGCAGTTTTAGCTGAGAGGGAATTGCACAGCCAACCACAGACTTTTACTTGAGCCTAGAGAGCTGATTGGGGTCTGAGCAACTGCTGGGCTTAGAGCAGGGAAGCCGCCTTGCTTTCTTCCGCTCCTCCACAGTGCGCCTCTGTTCTCCTACCAGCGTTGTAGTTGGAGTCAGGGAAATGTGTAGAGTAAAGGACAGAATAGCTGCATCTTGTGACTGTGGGAGTTTTGGGGCATTACCTGCAGAGCTATGCTCAGGCACTCTAAGTGAGCAAGGAACATTCTCCTTAGCTTCTGGGGCCTAACACCAGAAACAGCCCATAAAAACAATCCACTTCCACCCAGGGTGATCTGGATGATGACCCCACAATACCTTGCACGCTAGGACTGGAAATTTCATTCTAAATTTCTTGGTGCAACTGAAATGTACACAGTGGACATAGGGAAGAACCTATGTGCTTTCTACTTCTCTGGACTCATAACTCCCAGATAAAAATCTCCTGTATACCTTGTAGTCACCCTATGGGTGACTGGAACAGGGTCTAGTTCATGTACCCTGCTCCGAGGTAGCATTGTTAGTATTGTTAGCTTCAGCACCAGTTGGACTCTAGCAAGACCTGAGGAAGGGTCCATCCATATCACACTGTCCTAGAGCCACAGCAATTGGTGCCACAAGCCCTGACATCACTCAACCTTGCCAGTAGGACAAGGGGGCAGCCACTCCTGTCTCCCTCAGTACCAAGATTCAGGCTCTGGCTATCCCATTCCCCAGAGCAACTGACACTGAACTCTCTGTATATCAAAGATACACACCCATGGAAATCTTTCTTTATCTCAAAGTCACACTTCTATCCCTAAGAACTGCAGCACATTAATCCACTGTGTCACTTATAGACACAGCTGACATTGGTTAAGACAAAAGAAATCACTCAGAGACTACACTCCTGGGCTCACTTATAACCAAAGCCAAAGGAACAAGCCAAGTGATTCCCTGCCTAGCAAATAACCATAAGATCTTTTACAATAAAGCCTCCATATAAAGGGATGAATATAGCAGATGGGCAGATATCAATGAAGGGACATATGATCCAACCAGCCCACTTCTGGGAATTTACCCAAGGGAAAGGAAATCAGCATGTGAAAGAGTTATCTGCACCCCCATGTTTATTATAGCTCAATTCACAATAGCAAAGACATGAAATCAACCCAAATGCTGTCAGCTGAAGACTGGATAAAGAAATTATGGAAATGTACACCATGGAGTACTATACAGCAGTAAAAAATGAAATCCAGTCATTTGCAACAAAATGGACAAAACTGGGAAACATCATACTTAGTGAAATAAGGGAGTACCAAAGAAGACAAATATCATATGTTCTCTCTGAACTATGATAACTAATAGAGCATCTAAAAGGTCATCTGTAGAAGTGAAATTGACACTTTGGGAAGCAATTTCTCTGAACAGCCATTGTCTTGACTGTTGAGGAACAGTTTTTTTTTTCTTTTTTTCTTTCATATTATTTAACTCTTTACTTAATATAGAGTTAATCATGTGTATAAATTTAATTGGAAATAGATCTTAGTTAAAAATAAGAGTTGGAATAAGAGAGGGAGGAGAGAGGGGGGGTAAAAGTGTGGGTGGATGGGTGGGTCAGGTGAGAATAATCACCATGTTTCTAAAGTTGAAATTATGTAATGTATGAAGCTTGCAACTGTAAAGCTGTATAGTTCTGCATACATTCCTATGGACTTACCTCTAAGGGTACTGTTTCAAACTTGCCATGGGACACCAAATCCCCAAAAGTGGGGTGGGGGTTTAAAAAATGAAGGATTTCAAGTCTTAAAGTGATAATAAGGATAAGATTAAGTGTTAAAGTGATCATATACATAGGATTAAGTATTAAAACAATCATACAAATAGGATTAAATGTTTGGTAGTAATAATAATAGATAGAATTAAAAAGGTGTGAACCCTGCAACATCAGAAGCAGTCCATACAGCCAACTCATAGAAAGACAATTGCTTTAGGTAGCACTCTGACCTCAGAATCAGCCCTTAAGGCACTCTAGTCTTGCTGAAAAGCCCAGGAGAGCAATTTAAGAATGGGAAGCCAAGACACTGTGACAAAAAGCGTCCTATATGAAGAACCTCTGTGGGTGAGACGCCAGTAGAAAGAAGTGGTCATTGAAGAAGGATATACTTTCTCTGAAGAGAGGCTAGAACTTCCACTTTGCTATGGCCTTGTCTAACCACGGAAGGAGTTGATGGATTCAAAAGGCTTCCATAGCCTAGCAAACTGTTGTCAAGAACCTCAGTTGATCACTGACATCATACATAAGAGTGTTAATTGTTAAGTTAACAAAAAAATTCACTATGCACTGACTTCCCATGCAGGACCTCTGTCTTCGAAGAGTTTTATTATGAGACTTAATAGTAAAACTTGTCCTCAAAGATTTACTTCATTTTAGTGTATTGAGTGGAAGATATTCTTATTTCTCCTAGGTTTTAAATAAGCCTTAGTGCCCAACTCCATTGCTTGTTTCCTTAGGTGATTCTTTTTATTATGAAACTTGTTCTCAAAGAAAAAAAAATTATCACAATATTTAAAAGAAAAATAAAAAGGAAGTAGGAGGAAGAATGGGAGTGAGGGAGAGGAGGAGGATAGGGTGGTAAGTGTCATTAGGTTCTTAAAACTGTATGTATGAGACACATGAAATTCGTTTCATTTATATAAATGAAAAAAATTGATAAAAATTGTACCTACAAATCACATTGAATCTGTTAAAAACTATTTAAAAATTAAAATGAAAACAACAAAAAAGGAAATAGCAGGAAGCAATCCCATCTTCCAGGGAAGGATGAATAGATAAACACATGGTTTAAAAAAATACTACTTTAGCAGTCAAGGATGGAGTTATAGGCATTCAAGGCTAGCATAATGAGAAGATTGTGCTTTTTAAGTATGGGGTTAGTTAACCAGGTTTGTAAGGTGAAGGAGAGGAGAAACTGAGAGAGGATGTATTGAAAATAAAAAGTGAATGTTGACAAAGTTGTTAGAACATATGATAAAATGGAAAATCCATGAAGACAGGAATTTTGTCTCTCTTTTTAGACACTATGTCCCCAGGCTTAGACTATCGTGATGCCAAAATGTTTATTGAAGGAACACAGAGAGGAAGAGAAGCGAGGAGATGAAATCAAGAGTACAAATAAAAGTTTTTGGAAGACATACGCTGGGGCAGGGGAAAGGAGGGAATGCTAGAGAACATAGATAAGATATAGGATGTGGAATTTATGAATTATGACTGTTGTTTTGTCTGTAGGTAGAAGGCTCAGCCATCTGTTGCAAATGAGTGAATGAGCCCAGTAAGTTATTTAATAAGAGTGCAAAGCTACTGGCATAAATAATTTGATCATTAACTTTAAATGAGATAATACTAATATTGCACGCATGCATTGTGAAAAGTAATCCATTCATTTGAGTTTGTTTAAAGAAAGATTTACAAAAAATAAATTACTGGGTACATTGAATATTTTCATAATGTTAAGAGTTAAGTTTAAGACCTGAATGGGGGGCCAACTCTGTGGTGTAGTGGATAAAGCTGCCGCCTATAGTGCCAGCATCACGTGTGGATGCTGGTTCGAGTCCCAGCTGTTCCACTTCTGATCCATCTCTCTGCTATGGCCTGGGAAAGCAGTAGAAGATGGCCCAAGTGCTTGGGCCCTTGCACCCACGTGGGAGACCTGGAAGAAGCTCCTAGCTCCTGGCTTCAGATTGGTGCAGCACTGACCATTGTGGCCAATTGTGGAGTAAGCCAATGGATGGAAGACCTCCCTCTCTCTGCTCCCCCCCCCCCCCCCCCGTGTAATTATGACTTTGAAATAAATAAATCTTTTTAAAAAGAGACTTGAGTGGAAATTTGCAGAATATCTATAACAAAGCTGATTACCTGTTTTGTGTATTGCACAATGTCAGACACTGTTGGACTTTCTCTATAAACTTCAAGGTTCTATCTTAGCATAATACTATTAGCTGTAACATTGCCAAGTGACAATTTTATTTGTGTTGCATTGTATAATCAAGCAATTGTCCTTAATTATCTCATTTAGCTACCAAGTCTTAATGCCTTTTTTTTTTTTTTTGACAGGCAGAGTGGACAGTGAGAGAGAGACAGAGAGAAAGGTCTTCCTTTTGCCGTTGGTTCACCCTCCAATGGCCGCCGCGGTAGCGCGCTGCGGCCGGCGCACCGCGCTGTTCCGATGGCAGGAGCCAGGTGCTTCTCCTGGTCTCCCATGGGGTGCAGAGCCCAAGCACTTGGGCCATCCTCCACTGCACTCCCTGGCCACAGCAGAGAGCTGGCCTGGAAGAGGGGCAACCGGGACAGGATCGGTGCCTCGACCGGGACTAGAACCCGGTGTGCCGGCGCCGCAAGGCGGAGGATTAGCCTAGTGAGCCGCGGCGCCGGCTGTCTTAATGCCTTTTATGAAGAAAACATAAATGAATTAATTTTAGTGAATACTTAAAATAATTGTTTTATAAGAAGGCTGGTGCTGAATATGTGGATGTCATGGTGTTCAACCTCATGGAAACTTTTCTATAGTAACAAAAGAACTGCTTGCTTAACATTTTAATACATGATCATGTCATGCACTTTTTGATTATCCTGTTCCAGAAACCTTGCACATTCCTTCATTCAAGGAATTCTGAGGTTCAGAATGGCAGGTTTTCATGGAGAAGAATGAATGCACATTTTCATTAAGGTAATCATGAGTTCTTTCCAAATTTTATAGCCTCCTACTTTCTTTTCTTTTCTTTTTTTTTTCTTTCTTTCTTTCCTTTTTTTTTTTTTTGACAGGCAGAGTTAGACAGTCAGTGAGAGAGAGGCAGAAAGGTCTTCCTTCCGTTGGTTCACCCCCCAAAATGGTCTCTACGGCCGGCGCCCTGCGCCGATCTGTAGCCAGGAGCCAGGTGCTTCCTCCTGGTCTCCCATACGGGTGCAGGGCCCAAGCACTTGGGCCATCCTCCACTGCACTCCTGGGCCACAGCAGAGAGCTGTTCTGGAAGAGGAACAACCGGGACGGAATCCTGTGCCCCAACTGGGACTAGAACCCGGACTGCCGGTGCCGCAGGTAGAGGATTAGCCAAGTGAGCCGTGGCGCCGGCCTAACCTCCTACTTTCTAACAATTTTATTAACGGTCCATGGTGAATCAAGGCTCACCAGTTATTTGTCCATATCTGAGTTTGTCCTGTTCATGTAGGAAAAATAGAAAAAATCAGTTTTATTTGTTTGGAAGACTGTACTAACAATGTCAAGATTAAAGGATATATATTATGTAAAAGACAGTATGAATGAAGTGAACAGTAGAACTCATATTTTTCATGGTGGAAACATTCAAATCCTCCTCCTAGAATTTTTTTTAAAGAAAAATGTGAGAGTACTTTATACAATTCATGGAAATGAAATTAAATGATAAGTTTACTTTGGTACAAAACATTTTTGAAATCCATGCCTAGTTTTTTGCCAAATATGCATTCTTAATTAACTTATTTTTAATGAAAAGGATTTTAATTTTAGTTCTATAGCAAGAACACAAATCTGTAAGCAATTAGGGAAAAAGTGAAATTCTGATTATTTCCGTTATTATTTATGTTGAAAATACTAACATTATTTTTACAGAAGCCATTACATTTGCATTGTCTTCCTCTACAGTCAACCTAATATTCCAAAGAACACCAGAACTACTTCTACTTCTCTTGCTATAACTTGGTACTTTTCATCAACCTGACACTTTAAGTACATTGACATACTATGTATATATACTTGTGGGTTACTGTCCTTTACATTAAAGCAATTCAGGACTATGCAATGAACTTCATTTTCTAGGGAAGTCCCTGTGATTATCATTGTATTATGACTTAGACTGTAATGGCAGTGTCACGGAGGTCAGATGTTGTTCCTCCAGGGAGGCAAAAAATATGAATGTTAGCTTTAAGCAACTATCGTTTACCTCTTTTCAGTATAGGGTGACATTGATATTTTATGTTTCACACATAAAGTGAGAATTTTTATTTACAGTGTCCTTATTAAAGGACATAGAGTTGATTAAAGCTTTATTTTTCAGTTAGAGCTTCATAATCAATATTTCCTCCTGTAACAGACATGCTAACCAGATAATTTCATTTTTTAAAAAATCATTTAAGTTAGGCCGGCGCCGTGGCCCAACAGGCTAATCCTCCGCCTTGTGGCGCCGGCACACCGGGTTCTAGTCCCGGTCGGGCGCCAGATTCTATCCCAGTTGCCCCTCTTCCAGGCCAGCTTTCTGCTATGGCCCGGGAAGGCAGTGTAGGATGGCCCAGGTCCTTGGGTCTTGCACCCGCATGGGAGACCAGGAGAAGCACTTGGCTCCTGGCTTCAGATCAGCACGATGCGCCGGCTGCAGCGGCCATTGGAGGGTGGACCAACGGCAAAAAGGAAGACCTTTCTCTCTGTCTCTCTCTCTCTCACTATCCACTCTGCCTGTCAAAAAAAATTATTTAAATTATACAAGTTTCTTATATTTCACACATACAGATTTAGAAACATAGTGATACTTTCCACCCAACCCTCCCTCCTGCCCACACTCTAACCCTTCTTTCTCCTCCCTCTCAGATTACCAGTCTTAATTTTTACAATGATCTGTTTTGGTTTATTTAATTATCATAAAGTTAACCTTGCACTAAGTATGAGAGTTCAACAGATAGTATGAAGAAGAGAAAAAAAAAAGAAACAACCACTGTACCTCAACAGAAGAGACAAGGGCTATAAATAGACATCAAATCTCAAAATGTCCATTTCACTCCAATACATTACATTTCAGCTAATCTATTAGTTACTTTGGATTGGTGAAAACATAAGGTATCTGCCTTTTTGGGACTGGCTTGTATCATAATGGTTTCCAGTTGCATCCATCTTGTTGCGAAAGACAGGATTCATTTTTTTTTTTTTTTTTTTTTTTTACAGCTGAGTAGTACTCCATAGTGTATATATACCATAATATCTTTACCCAGTTGATGGGCACCTGGGTTGATTTTATATATTAGCCATTGTGAATGGAGCTGCAATGAACAAAGGTGGATAGGTAACTTAGTCATATGCTTATTTCTTTTGGCTTGGATAAATTCCAGGAGTACGATGGCTGGATCATATGGTAGGTCTATATTCAGATTTCTGATATATCACTGTACTATCTTCCACAGTGGCCGATACCAGTTTACATTCCCACCAACAGAGGATTAGGGTACCCCCCCCCCCATCCTCACCAGCATTTGTTGTTTGTTGATTTCTGAATGAAAGCCATTCTTACTGAAGTGAGGTGAAAGCTCATTGTGGTTTTGATTTGCATTTCCCTGATGGCTAGTGATCCTGAGTATTTTTTTAAGTATTAGTTGGCCATTTGAATTTTCTCTCTTGAAAAGTGCCTGTCACATTATTTGTTCTTTTCTTAAGCTTTTTATGGATTCTAAGTATCAAGCCTTTATCACTTGTATAGTTTGTAAATATTTTTTTTCCCATTCTGTCAGTTGCCTCATCACCTTGGTGAGTTTTTTTTTTTTTTTTTTTTTTTGCAATGCAGAAGCTTCTCAGCTTGATATAATCCTATTTGTCAATTTTGGGTTTGATTGTGCTTGTGGGGTCTTTTATTCCAATAAGTCTTCGCCTATGCCAATGTCTTTCAGGGTGTCCCCAATGTTCCAAGTAATTTTATGGCATTGGGTCATAGATTTATGTCTTTGATCCATTTTGAGTGAATTTCTGTGTAAGGTGTAAGGTAGGGGTCTATTTTCATACTTCTGTACATGTAGATCCAGTTTTTCCAGGACTACTTGTTGAAGAGACTGTCTTTGCTTTCAGGATTAATTTGAGCTCCTTTGTCAAAAATAAGTTGGTTGTAGATGTGTGGATTGATTTCTGGAATTTCTTCTGTTCCATTTATCTACAGTTCTGTTTTTGTGCCAGTACCAGGCTGTTTTTATTATAACTGCCCTGTAATATGTCTAGTATGTCTTGAAATCAGGTACTATGATGCCTCTGGTTTTGTTTTTATTGTATAAAATTGCTTTACCTATTCAGGATGTCTTTTGTTTCCATATGAATTTTAACATCACTTTTTTCTAGATCTGAGATGTCATTGACATTTTGACTGCATTGAATCTGTAAGTAGCTTTTGATTTTATGAACATCTTAATGATATTGATTCTTCCAATCCATGAACATGAAAATATTTCCATTTTTTGGTGTCTTATTCTATTTCTTTCCTTAATATTTTGTAATTTTTATCATAGACATCTTTCACATCCTTGTTTAAATTTATTCCAAGGAATTTAATTTTTCTAGCTATTTTTAAACTTTTATTTAATAAATATAAATTTCCAAAGTACAGCTTATGGATTACAATGGCTTCCCCCCCCCCATAACTTCCCTCCCATCTGCAACTCTTCCCTCTCCCACTCCCTCTCCCCTCTCATTCACATCAAGATTCATTTTCAATTATCTTTATATACAGAAGATCAATTTAGTATATATTAAGTAAAGATTTCAACAGTTTGCACCGACACAGAAACATAAAGTGTAAAATACTGTTTGAGTACTAGTTATAGCATTAATTCACATTGAACAACACATTAAGGACAGAGATCCTACATGAGGAGTAAGTGCACAGTGACTCCTGTTGTTGACTTAACAAATTAACACTCTTGTTTATGGTGTCAGTAATCTCCCTAGGCTCTTGTCATGAGTTGCCAAGACTATGGAAGCCTTTTGAGTTCGCCGACTCCAATCTTATTTAGACAAGGTCATAGTCAAAGTGGAACAACATAGTGCTATAGCTGTCTCCCTTCTCTTTTTTGGCTACCATTTGCTTGGAATATTTTTTCTCTTTCAATTTCAGCCTATATATTTTTAAATCTAAAATGAGTCTCTTCTATTAACATATATTGAGTCTTTTTTAAAAAAATACATGCAACCACTTTGTATCTTTCTATTGGAAATTTTAATACCTTAATGTTTAAAGTTATTGTTAATGAAGGACTTTCATTGCCATTAAAATTTACTTTCTATCTGTCTTGTAGCTTTTTTGATTCTCTTTTCCATCATTGCCATTTTCTTTTATGTTTCATTGATTTTTTTTAGTGCAATGTTTGAATTTTTCTCTTATTTTCTTATGAATGTCTTCTATAGATGTTTCCTTTGTGGCTACTATGAATTTTAGATAAAACATCTCACAAGAACGGTAATCTATTCTATAATGATAATAATATCAATTACATATAAAATTCTTAAATGTTACTCACCTATACACACAAGTTTTTTTTTTTGCACTGTATACCTGTTAATGTTTTTTTATAGTTATCTTTTTATTGACTTATAGACCATAAGTGAAAGCAATTTATATACCATCATTACAAAATTACAGCTCTGTTTGTACATTAAGAGTGCTATAACAGAAAAACTGGGAGGCTTATAGCAACATTTTATCTCCATAGTTCTGGAGCCTGGGTAGTTCAGGATTACGGTGCTAACAGATTGGATGTCTGGTGACAGCCCACTTTTTGTGTAACAGAATCTTGCTGTGTCTCAGCATGGTGGTAGGATTCAGCATGCTCTCTGGGGATATTCTTTTTTTTTTTTTTAAGAAACTAATATCATTCATTAGGAATCTGACCCCATAACCTAGTTACTTCCCCAAAGTTGTCTTTCCTAATAACATCAATGTGGGATTTAGAATTTCAATATATGAATTTTGATTGGATACAACTTTCAAACTGCATCAACACCTTTCTGTATGCATGTGTCTACATAGTTACCTTAACCAGTGAACCTTATGCTTTCAAGTATTCTCATAATGCTGTTTAACACCCCTTGGTCTATATTGGATTAACTCTCTTTAATAAGTATTGTAAAGCAGATGTAGTGCCAATGAACTCTTAATTTTTGTTTATCTGGGAAAATACTTATGCTGCCTCCAGTTTTTGGATGATAATTCTTTTTTCACATATAGTACTCTTGGTTTGCAATCTTTTAAAATTTCAGAACCAACATAAACTTTTCTTTTTATTCCATTTTTTATGAAGTTGGTGCGGTATGCTGGTACCCACTCCCTTGTATCCTGCAAAGTTTCTGCTGAGAAAATTACTGATGGGTTTATGGAGTATCTCTTGTACATGACAAGAGATGCTTTTCTTGTGCTGCCTTTGAGATTCTTCTTTTTTTTTTTTTTGGCTTTTGTCAATTTTATTATAAAAAATTTTAATTTGGATATCTTCAGATACATCCTCCTTATTGAGCATTAGGTTTGTTTTATCCAGATCTGGGAATTTTTTGGCTATTGTTTTTTAAAATAAAATTTCAATCCCATTCTCTTACTTTTTCATTTTTGAAATAGACTTAATGTGTATATTGGTACTTGACAACATCATGATAAATTCCTTAGGTTTCTTACTCTTTTTAAATTTTTTTTTTGTGTTTCTCCAAGTGATAATTTCAAATGATTTGTCTTCCAGTTTTAATTATTTTTTCTCTGCATGACCAAGTCTATCATGAGCCTCCTTGGCTGATTTCTCAGTTTAGTTGTATTCTTCAGCTACAAGTTTTCTGTTTTTTAAAAATGTATTGTATGTCTGCATTGATACCTAATTTTGTTCATTCATCATTTTGTTCAGTTTGTTGAGCATATTATTATATTGAATTATTTTTCAAGAAATTTAACGACTTCTATGTTTGTAGGGTTACTTTTTGGAGTTTTATTTTATTCCTTTGATTGGGCCAGGTTTCCCTTTTGCTTCATGTGCCTCATGTCTTCATGAACTTTGTACAGGGAAGGAACTCACCAAATGGTTTTGAGAGAAAACCTCAAAAGTTTCTGGTGGAATACAGCCTTTCTGGACATTACGTTTCTCAATTAGAGAAACTTGCTCTTCTGTTTCCCAGGACCTTTTAATCTCTTGCTCTTGTTCATTTCTGTCTGTGGTATTGTACATTCTTGGTTTCAGCAAAGTAAGCTTCCCAGATGTCTTTTCTTATTTGTTGTCAGCAGGCATTGAGAATATACCAGCTCTTCATCAGCAAGTCAGACAAGACAGATATCCGTCCCTTGGCAATTCTCCAAAAAGCCAGAATACCAGACTCAAGCTCCATTCCTCTTATTCTTTGCTGAGAGAGAAATCTCAAGTTGTATCCCCACTCCTGATAGTGCTGACGCACTCTGGCTGCTTACAGTTGTTCTTAGTGGCCCAAGGGCATCCAAATTATGCCACTTGCATAAGTGCTCCTAGTGAGAAGCACAAAGTAATTCTCAGTGTTTGCCCTAAAGAGCCTGAGCACTGAGTACACCCTCCACAGCTCTCTCTTCTGTCAGAGGAGAAATCTCAGTGTTAAGGCAGCTAAGTAGATATTATCCTATGTGTGTAAAAGGGAACAAAAAAATGAGATTTAAAAAAAGAAACGTATATACATTGGAATGAGGAAACAGCTCCTGACAGCAGGACCCGGCCTTTTTTCTCCCTTAGCCCTGGGTGTCCTTGCCTGTCATTTATCACAAGAATGCATTGGCTTGAGAGAGCTACAGCTGGCCTGAGAAGATTCTAATCGCAGGGCTGAAGGAGTCATTTGCTTCTCCAATAGATAAGACCCTTGGTGGCCAGTATTATCAGGAGGGGTTTGTTTAGGGGAACTCCACACCCACAATTCCTCCACCCACACTTTCCTAGAAGAGGGAGGAAGGAGAACAAATGGGGATAAAAACCCAGTCTGAATGAAGACTGCTGCTTTAGTCCCTTCTGAGATGCCCACCTGGTCTGTCAGGTATAGGAGTTTCTGTCTCTTCATGTTTTTAGCAAAACTTTGGTAGAACCACCTTCTTGTCTGCTCCTTCGTTGGCCTCATACTTTGTCACTGATAGGACAAGTTCCCAGAGTTCAAATCAGCTGTAACATCAAGCGTGGCACTTTCTCCTCATTGTGCCATTGTCCTTTGTTTCCAGTGGCTTCCAAACATTCAAACTATCTCAGGGCTCCAGTTCAGGCCAGTCACAACCCAGTTCTCCAGGTGTTCTCCATAAAACTGGGATGTTGGAGGCAGACTCGACTCTTCACTGTAGAGGAAACAGACTGAGGCTTTCTCTCTGGGCACTAAACTATGCCAACTTAAGGTAGGGTTGATGCCTGTTAAGTATAATTACTCTTATCTGTTTCAATGTGACTGTTCTCATTTTGTGCTTATTTTGGGTACCGTAGCATCTTGACTGGAATCTGAAATTCTCATACAGGTGCTTAGTCTGTATAGCATTATCAAATGGATGTTTCTTTTTTTAAAAAATATTTTATTTATTTATTTGAGAATAGAGTTACAGATAGAGAGAAGGAAAGACAAAAATGTCTTTCATCTGCTAGTTCACTCTCCAAACAGCCACAGCGCAATGGGCTGATCCAAAGCCAGGGGCCAGGAGCCTCCTCTGGATCTCCCATGTGGATGCAGGGGCCCAAGCACTTGGCCATCTTCTACTGCTTTCCTAAATGTGTTAGCAGAGTGCTAGACTGGAAGAGGAGCAGCTGAGACAGCAACCAACATTCGTATGGGCTGCCAGTACTGGAGGTGGAGGCTTAGCCTGCTATGCCACAGTGCTAGCCCCTGGATGTTTCTTTTAAGGAACGAGTGCTGGAACTTCCAATCTATTTACCTTACTGACATCACTCCTGTTTTAAATGATTTTGAAATGTTTCAGTATATAGGTAATTAGCTATATTCATATCATTATGCATTAACAAGAAAATTACTTGAGGTCACGGGGTAACTATTGGCATTGAACAATCAAGAACTTGCAACTTCTGGAAAAATACTTTATTGTTTTTAGAGTCCAGGTTTATAGTCTTTTGACTGATATGGGAGAAATTTTGTTTACATTGAATTATACACTATAAATAGGCTACTAAGAGGTAAAAAATAGGCTATACCTTAGGATCTTGAATTGGAAGCTTTGTTTCCAGTAATTTGGAATGAGTGCTTATTGCTCTGAAGAATCCCTAAACCTGAAGATTAGTGGGGAATTGCGTGAGTGGTGAAATATGTTCTGAAGAAGGGCCTTTCATCTAGAGATGGAGGAGATAATGGTTACAGCAACATTTCTAGCCTTTAAGATGCGACATGGAACTTTGTCATCATTTTAATGAAAACGTTATTTTATGTAGATAGTCAAGAAAGGAGGGAAGGTTTATTTAATTTTTTCATTCATTTTTAAAAAAGATTTATTTATTTACTTGAAAGAGTTACAGAGAGGGAGGAGAAAAAGAAGAAGAAAGAAGAGGAAGAGGGGGAAGATAGGAAGGAAGGGGAGAGGGAGAGGGAGAGAGAGAGAGAGAGAGAGAGTCAGTCTTCCATTAGCTGATTCATTCTTCAGATGGCCACATTAGCCAGGCTGTCAGGCCAGAGCCTGGAGCTTCATCGATTGTCCCACATGAGTGGCAGGAGGCCAGACACTTGGGCCATCTTCTGCTGCTTTTCCCAGGCCATGAGCAGAGAACTGGATTGGAAGTAGAGCAACAAGGACTTGAACCAACACCCATTATTGGATAGCTGCATCAAAAGTGATGGATTTGCCTACTATGCCACAGGGCCAGCCCCCGTTCATTTGCTTTTCTCTTTTTCTTTCTGGCTTCTCTTTTCTTTGATTTTCTCTATATCTCTTTTCCTTAATGTCAGTCTACTTGTTGCCACCCTTCCCTGTTGAATGCTTTCGTGCATTTTCTGTTGCCTCTTGTAGATTGTCATGTAGGCAATACTCATTAATCTGAGCCCGTGTTTCTTCTCTGATGACCATGTGTTTTCTCTCTTTCCTTTTTCTGTCCCTCCTTTTCTCTGTGGAATAATTGCTTTCTGCCTGCAGACTGCCTTGCATGCTAACACTGTAATTCAGATGCTGATTTTTAAACAGAATCCAAAGGTTGCATTTGAAGCTAGCCTGAATGCATCAGCCATATGCCACCAGAATAATCTATTGTTTGTCACCATTTTATTGTGTTCTTACACAGCTTTAAACTGTTTGGGTGTGATCTGGCACTGTTACCCTTATCCACTTCAAAATTAATGAAGCCAGCTGGAAGAGTGTGATTTAGAGGGGTAGCATGTGGGATTGTGAATGCTGACATCTTGGTTGTGCTCTGAGAGCATTTCTTATGTTTCTTCATTCCTCAATTTCACCCAAATAAAGCCTGAAAATTAAAGTAGACATCCACACTTACTCCTCTACATAAGCACAAAAATCTTTGTTCAGGTTTCACTGATATATGAGGAAAATGCAAACAGCAGTCCATGAAATTCCTTTAAATCATAGCGAGCTTGTGGTATTTAAATATATCCAAGCATTATTTGTTATTTCAATAATGCTTGATTTTTTCTAATATACTTTCCCAATTTTAAAATACTCTCTCCTCTCTTCTTTCTTTCCTTCCCTCTGCAAATACTTATGATGAATAAATTGTGAGCCAGAGTCTGAGATTTCAGTGGTAAACAAGATAAAAGAGATATTTTATAAGGACACATGCAATATATGGACACATTACAAGATATGGTTTTCTATACTAGTAAGTTTTATAAAGAAAATAAATTATATTTATTATATACACACACACATAATAGATTTTTGGATGAGAGGGGCTAGCTATTTTCCTACAAGAAGTGATCAAATAAAGCATTCCTGAGGAGATGGCATTTGAACAGACAACTAAGTAACAAGAGATAGAAACCACAGGAGGACCCAGGGCTCAATATTCCTGGAAGACAAACATGTCTTCAGTCTAGTACAAGGGCAGGGTGGGGACTGCCATGGGCCTTCTATCCCCATGCCCTGTTTGCACCAGGCTCCATCTGCAAGGAGAGCCTAATTATGTTACAGTCACTGGTCCATTGACTTCCCTTCTCCTACTCAGGCATCCCTTTCATTCTGCCCACAGACTCAGTCTCATTACAGCTTTGACCAATGGTTGGAAGACCCAACACCAGACCACCATCTGGTCTTGGGCTTTCCTTTTTAGGGTGTCTTTATGACAGATTCAATTTCTGTTTTGGTTGTTGGTCTATTTAGGTTTTCTATGTCTTCATGACTCATCTTTTGTAGATTGTATGTGTCCAGGAATCTATCCATTTCTTCTAAATTTCCCAATTTGTTGGCATATAGCTCTTTGTAGTAATTCCTGATGATTCTTTTTATTTCTATGGTATCTGTTGTTACATTTCCGTTTTCATTTCTGATTTTATTGATTTGGATCTTCTCCCTATTTTTTTTTTGGTTAGTTGGACCAATGATGTATTGATTTTGTTTATTTTTTCAAAACACTAGCTTTTCATTTCACTGATTTTTGTATTTTTAATTTCATTTTTATTTATTTCTCCCGATGTTAATTATTTCTTTCCTCCTACTAATTTTAGGTTTGGTTTGTTGTTGTTTTTCTAGGTCCTTGAGATGCATTAATAGCTCATTTATTTGGTACTTTTCCAATTTTTTCATGTAGGCACCAATTACTATAAACTTCCTCTTAACACTGCTTTTGCTGTATCCTATAAGTTTTGACATAATGTATTGTTGTCTTCATTTGTTTCTAGAAATTTTTTGATTTCTTCTGTGACCTATTGTTCATTCAGGAGCATGTTGCTCAATCACCATATGTTTGTATATGATCTAGAGATTCTTGAGTTGTTGATTTCCAGCTTCATTCCATTGTGATTAGAGAAGGTACATAGTCTGATTTTGATATTTTTTTGCATTTGCTAAGGCTTGCTTTATGGCCTAGATCTACCCTAAAGAATGTTCTGTGCACTGATGAGAAGAATGTGTATTCTGCAACTGTGGGGTGCAAAGTTCTATTGATATCAGTTAGGTCCATTTGATTCATAGTGTCAATTAGCTCTTGTTTATCTGTCCATTGTTGAAAGTGTATGTTTCTTAAAAGCATGTTGTGTTTCTCATGTCTGCCAGAGCGCCATTATACTTGATTATCAGTGACTGCCAGCTGTGATTGGTTAACTGGTGCAGCTGGTTGATTTAAAAGTGACACTTGAGTGTATTTTTAATTAGTATTATTTATTCATTTGCTTTCATTTTATTTGCATGGCTGAGAGACAGAGATCTTGCATCTTCTGATTCACTCACTCCCCAAATGACCACAACAGTCAAGGGTGGGCCAGGCTGAAGCCGGGAGCCTGGAACTCAATGTAGGTCTCCCACATGGGTGTCAGGGACCCAGGTACTGGAGCCAGCAACTGCTGCTTCCCAGGCTGCGCATCAGCAGGAAGCTGGCTTAGGAAGCAAAGCCAGGGCTCAAACCAAGGACTCCAGTGTGGGATGCAGCTAGATGTCACAAGCACTGGCCTCACTGCTTTGCCAGACACTGGCCCTGAGTGTGTTTGTGTCTGATTTAATTCTCTGACACAGAACTCTTTCCCAATGCACTGAACATTGTGTGTTTCCTGCTGGACATGTTTCCTTGCGTCAGTTCAGATGTGAGCTTTGTGCCATATATGTGGCTCACCGGGATCTCTGCAGATTCTTCCCTCATTTCTGTGTTTGACAGTTGAGAAGAAAGGAAGGACCCTACATTAGCTGAAGCCACAGTTCCAAGCTTCAAATTTCTCTTGCCAGCCTAAGATCCAGCCTAAAAACTGGTACTCTTCCCTAACATAAGTGATTGTTTTTATCTATTTTAATTTAATAGATTTAATAGATCCTGGTTTCAACCTGGCCCACCCCCAGCTGTTACAGCCATTTGGGGAGTGAACCAGCAGATGATCAATGCCCATCTTTGTGTCTCTTTATCTCCCTGTCTCCCTGTGTCACTTTGCCTTTCAAATAGATATTTTTTTCAAAAATATATACATAGCAGCATAGAAGTGTTTTTGGTAAAATATTTCTGAAGTGGTTTCGTCTAAGTAAAAGTTACAGTAAAGCAAACCCATTTGAGGGACATCCTACACTCTTCACAGCCTGAAGGCCATGAAGACCAGTTCTGAGGAGCAGCTCCAGACTAAGGAGATGGAAGACATGACAACTGGTGTGGTCCTGGGCTGGACTCTGGGCCAATAAAGAACACTGTTGGGGCAGTTAAAAAAAAAAAAAAAAAAAAGTGGAGTGTTGAAGTCCCCTGTCACTATTGTATTGGGGACTGTGCCTCCCTTTAGATCCATTAATATTTCTTTTAGATAGCCAGATGCCCTGTGATTTGGTGTGTATACATTTGTTATAGTCACATTTTCCTGTTAAATTGATTCCTTAATGATTATATAGTGCCCTTCTTCATCTCTTAACAGTTTTTTATGTAGAATTCTATTTTGTCTGATATTAGGATGGTAACACTTGCCCTTTTTTGCTTTCCATTAGAATGGAATGTCCTTTTGTGTCCTTTCACTTTCATTCTGTTTGTATCTTTGTTGGTGAGATGTTTTTCTTGTAGGTAGCAAATAGATGGGTCTTGTTTTTTAATCCATTCAGCCAGCCTATATCTTTTAACTGTAGAGTTGAATCATTTACATTCAAAGTCACTATTGATAAGTAATGACTTAGCTCTGCCATTCTTCCATAAATATTCCTATTTTTTACTTCGGATTTCTTTTGTACTTTTACTGGTGGATTTTCTACATTCACATTCTTTTATCAAGATGACTATTGGGGCCAGGCTGTGGCACAGTGGGTTGATGCCCTGGCCTGAAGCGCCAGCATCCCATATGGGCTCTCTGCTATGGCCTGAGAAAGCAGTAGAAGATGGCCCAAGTCCTTGGGCCCCTGCACCCATGTGGGAGACCTGGAGGAAGCTCCTAGCTCCTGGATTTGGATGGGCACAGCTCTGGCTTTTGCAGCCAGTTGGGGATTGAACCAGTGGATGGAAGACCTCTCTCTCTTTCTGCCTCTCCTCTCTGTGTGTAACTCTGACTTTCAAATAAATAAATACATCTTTAAAAAAGATGACTATCTTTCTGTTTTTCTGTTTGTAGCACATCCTTAAGCATCTTTTGTAAGGCTCGGTGAGTGGTGACAAATTCTTTAAATTTCTATTTGTTGTAGAAGATCTTTATTTCACCTTCATTCACTAATGAGAGCTTTGCAGGGTACAAAATTCTGTGTTGACAGTTTTTTCCCCTCAAGACTTGGACTATATCTCTCTGTTTCCTTCTAGCATGTAGGATTTCTGATAAGAAGTCAGCTGTGAGTCTATTTGTAGATCCTCTGACAGTAATACTGCATTTTTATTGTGTAAAGTTTAGAATCTTTATGTTTTACTGTGGGAAGTTTGACTACAACATGTCATGGTGAAGTATCAGGTACTGATAGGAGTTCTGTGTGCTTCCTCTATTTGGATGTCCCTTTCTTCCTCTAACTTGGGGAAGTTTTCTGAATTATTTCACTAAATAATTTCACTAAATAATGGTCTTCTAGTCCATTCTATCTTTCCATACCTTCAGGAACTCCTAAGACCCATATGTTGGATCTTTTGATAGTATCTCATAAATCTCCAACCCTGTTTTTTAAGCTTTCTAATTTCTTCTTGCTTTTTTTTTTACTGTAAGATTGCCAAACTTATATATTCTAGTTTGAATATTCTTTCTTCTGTCTTGCCAAGTCTGCTGTTAAGGCTTTCCACTGAATTATTTTTTGATATATTGAATTCTTCATTTCTAATTTTTCATTTTGATTTATATTTAAAATCTCAATTTCATGGGAAAATTTTTCATTCATATCATGTATGGTTTTCTTTAGTTTGTGGATTTGCTCCTGATTCCTTTTGAGTAGTCCTATGATTAATTTTTTGGATTCCATTTCTGGCATTTCCTCAGTCTCTTCATTTTCACATTCTATTATTGAAATGTTGTGTTCCTTTGAGGGGGGTGGTCATGGTGTCTTCCTTATTCTTGTTTCTTAAATTTTTGCATTTGTTTTTAGGCATTTGTGGGATTGGTTTTTGTTTTTCCCTTCTGATGGCTTTTCTTCTTTGAACTATGCCTCTGTGACTTAATGGGATATCTGTACTTTCAGTGACTATTTAGGGGTATGTGGTGGGTATAACCAGGGAGCTCTGTTCAGTGGCCCAGGGTGGGGTGAGAATCCAGGGTAACACCCAATTTGGGTGTGGTAGATCTCCATGCCAGGGTGTTATCTCCCAGTGTGTTCTGGGCCGCCATATGATCTGTGTAATTGATCTGTGTAGTTTTCACTGTGAACATGGTGAGCACATGGTGTCACCCCAGTGATTGCCCAGAGACCAGCTACTCCCTTCACCTTCTCATGTAACCTCTGAGTCCGCACAGTCACTGGGTGCAGAGGTTTCTGTTTGCCCCACTGCCTGCCCTGTCAGCAGAGAGGCAGATGTTCCCTGAGACAGTCCCACCTAGGCATCTTGATCCTGGAAGGCTGCAGGAGCTTCAGGTTCCTATGTGGTTACTCACTCACCTCCCAGCCAGACTCAGAGTCAGTGGGGCCTGCGGATTGTTTCCTCTCCTAGAATCACTGGATCACACGGGTGTACAAGACCCACCGGCTGAATGTTGCTCTGCCGCCAGTACCGCTGTGAAGATGGTGGCCCGTCTCAGCCAGTTGCTGTGTACGCACACAAAGGCTTGCACAGCTGCTGCTCAAACCCAAAATGGCACCTGCTGTTTCTCAGCCAGGCAACCAGCATGGTTGTGAGGAAGTTGGGGAGAGACAAACATGCCCCCTCTACTTCTACTGGCTCTGTGGCAACCACTAGCAAACTCTAGCCCCTAGGGCTCCAGTCTGGACTCAAGCCATACTCTCCCTCTGCCTGCATCACCACAGTTGCTGCAGTCCAGTCTCACCTCCGTCTCCAAACTTCCACCCATTCCAGCTCTTATCGGCTGCACTTGTGTGTTGTGTTTGTATTTGTGCTGTGCATCTGCACCTTCTACACAGGTCCATGGTGTTCATCCTACTCTTGTAGGATTTCTAATGTGGGTTTCTCTCCAGTTCTCTCCTGAAAGTGCACTCCTACCCCCTTTTCTTTCTTTTCTTTCACTTTTTATCCCTAGTCAAGTACATTGTGTTTCCCCCTAATCTGCCATCTGGAATCTCCCCCAACCTCATCATTTTCTACTTATTTTTCCATCATTTTGTCCTCCATATGTGAAATTTTTTCCTATTTTCTCAGATTATTCTGACAGTTACTTAGTTATCTTGTCTTTTTTTTTTTTTTATCCTCTCAGGGTTTGGTCCTACTGGGTTATTGAAGCATGTTGCATTGTCTTTGTTAATGTTTTCCCTCACTGTGAGTATGCTTGGTGCATATATTGTATCTTTAATTAAATGTAACAATAGGGTTCTGTGATCAAACCAGATTGATAAGTTTCCTACTAATTCATAGAGGACACTGGGCAATAGATCCATGGTGGAGAAAACCTAGCTCGTAGTGTTTGCAAATGCTTTCCATCAGTGGCTTCTATGGATTCGATTTGATTTTACAAGGGAAAATTATAAATTTTTCAAAATTAATTTTGTCTAGAAAGATGTGGGTGTGGGAAGTCATTCATGTGTAACCTATAAAGTGGCAATTTCACATGAAAAATGATATAATGTTGCCATCTTAATTTAGGCATAGTGGAATAAAACAAACACTATTACCAATTTCCTCATTTCTTATTTTTCCATTGACTTGTTTATACCTTCATTTACAAATAATTTCCGTGAGCTGGAGATAGATGCTTTCTTATATATAACTGACTTCTAAAATGCTATTCTTCCTTGGTTTGCCCATCATTCCTTTTGATAATTCACTTCCATGACTCCTAAATGTTCTAGGAATTTAGCTGTGATATCCACCTTGTCTATCTCTGCCATACTGAACACTTAAATAAAAATTTTCCTTTGTCAATTCCATCCTGTGCTTCCTTAATGCCTCATGCCCATACTCTTCTGTTTCTGGAATCAACTGATCTTTATTTTCATATTCAAGCCCAGTACCTTCTCTGGAATTTGCCCCAACTATAGTCTGAGCTATTTAAGGAATTCTATTCTTTTTGAGGAATTTCAAGACATATATCAAAAGTCAATTTGGGGCCCATGCTGTGGTGTAGCCAGTAAAGCCGCCACCTGTGTAAATGGCATCCCACATGGGTGCTTGTTCAAGTCCTGGCTGTTCTACTTCTGAGCCAGCTCCCTGCTAATGCACCTGGGGAGGCAGCGGAGGATGACCCAAGTCCCTGGCCCCTGCACCCACTTGGGGGACCTGGAGGAGGCTCCTGAATCCTGGCTTTGGATGGGCATAGCTCTGATGGTTGTGGCCATTTGAGGAGTGAGCCAGCAAATGGAAGATCTCTCTCTCTCTCTCTCTCTCTCTCTGTAACTCTGCCTTTCAAATAAATAAATAAATCTAAAAAAATTTTAAAAGTCAACTTTTTTGCTAGTCTTGTAGTTTCTTGCTTCTTGTTCCTAATAATCGTGCATTTTCTTTCTCCAATGACCAGTTATTACCTTGAAATCCCATTTTCTCCCAAGTAAGACCTTTTACTAAGGGAATCCTACTCTTGAACCAGAGTTCCATGCACAGGACAGCCTTCTATGATCTCCACACTTTCCTTATTTTGGATACATCTGCCTCTATATTTGCTTCACTTCAGAAAATGTTACATTAAGCTATGAAATTGTCTCTTCTGGCTGTACAAGCCAAAAAATATTCTAAGTTCTTTGTGGATCTTCATTTCCTACTGAAACTCACTGCAGTCTGTTTACCTTCCTAGTTTCCTAACCACATACACACAGCCATTGTTAAGATCACAATTACTTTCTGTTTTGAATATTTAATAGATATTCATAAGAGGCTCCTCTTTGATTATCTGCCAGCTGTCTTCTCTAATCCATTTGTTTTTTTTTTCTGTCTGGTTCCCATCCCTTCCCTGCTCCTTCATGGGCTTCTCCTACAATATCAGTGTTGGTATTTATTGGGTTTCTATGTTTGAATTATTTATTATTTTTAAAATGTTAACTATTTTTTTAAATTTTGCTTATTTGAGATACACATACACACAAACACATACACACACAGTGAGAGAGAGAGAGGGAAATTCCCGTCTGCTTCTATTACATAGCTCTCTCAATGCCTGCCACAGCTGAGACTGGGCCAGTGCCAAAACCAGGACCTGGAACACAATCCAGGTCTCTCCTGTGGGTGGCAGAAACCCAGTTAGTTGACTGACTCATCGCTGCTGCCACCCCAGAAGCTGGAGTCAAGAGCCGGAGTCAGAAATTGAGCTCAGGTACTCCAGTGAGGGATACAGGCATGTTAACTGCTAGAGGAAAAGCCTGCTCCTGCATCTGTCACTTTTAATATGCTGTGGATGATTTTGTTCACCATATAAACTTTAAAAATGGATTTTACTTCATAATCTGAGATATTTGATATGGGCTATACTAATTGGAATAGGAATTTAAGTATTATTACTATATAGATCACTGGTTAACATCAAATATAACTCATCTGGAATACAATGAAAACAGTACCCAGTCAGCTACTTCTGTCATAGAAAGTAACTTAGATAAGGAGAGATCAGAAGAAGAACTCATGTGGAATTATTTGTTGAATAGATATTCTATAATCAAATAAAACAAGTTTTTTTTCTGCAGAATGTTTAAGATGTGAGAATAGCTTTAGCATGTAGAATTACTCTTTTTAATGAGAATTTAAAGGATATTTTTAGCTAGGACACAAGCAGGGTGGTAACTGAAACTTCCAGACACTTGGAACTAGTAAGTATGCCTTTTTAAAATAAAATGCATACCTTTCAGAATGCGTTCACACTTGTGGTCTCAACAACATTGTGAAGTAGGCAGTGAGAAAGTTAGGACATAGATTTTAAATAGGGGAAACAGCATGGGGTGATTGGTTGATTTTTAATTGTATTCTAGATCAATTTTTCTCAAGTTTGCTATGCACATACAACAACTGGGAGGCTGTCACCTGGTAGATTTCAGTTCAGTGATCCTGGGATCAGACCAAAGATTCTACATTGTCACCATGTCCCCAAATGATGCTGGTGGCCACCTTGAGGAGGGCCTTTGGGGGAGTCCTAGACTCAAAAAGTCCTGGACTCGGGCTGGGAAGGGAGGTGAGAGATTCACAGGAAGTCCTTAAGGCTCTCTCTTCTCTTCAGACAAAGTAGCATCATTTTAATCTGACCATAAATTAAAGTTGCACATTAGATTTTATTGGAAGGATGTTTTATTGTTACACTTGCCCATGCCCCAACTTGCCATTGATTTCAAACTGTTGGGGAAAAACGCACTGGAGTTGTAATATAGTGGGTTAAACTACCTCCTGCAGTGCCGGCATTCAGAATGGGCTCCAATTCGTGTCCCAGCTGCTCCACTTCTGATCCAGCTCCCTGCTAATGGCCTGGGAAAAGCAGAGAATATGGCCCAAGTACTTGGGCCCCTGGCACTCACTTGGGAGCCCAGGGTGAAGCTCCTGGCTTTGGCCTAGCCCAGCCCCAGCAATTGCAGTCATTTGGAGGAGTGAACAAGTAGGTGGAAGATCTCTCTGTCTCTCCCTCTCTCTGTGTAACTTTGGCTTTCAAAATAAATAAATAAATCTTAAAATAATTTGGGGAAACATCTAGAATGGATTCCCATCATGTCTAGAAGCATCTATCCTTGGTCCCACCAAGGGTGTGTGTTCTTCTCTACACTGAATGAAATTGAAGACAACATCTCCAAGGATCTGCCAATGCTACAATTTCTGTGTCACTTCTTTTTTTTTTTTTTACTTTTATTTAATGAATATAAATTTCCAAAGTACAGCTTATGGATTACAATGGCTTCCCCCCACCAATAACTTCCCTCCCACCCGCAACCCTCCCCTCTCCCGCTCCCTCTCCCCTTCTATTCACATCAAGATTCATTTTCAATTCTCTTTGTATACAGAAGATCAGTTTAGTATATATTAAGTAAAGATTTCAACAGTTTGCACCCACATAGCATCTGTGTCACTTCTAAAGTACCACTGCTAGATTTACATGGTAAATCAAGCTTGTGCCCTGATCTTCCAGGTTCAGGATTGATGTCACTATACCATATGTTAATTAAGGTATTTGTGGCAGTTGTGAAATAAATATGACCCTTTGCACATGGTAAGTAATGGAGAAATCATTAGCTTAGTTAGAGGGTCTCCTTTAAGAAACTAGAGAGTAACAGTATATATTGGAAAAGAAAATTTGCTGAGAGGGGAGAGATATCTGCCCCTTCCTATTTGTAGTTGATTCTTTGGTATCTTGGAAAATGTAGGATTGATAAATCATAAAACTTAGAATTGCGGAGGATCCTTTTCTAATTTCAGCATATTATTGCAGTCACAGAAGTTAAGAAACCAGTATCAAAGTCCTCTAGAAAGTACCAAAAATTTAACAATTCCTTTGATTTCCTGATTATTATGTGGAAATTTATGTACCTTTTGTACTTTTGTATCGAATCTCCCACCATACCAGTAATAGGAAGCCATTCTGGTGAGCTGAAGGTTTCATATATTTTGCTTCTTCCTTCACCTCCACCTTTTGTTGCTCTACCTAAGTCCATCATTTGATGAAAATTATATAAGTTGAACAGAGCCACAGGGAGCAGGGCAAACTGAGGCCAAATAGTACACACTGGGGAACTGAATGTCAGCCGGATTGCATAAGCCCTGTTTATCTTCATGGCAGAAATTGCCATCATGCATACTTCAGATTCTTTGGTTTTCTTAGTGCATTCTGGTGCAAGAATCCCTCACTGAGCTACTGGGTAAAAGGGTAGATGGCAACGAAGTAGCTAGCTTTTATGAGTACAATTAAAAAGCGTTTTGAAATTCAATAACAAGCAATTTTGTTGTTAATATTCTTATTTTAGCAGACTGGCTACTACTTATTGAGATCTTCGGACACAGTGAACAGTGTTCTAAATGTTTTATACATCTAATGTCTTTTAAAAATATTTTATTTACTTGTTTTCATTTTATTTGAAAGGTAGACATGATAGATATAGATAGAGCAAGATCTCCTATCCACTGATTCCCTTTTCAAATGCCTTTAAATTTCCTGTGGCTGGGCCAGGCCAAAGCAGAGGTTGGAACTCAGTTGAGGTCCTCTAAGTGTGTGGCAGGGATCCCAAACACTTGAGTGATTATCTGCCCCCTCCCAGGGCATGTATTAGCAGGAAACTAGAGTCAGGGGGGTGGAGAACCAAGACTCAAACCCAGGCACTATAATATGGGACATGGGCGTTCCAAGTGGCATCTGTCTGTTGTGCCAAAAGTCTTCTACGTGTACTCTTTTTCATTCTGATGTATATCCCATTTCAAGTTCTTCTAAGGTACTCTTTGAGTCACCAGAGTGATAGCCAAAAAGATGGAAAAGACAGTCTACGAGTAAGCATCTGCAATATTTGGGTTGAGTTTCCATTGAATCTGCAGTTGTTGGATTTACTATACCAAACCATATGATTTCTTGGCTTCTGGTGGGCACCCACGTCATCCAGTCACATTAGACCTCTTACCTTTCATCTGGTCTTGGAGTGTGAAGCTTGCCAGTGCCTCTGTGGTTTACCTTTTCTCTTTAAAGCACACAGAACTATTTAGAACATTTCAGTATGTTCTGATTATGCTTTGTCTACACCCCACTTCAGTAATGACAAGTGTAAATAGTAAAGTAGATCTTTTTTTTTTTTTTTTTTTTTTGACAGGCAGAGTGGACAGTGAGAGAGAGAGACAGAGAAAAAGGTCTTCCTTTGCCGTTGGTTCACCCTCCAATGGCTGCCGCGACCGGCGCGCTGCGGCCAGTGCACTGCGCTGAGCTGAAGGCAGGAGCCAGGTGCTTCTCCTGGTCCCATGCAGGTGCAGGGCCCAAACACTTGAGCCATCCTCCGCTGCCTTCCCGGGCTATAGCAGAGAGCTGGCCTGGAAGAGGGGCAACCGGGACAGAATCCGGCGCCCCGACCAGGACTAGAACCCGGGGTACCAGCGCTGCTAGGCGGAGGATTAGCCTGTTGAGCCACAGCACCGGCCAGTAAAGTAGATCTTAACTGAGGCTTGTTAGTTCTCAAATATTTTTAATATCAATGGTTGCAGTGGTTTAGGTTTTATTGTTTTATATAAATAAAGTTTATTTTAAAAGATCAGAATAATTGCTTTCTCAGATACGCTTTAGTTGCTTTTCTAATTAATTGTTGAGCTATCAGCCACAGATGTTAAATTAAAATACCTACTGTATGAGGATATTTTGAAAAGTTCATTGAAAAATGCAACTGAAAGATAAATTTAGGGAGTGGTGCCATGGTGCAGTAAGTTAGTTGTGCAAGTCCTTGAGACACCTGCATTCTATGTCAGTGTGCTGCTTCCAGTCTTGGCTGCTCTGCTTTTGTTCTAGCTCCCTGCTAATGTGTCTGGGAAGCAGTGGATTATGGCTACTGCTTGTGTTCTCAACCCATGTGGGAGACCCAGATGGACTTCCTGGCTTCTGACTTCTACCTGCCTTGGCCCCAGCTGTTGTGGCCATTTGGGGAGTAAACCAGTGAATGGACGATCACTCAGTCTCTATGCCTCTTGATTTCACTCTTTCAAAAATATAAATAGATAAAAATCTTAAAAACAGATAACTTTATTTTGGTACAAAACTTTTGAAATCCATGCATAGGAGAGTTCTTCAAAAAAGTCATGAAAAATGTATATTATAGAAAAACTATACATTGGGGCCAGTGCTGTGGCACAGTGGGTTAATGCCCTGGCCTGAAGCGCTGGCATCCCATATGGGTGCCGGTTCGAGACCTGGCTGTTCCACTTCCGATCCAGCTCTCTGCTATGGCCTGGGAATGCAGTAGAAGATGGGCCAAGTGCTTGGGCCCCTGTACCCAAATGGGAAACCCCGAGGAAGCTCCTGGCTCCTGGCTTCGGATTGGCAAAGCTCTGGCTGTTGCAGCCAATTGGGGATTGCACCAGTGGATGGAAGACCTCTCTCTCTCTCTCTGCCTCTCTTCTCTCTCTGTTACTCTGACTTTCAAATAAAATAAATAAATCTTTTAAAAAAAACTATACATGGTTTCAAATTTTTTTGCACCAAAGTAAAACCATCTTTTAATTTCACTTTCCATGAACTTTTGAAATACCTCTATGTTTCTTCTGGAGGAAAGAGTAATTTGTAATTGAGAACCACTGTGCAAAGTACATTACCAACCATCACAATTCCTGTGTTCTCTCTGTCCACTGTCCCGGAATGACAATCTTCCTTCTGTTCAGTCTTTCCAAATAGAGATTACCTATAATGTGCCAGGGACTGGGAACTCAGCACTGAGTACAACAGTTAATCTTGCCTTCACGGAGACAATGTTCTAGTGGAAGTACACATGATTTTATGGACATAGCTCATATCTGAGTCTTCTTTCCATTTCTGTCTACTTCTTTCATAATAAAACATCTTTCTTCTACAAAAAGATTTTTCCTAAAGACTTCAGAAATATTATCAGTAACACTTATTTGGATTTTAATTTTTTTTTTACATTTTTATATATGTTGAGCATATTTCATGTGTTTCATATATACAGATTTAGGAGCATAGTGATGCTTTTCATCCTACCCTCCCTCCCACCTTTACCCCATCCTCCTCTTTTTTTTCTTTTTTGTTTAATTTTTACAATGACATAATTTCAATTTATTTTACAATCATAAGAATAGCCGGCGCCGTGGCTTAACAGGCTAATCCTCTGCCTTGCGGCGCCGGCACACCGGGTTCTAGTCCCGGTCGGGGCATCGATCCTGTCCCGGTTGCCCCTCTTCCAGGCCAGCTCTCTGCTGTGGCCTGGGAGTGCAGTGGTGGATGGCCCAAGTCCTTGGGCCCTGCACCCCATGGGAGACCAGGATAAGCACCTGGCTCCTGCCATCGGATCAGCGCGGTGCGCCGGCTGCAGCGCTGCCATTGGAGCGGCCATTGGAGGGTGAACCAGCGGCAAAAAGGAAGACCTTTCTCTCTATCTCCCTCTACTGTCCACTCTGCCTGTCAAAAAAAAAAAAAAAAAAAAAAAGATTAACCCTCCACTAAGTAAAGACTTCAACAACAAAGTAAGAGAAAAAAAAAAAAAAAAAAAAAAAAAAAAACAAAACACTGTTCCTCACCGGTACAGACAAGGGCTATAAACAATAATCAATTCTTACAATGTCAATTTTGCTCATATACATTATTATTATTATTATTTTTTGTATTCTATTAGTTATCACAGAATAGGGAAAACATATGGTACTTGTCTTTTTGGACTTTTTTTTATTAATATAAAGGGTATAGATTTCATGTATTTCATAGATATAATCCTAAGAAAATAAGCATTTGGAATTTATACATCTGTAATTCTGTATTGTACCCTACCATTTTTATGTCCAATACCTTTTACTCCACAGTTAGACTTTTCAATTTTTAAGGGCAAGGACCACCACATACACTGATTTATTAAGTTCTATTTTATAAATATTTACATACACAAGAAACATACAGAACAATAATGTAAGCACCACTCAGCTAAACAAATAACACATCACTATGCATTGGAAGTCCCCTGTGTACTCATCTCAGATCGTATTCTACTTCTTCCCTGCCTCTAGAGGGAGCCACTGGTATTTATCTTGGAATGTGCTTCTAATACATCAATTATATCTATCCCTAGGTGGTATCTACTGCTCTTTTGCATGTTTTAAAAGTTTATATAAATAATACCATACTATATTATTAATTGCTCACTTGACCAAGTCTCTCAAAATTTATGTTCATGGCAATCCTCCACATTGGTAGATATAACTATTTTATTTCTTTTCTCTACCACGTAGTATTTCAGTTTCATTCTCCTGTTTGTTGATATTTAGTTTCCTCCTGATTTTCTACTCTTGCAAATCTTTATACCCATGTCTTGTGGATAAAATATTATATATACACAACATGGTTTTCATTCAAAATTGTAAGTCAGCATTGTATTACCTTCTTGAACAGAGACCTGTTCATCTCATTCAGGTAACTGTATGTTTTACAGTTTCATTATATCTATATAGTGAACATCTATCATAATATATTCATCTACTTTCCCATCATTTCCAAAACTCTGAGTTCAAGCTCAGATCACAAACAGTAAGGGCATGAATTAGAGCAGAGATACGATTCTTAGGGTCATTACAGGAAATGAGAGGTCCAAGTAGAGTTTGATTAGGAATATAATGATGGTGCATAGCCTGTAGTGAAACACTACTATTAAGTGACCTTTCCAAGCACACAGACATTGCTAGTAGGCAAGGGTTCAGCATCACTTTCTGGGTAGGACTTAACTCATGTGTTATTTGTAAATGAATCACAATGTTCATGGCCCATTTTCTTTAAGGAAAACTTCCAGAATTTGAATGCAGCCTTTGACTCCTGGTTAATATTGCTCAGTGCTCTAGAAGACAGCCTTTCATGGATGCCAGAGGGCAAAGGAGGCGTGCTGCACCTCATTGTGTATTAGATGTCTGGATCTTTGGCTTTTCTGACACAGCTTGATTTAACTTACAGGGAGAGCTAATTAATTGACTGTTAGACTCCCTGAATATTAAGTACAAATCTTGTAGAAAATGTAATAGTGCCAAGAACAAAACTTCGATAATGAACACTGTCCCCCTTCCCCTATATTTCTAAGTTGTGCTGCAAATCAAATAGACAAATGTAGAAATTTAGACGCCTGTGTGATTTTTTTGTTGCTGTTGTTTGACATTTATCTCAGCAAAGGAGAGGATGAGATCACATCACAAGAGAGGTGCAATGATAAGCAGGAGGACAAGTCATCCCTTAAAAAGGGAAAATTAATGCACTGTTCTAAAATGGAACTTTTAGATGTGCTGTTCCCCAAAAGAACTATGAAAACGGAATCAATGGAGCTGTCAGACAAAGAGCTGATGATATACAAAATATTGAAATAAACAACTGATGATGCCTTCAACATTGAAAGACGTGGTGTTACCCTGCCAGCTTCTCTTGTTTATTTGCATGTGGTGGTCCTCTTCTGAATATGATGCAGCTTTTGCTCTGTTAAGAATCTGAACATTGGTTCCAGTGCCAGAGAGTCAGAATTTGGCAATTTTTCCATTGACTCGAGAGCAATAGAGATACATGAATTTGAGAAAGGTAAGTCAAATCAGTTCTCATAGTTTTGAGAAATCATTTTTAACTGGCAACTAATTCTATCAGGATGATCATGGGGAAACCAGTAGGCTGGCTGCACACAAACTTGTTGCCATTTTGTATACACACAGGATGAATGCTTTTCTCAAAAATCTTTTGTCTTTTTTGGTTAAGATTTATTTATTTGAATGGGAGAGAGAGAGGAAGAATGAGCAAACTTCCATCCACCCGTTCACTCACCAACTGGCTGCAATGGCCAGAGCAGGTTGCTCCAAAGCCAGGAGCCAGGAGCTTATTCTGGGCCTCCAACATGGGTGCAGTGACCCAAGCATTTGAGTCATCTTCCACTGCTTTACCAGACAAGTTAGTAGAGAGCTGGAGCAGAAGTGGAGTAGCCAAGACATGAACCAGTGCCCGTATGGGATGCCAGCAAAGCAGGCGATGGCTTTACCTGCTACACCACAGGCCAGCTCCTCTCACAGTTCTTGTAGTTGAGTTAGGAACATGTTCTTAGCTGAGATAAAGACAGTGTGAATACAAGTACTGAAAGAAAACTCCAGGATGAGTGCCCAAAGTTTCCCTTGAGATCCTGCCTTTGCTTGCTCTGTGTGTCTGGAAGTAAAAGACTCCAGACTGGTGAAAGCATGTAATGAAAGGAATTCAGATCCTCATGCACTTGTTTGAAGAATAGACATCCAAGAAGCTGTCCAAAGCCCAAGGAATTCTTATGAACAAGAAATAAAATATAATTTTGTTAAAATTGAGATATGGGAGGTTGTTTCAGCAGCTAGCAACCAGATAAATTTCATTCAAACTCATTTTTGTCTATTTGATCTACTAGTTCTTGGGTTATTTTAGTTAACATAATTTTAATTGTGTCTTCTTATAATCAAAAACAAATCATAAGTACATTTATTTTAAGAGGGATAGAAAATGAAGTTCATTTAATGGAAATTTTCTGCTTAAATCTTGATTTCTGTTTTTTGGAAGATGCAGTTCTAATTCAGACTACTCCTTTTTAATCATTTTTGGCATCTAAAATGTAAAATAAAAAATGAAAGGTAGTATATAAACTTTACCTTGTCAATGTAGGAAAAAAATCAAGAACACTTTTTAAGTGGGCCAAAAAGATTATGTCTGAACACATCTGAGTTCGTTTCTTCTATGACTCCATGGATTCCCAATGCCTTTTGTTGTGTGGGAAATATTTTACAACTCATTCTGTTGTAGACAACTAATAACAATGCAAATGATTCATATCCACAGACTTTCAAATGAATTCTTCCCTGTGGAAATGCAATTAATCTTCCCCTCCACATCTTCCCTCTCAAAAAATAAGCCAGTTTTGCATTCATTTGTGCATTGTACTGCTTTTACATGTATGGTTCTTTGATTAAGCCTTTGAAGCATTTTTAACATCACATAGGTTCCCTCACTAATTGATGACTTAACTAAAACCTCTTACGTGTGTGTGAGTCGTGGTTATAGTCAGGGTTGAAAACGACGTTTTAACAGTTTTGGCGGTTCCCTGACAATACCCATTGGATTCACCTGATGTAGTGTGGTAATCTGCATTGCTGGAGGAGCATAGCTCACAGGATGGTTTTAGCTTAGACACCTCTCTTCTTGACTCCCAGAGGTGAGTCACAATTGGCAAAAGAGCAAGAAATTGCCTTAATCTCTGTTTCTGTAGTTCTTTTCCCTTTCTAATGATTTTCTGGTTTGTTTTTGTTTCTGGTTTGTGTTTGGCTAATGAGTTATGCACCATTATGTGCTATTGGTACAGTGATGATTTGGGATTTGGATTTATGGTCTATTTGTGATGTCTCTAGATCAGAGAGAGAGATATATATTCTCTGTTGAGTGGAGACGAGAAAATTTGGTTTTTCAAGTTGTTTGTTGACTTGTCTGTGTGTATGCTTAAATTGTTTAAGAATTTTGTACCCAGTGGGAAGGAGTATAGCTTTTGATATCTGGACTGTTGAGGTTTTTGTGTTTCTCTGTTTATAGTTGACCTGTTGCTAAAAATATTGAATCTGAAGCTAGAAGCTCTCTTTGAGTCTGAGGCTTTATCTCTTTGAGTTAGTGTAAAATTTCTTCTTATTTCAGATGATAGTTGTTATGTTAAATTATGAAGTCTCTAAACTCAAAGGAATTCTGTTCTGATTCAATTATAAACACCCAGAAAAAACTGAATTCTTTAAAAATGCCTAGAAAAATAAAAAATCAAATTTTAACACTTTAAATGTGTACAACTTAAAACATTCTTATCTAAGTCAACTTGGAAATGATTTAAGAATTTGAGCTTATATTTCAACGTTAATATTTGGTAAGTAAGTCTAGACTCATAATTTGTTTCAAACAATTATGGTCTTCTCTGATTTATTGATGCTAAGTAAAATATAAGCACACATTTTATTTTGCTTAGTTCTTTTTAAAAAACATGTAAGTTCACTGATAAAATAAGCTAATATTACTGTACCAATGTTTAAGATATAAAAATAAGTGTGTGTGTATATATATATATATGAGTCAGTTATATAGAAATTTATATTTTAACAGCAATTTTTTATGTCAGCTTGAAGAAATTTTCAGGTCTTTGACTAAATTAAATCAATGAAACTCATTGGATGACTAGCACATTTTTTAATAATATGGAATATTGAAATGATGGCAACTAAGCATAACTTTATATATATTCTTATTTTTGTATGCAGTCTCTATTTTTGACTCTATTAATGAATATATTCAGTTATTCCCAATTAAACAAAATGTAGGAGGGTGTTGTGGCATAGAAGGTCAAGTCACTGCTTGCGATGTTCACATCCCGTTTTAGAATGCTGATTTGAGTCCCAGCTACTCTGCTTCCAACCCAGCTTCCTAGCAATGCATCGTTGGAGACAACAGATGATAGCTCAAGATGACTTGGATCCCTGCCACCAATGTTGGAGACCTGGATGGAGTTTTTTGGCTCCCAACTTCACACTGGCCAAGCCCTGGGTGTTGCAGGCATTTGCAGAATGAACAAATAGATGAAAGATCTCTCCCTCTCTCTCTCTCTCTCTCCCTCCCTCCCTCCCTCCCTCCCCTTCCCACCCTCCTTCTCTCCCTTTAAAATAAATAGAAATGAATAAACTTGAAAAAACAGAAAATGTGAAATGTATTTGTGTTACTGGAGAAAGATGTGCATGTCCACAAGCTTTGTTCATTTACTAAAATATATGTGTACCATAGACAGTTGTCATTGAGACATGTGCCTGCCTATTTGTTTCTGTAATCATGCTATAGTTAACCTGGGCAATAGAAACATCAATGGGAGCAATGGTGACAGAAAAATGCAACTGTGAATGTACTAATGTACTTTAGCTTCTCAACAAAAAGAGTGCTATTGTAATGTAAGGACTCTTGGGACTTATGGATTCTAAGAGCTTTTCTTATAGGAGCTGTAAATATCAATATTTAACATGTTAGATATAAACACAGAAATTTAAAAATATTAATTCATTTTGATATAGCACTGATAAGTGCATTACAGATTAACATAAATATCTAGCATTATTATAAAACATTTTTACTTTTGAACCCTACCTATGAAATGTGTCCTAAAATAAAGTCAATTTGTTCCAGAATATGAAAGAACGTAAAGGAAGTTTAAAGTTTAGCAAGTGGAATTTCTTTATCTGTTCATCTGTTGATAGATACTTAGGTTGATTCCATATCCTGGGAATCATGAATAGTGCTTCAATGAACGTGTGAATGCAGGAACCTCTTTGATATACAGATCACATTTCCTTTGGACATATATCTAATGGTGGGATTGCTCTATCATATGATAGTTCTATTTCTCAGATTTTTAAGGAACACTGTACTATTTGCCATAATGCCATACTATTTATATTCCAGCCAATAGTGTTGTCATTTTTCTGCATCTTTACTGTTATTTTTATTCTATTCTTTTCTACAATATCCATTCTAAGATTATATTTCATTATGGTTCTGATTTGCATATCCTCGATGAATAGTGATACTGAGCATTTTTTATATGCTGGTAGGCCAATTACACGTTTTCATTTGAGAAATGTTTATTCAGATCATTTGTCCATTGTTTAAAAAAAGTTCATTTATATATATGTGTATATATATGTATATGTGTGTATATATATATATATATATATATTTGGAAGAGAGGGAGAGAGAGAGAGAGAGAGAGAGAGAGAATGAATCTTCCATCTGCTGGCTCACTCCTCAAATGCCTGCAACACAGGGCTAGAGCAGGTTGAAGCCAGGAGCTAGTAACTCCACTGGAGTTTTCCATATGGGGTGCCAAATATTTGAGTCATCATCTAATGCTTCCCAGAGATCGGAATCCATCCCAGGCACTCCAGGTTTGGATGTGGACTTTCCAAGACTTAACCCACTATACTATAATACTCATAATCATTTGCCAATTTTTAATTCCATGTTTTTAAAAAAACCATTGAGCTACTTATATATTCTAGATATTAATCCCTTGTAGAATGAATAGTTTGCATATACTTTTTCCTGTTCTGTAGGCTGTCTATTGTATTGGTTTCTTTGTTGGCCAGAGTTTCTAATGTGGTACAATATCCTTTGTCTTTAGTTACCTGTTATTATGCCAGTACCATACTGTGATTACTACAACATTGTAATATATATATATATATATATATATATATATATTTATTTATTTATTTATTTTATTTATTTGAAAGATGGAGTTACAGAGAGAGGTAGAGACAGAGAGGTCTTCCATCTGCTGGTTCACTCCCCAGATGACCGCCATGGGCAGAGCTGTGCTGATCCGAAGCCAGGAGCCAGGAGCCAGGAGCTTCTTCTGGGTCTCCCATGTGGGTGCAGGGGCCCAAGGACTTGGGCCATTTTCTACTGCTTTCCCAGGCCATAGCAGAGAGCTGGATTGTAAGTGGAGCTGCTGGGACTAGAACCGGCGCCCATATAGGATGCTGGTGCTTCAGGCCAGGGCATTAACTCGCTGTGCACCAGCGCCGGCCCCGTGTAATGTATTTTGAAGACATGTAGTATGATACTACTAATTTTGATATTTATGTCCAAGATTACTTTGTGTATTTTTAGTCTTTTATAGCTCTACACTGATCTTAAGATTGTTTTTCTATTTTACTGAAGTATGCTGTTGATGTTTTCTTTTTTGGTAGAGACTGCGATGAGTCTGTAGATCACTTTGCAATGAGTATGTAGACATTTTAACAATGCTAATTCTTCCAATTTATGATCACAGAATATATTCTCCATTTATTTGTATCTTTTTCAATTTCTTTTATTGATTTTTTTAAAGATTTATTTATTTTTCTGAATATCAGAGTTACAGAGGCACAAAGGCAGAGGCAGAGAGAAAGAGAGAGGTCTTCCATCCACTGGTTCACTCCCCAGGTGACCACAAAGCCCGGAGCTGCACCAATCTGAAGCCAGAAGCCAGGAGCTTCTTCCTGGTCTCCAGTATGGGTGTAGAGGCCCAAGGACTTGGGCTATATTCCACTGCTTTCCCAGGCCATAACAGAGAGCTGGACTGGAGGAGCAGCCAGGACCGAATCGGCACCCATATGGGATGCCAGGTCTGCAGGCAGCGGTTTTACCCACTATACCACAGTGCCGGACCCATCTTTAATCAGTGTTTTACACAAAGATCTTTTACTTCCTTTGTTAAATTTATTGCTAGGTTTTTGTTTAGTTTTGTTTTGTATTGTTATTTTAGATGGGATTACTTTCTTGACTTTTTTCAGCTAGTTTTCTTTTCCTTTTTTTTCCTTCTGTTGGTTCACCCCCCAAATGGCCACTACAACTGGCGCGCTGCGCTGATCCGAAGCCAGGAGCCAGGTGCTTCTCCTGGTCTCCCATGCGGGTGCAGGGCCCAAGGACTTGGGCCATCCTCCACTGCACTCCCGGGCCCCAGCAGAGAGCTGGACTGGAAGAGGAGCAACCGGGACAGAACCTGCACCCCAACCGGGATTTCTTAGTATATAAAATGGTCCTTATCTTTGTGGTTGGTACTGGCTTCATTTGTGAGTTCTAGCAGTTTTTTAGTGAACTGTTTTATGTGTGTGTGTGTGTGTATAAAATCTTGTCATCTGCAGATCAGGATTATTTGCCTACATCCTTTCCAGTTTTATGCCCTTTATTTTGTTGGTTTGCCCAGTTGCCCTGGGTTTCCAGCAGTATACTAACAGTGTTGGAAGTGGCATCCTTGTCTTTCTAGATCTTAGATGAAAAGCTTTCAGCTTTTTCTGTATTCAGCTTCATGTTAGCTATAGGTGTGCTATATATGGCCTTAATTGTGTTGATGTACATACAATTTGATGAGTTTTTGTCATGGAGGGATGTTAAATTTAATAAAACACTTTTTTTGTATCTCTATAAATGATTATATGATTTTTATCCTATTTTCTTTTGATGTATGATGTATCATGTTTATTAATTTGCATGTATTGAACCATCCTTGCAGCCCTAGGATAAGTGACTGCTTGATCATGGGATATAGTCTTTTTTTACATATACTTTGGGAATTGGTTTATTAGTATTTTGTTGAGATTTTTGTATCTTATGTTTATCAGGGTTATTGGCCTATACTTTTCTGTGTTTTTTTGTTGATATTATTATGTATTTGTCTACAGAGTGAATTAAAATTTTGCCTTTTCAAAAATTATTGAAAAGAAGGAAGGAAAGGAGGAGGATTGGGAATTAGAGCGTGGGAAGGAGGGAATTATGGTTATCCTCTTAGAACTGTACCTATGAAATACATGAAATCTGTTCTCTGTGTATTAATAAAAATTAAAATATAGAAAAATAAATCTGTTGTTAGTGTAATGAGGGTTCTCTTCTATGTGACTTGAAACTTTGATCTCTTGATATTTTTATAATTCTCTTTTCCTTTTCCTTTTGACAGAGGACCTATATGGGTTGAGTCTACTTGGGTATTTTTGAGCTCCCTGCAGCTTGCTATCAGTTTGTTGATTAGATTCATTAAATAGATTGGCTATGTCTTTTCCTGTGTGTTTTCCTTTTGCAGTCCCATAATGCAAATATTTTTTCTTATGGTGTCCTATTAATCTTTTAGGCATTCGGTATCATTTTAAAATTCTTTTTTTTTGTTGTTTCTCTTCTTTTCTTTGCCTGTCAAGGTTATTTCCAAAGACCTGTTTTTAATTTCAGAAACTTTTCTTTTTATTCCAGTCTGTTGGAAACTCTTACTTTTTTTTTTTAATTTACTAATTAAATTCTTCAGCTTGAAATTTTGTTTGCTTATTTTTAATGATGTTCTTTTTAGTCTATTGAATTTCTCATTCAGATCATGAATTATTTTCATGATTTTTGAATTATCTATTTCTATTCTCTTTTATCATATTGAGTTCCTTTACAGTCATTGTGAATTTTTAAAGGCATTTTAATATATTTAATTTTCTGTGAGGTCATTACTAGAGATTATTGAGTTCTTTTGTGTTTTGTTTACATGTGTCCTTTTTTAAAAATTTATTTATTTGAAAGACAGAGTTATAGAGAGAGGGGTAGAGACACAGAGAGAAAGGTCTTCTATCTGTTGATTCACCCCCCAAATGACTGCAACGACTGGAGCTGGTCTGATCCGAAGCCAGGAGACAGGTGCTTCTTCCAGGTCTCCCACGTGGGTGCAGGGGCCTAAGGACTTGGGCCATCCTCTACTGCTTTCTCAGGAGCATTAGTAGGGAGGTGGATTGGAAGTGGAGCAGCCGGGACTTGAACTGGTGCCTGTAAGGGGTGTCATCACTGGAGGCTGGGGTTTTAACATGTTGCACCACAGTGCCGGCCCCTACATGTGTCCTTATACTGGTATCTGTGCATCTCTGTAATAAATGCCCCTTCAAATTTTATGGAGAAACATTCATAGAGAACTATGTTTTCTTATAGATGAATTCTAGGTTGTCAGTTGGTTAAGGTGCTTTGGCTTTGCTTCTTGGGTAGACACAGCAGCGTAGATTCCATTTGGTTTCTTTGTTTATAATCAACATCACTGATTTCTGTGAATATCTCAGTGGCCTAGATTACAAGTGTTTTTAGAGTTTGTTTTGATGGGGGTGCAGTTTTGGTGGTGGTGGTACCCACTAGGCAGGCTGGACATCAGGCCCTGATTGATATGCACTGATCAAAATTCTTATGAAATAGTCATGTGCTTTTCAGATCCTAGTGTGCTTTATGTGAGGATGTTGAGGGAACAAGGATCTATGGTCATCTTTTGTAATGTCTGCTTACCTAAACCTTCCTTTTTTCCATCTGAATCTGTTGAAAGAGACAGCACTCTGTGGGACTGCTCACACTGTATATGTTGTGGAGAATGCCAAAATTTCAAGGTCCCTGTTTCCTAGGGCACTTCTCAAGACTGTGTTCTCAGAAGTTACTTTTAAGAATGAAGTAAAGATTCCTTTAGAGAAAAAGATTTTCTTACCACTTAGTAAAAAAGTGATGAATTTTCCCAAACTCAGCATACTTTTGGTTATTTCACAAAAACTGTGAATGTATGGCATCTGTCTGAACTCTCTCTGTCACCCTTATAGAACTTGGGGTAAGAGACAATACAACTTCTAATGTCTGTGCTGCTTGCTGTGATGGGATAATATGGTCCTATATATGAGATATAGTCTCTTGTTTCCTGCCAGTATAGGTAAAACAGTAAGAGCAGATTTCAGTTATTTCGTAGTAGAAAAATCAAATCTCACATCTAAAAACAAGCTGATTTCTTCTAGGCCAGTTGCTCTCTATTGAAGATGCACATTGGACTTACAAAAGGAGTTTTAAACGTGTTTAGATCACAGTCAAGAATTACTGAATCGACTTGACATTTTTGATATATTATGTATACCAGTAATCATTATATACTATATTTTAAGATCTTTTCTCTTTAAAACTGTTCATCCAGTTTACAGGCCAGATACAACATCCAATGACATTTCTAAAAATAGACTTGATCATTAGACTTAGGGATTTTAGTGGGTTTGGGATGTTTTATTATTCTCTTTGTTTCTCATGTCACGGAAACAATTTATACCTTTGTCAATTGTGTTATTCATATCAGAAACCTCATTAAATTTTCATATTTAAAAATTATTAGTGTTAAATTAGCTATAGAGACTAATTCTCCTCCATCTTTAGATAGCATTGGTTTTGCTCCGGTGCTTGCAAGCAGGCTCTGCTGTAAGGCACCGTGCAGAGTTTGTGTCTGCAGTAAAGAAGCGTTTCAGAGCCTCAAGGAATGGGACCGTTCTCCAAACTGTTGACATATCAAAGCTGATCTTACATTGCTGAGAGCAGGGGTCATCAAACTATGACCTGCTTTCCCAAAATATCCATGGCTTGTTTTTGTAAATAATGTTTCATTGAAACAGAACCATGACCACTTGTTTTTATCTTGCCTCTGGCTGCTTTTTTGCTATAATGGCAGAGCTGAATAGTTGTGACAGAGAGAATCTGCCGTGTAAATCCAAGAATATTTACGATCCGGGATTTTACAGACACAGGTTTTTTTTTTTTTTTTTTTTCTCAGACTATACCAGTGGATGGATCTGGGTTTCCACAACTATTTTTAGTTGAAAAGCATATGGCTTCTTAAAACTGGTAAGACAAGATCCAGCGGAACAAGAATTAATTGATCTAAATGAACTGACAGGGAAATTTTTATTACAGAAATTTGTGTGGACTATTGTCTTACTTTGGACATACAAGGAAGTCCTATCTTTTCCTAAGCTGTTGCAACCCACAGCTGTTTAGTAAACTGTTTATTTTTTTTTTAACTGGAATGGAATATCTTTAAATAGTAGGTTATTATTACTACTTCCTGGTATTTGCAAGCTTTAGTGTCTTTACTTTTCATGGTAATGTAGTTGTGTGGGAAGTCTCAATAGATATCTGTCCTCAGTTTTACCTGGTTATATAGCACTGCTCTCTTATCCATGGGGGTTACATTGCAAACGGTTGCCTGAAACCACACATACTTATCAAACCCCATATGTCTTTTCCTGTATACATATGTGTCTACCATACAAACCAGTTTATAACTTAAACCCAGTACAATTATAACCATATACTTTAATAAAAGTTATGTGAATGTGATGCCCCTCTCTCTGATAACTAAGACAGCTAGTAAGAGGCTAACAAGCAGGTGGCATAATGTGGACCCATAAACTGAACAAAGAGATGATTCAAATCTTAGGAAGAATTGAGCAGGATGGCAGATTTCATCACATTACTCAGAATTGCACACAATTTAATCTTACATATTGTTATTTTTTTTTCCTGGAATTTTCTGTTTAATGTTTTCAGATTGTAGCTGACCCTGGGTGACTGAAGCCATGTAAAATGAAACTTCAGATAAAGGGGAGACAACTGTGATTGAATCAATTATTCAACCAAGGCCTTTCCTGAAATGTCATTTTTGAAAATAATACAAATTTAATTAGGTTATAATTAGATGATGGAACTAAGGGTGATTTTACATATGGATATAATGCCTACTAAGCCTTGTCTTACAGGTGGCATGAAGGTCACTTTCTAGAGCTTTACAAAATATGAGTGATTCCTAGGAGTAAGAAACTCACTCAAGTGTATATGATAATGAGATGGTCCTTTGGTGCAGTGATTCAGATGTGTCAGGATTCCCATGTCCCATAGCGCAGTGTCTAGGTTTGAACACCAGATCCGCTTCTGACTCCAACTTCCTGCTAATGTATGCCATGTGAGGCAGCAGGTGATGGTTCAAGTAGTTGTTTCCTACCACCCATGTGGGAGACCCACACTGACTTCCAGTTTTGGGGATGTAATCTAGCCCAGTCATGGCTGTTAGGACATTTGAAGAGTGAACGAGTGGGTGGAATATCTCTGTCTCACCATCTCTTAGCCTTTCAAATAAAAATAAATAGGTCAATTAATTAAAATATGTAAGATCTTGCAGGCATAGATGTTTTGGGGGAGCTTGATTTTTTAGTCTCAGGAAAATGAATATAAGACATTTCTAAGGGTCCAATCAGATTTCTTCTGGAAACTTCCAGACAGAAATTAAGTTTGAAGTCTCATTGGTTGTTTAATATTGTATATTTCTAGATTCTCAAACCAATTTCAGGAAGTCCTCACTAACACTTTTTGCTACACCTGTGTGAACAGTCAATTCAAAAATAGTGGCTGGCACCCAACTGTTGTGATCCAGAACACCTGTACTCCTTCTTTGAGATAATCTCACAGCGGAGGTGGCTGGAGACCACATTGCTTCCCATGCTGCTCTGGAAAAATACCACCAACTTAGTGACTTCAAGTGACTTCAGTTTCTTATCAGGCAGTTCTGAAGTCAGAAGTCAGGTGAGAGTCTCACCGAGCGGGAGTCAGTTCACTGGCAGGGCTTCATCCTCCCGCTGGCCAAATGGTGGTTCACTTCCCTGGCCCATGCAGCCTCTAGAGATGCCCTACCTTCCTCAGCTCAAGGCTTCTTGCTCCATTTTCAAAGCCAGCAGTCACCACCAGTTCTACCTCCACTCCCATTGTCAAACCCCTTCTTTGACTTTTGTGTGCTTTTCTTCAATCTGAGTATTCTTATCATTACACTGGGCCTACCTGTATATTGCACTCTCGTGGAAGACCCAAAAGAAAGTCCCGGCTCCTAGCTTCGGATTGGCCCAGCTCTTTCTGTTGTGGCCATTGGGAATGGACCAGCAGAAGGAAGATCCCTCTCCGACTCTCTCTCTTTCTATAACTCTGCCTTTCAAATAAATAAATAAATCTTTAAAAAAAAATTAGGGAGCTGGTGCTGTGGCGTAGTAGGTTAAAGCCCTGACCTGAAGTGCCTGCATGTCATATGGGTGCCAGTTCTAGTCCTGGCTGCTCCTCTTCCAATCCAGCTCTCTGCTATGGCCTGGGATAGCAATAGAAGATGGCCCAAGGACTTGGGCCTGGGATAGCAATAGAAGATGGCCCCCGCACCCATGTGCAGACCTGGAAGAAGCTCCTGGCTCCTGGCTTTGGATCGGCACAGCTCCGGCTGTTGCGGCCATCTGGGGAGTGCACCAGCAGATAGAAGACCTCTCTCTCTGTCTCTACCTCTCTCTGTAACTATGTCTTTCAAATAAATAAAATAAATCTTTAAAAAAAAAAGCAGGACACAAATGAGGTGTGTTCTTGTAATTTTTAATCTATTTTTAATTAACTTCAGTTATATATATTCTATTTGAAGTAAATTGCATCTACTTAAAGTATATAGTGTGTTATATTGTGGAAATTATTCAAGGCATGGGCATTGGCAATATCTGTTAAGACACTGCTTGGTATGCTTGCATCTTGTATCGGAGTTTCTAGCTTCAAGTCCCATCTCTGCTTCCTATCCAGTTTCATGCCAATAGACACTGAGAGTCATGAGGTTATACCTCGAGTACTTGGGTCCCTGTCACCCACATGGGAGACCTGGATTGAATTCCAGGCTCCTGGCTTTGGCCTAGCTCTGATTGGAGGTTTTGAGGAATAAACTAGAGGATAAAAGATCCCCCACCCCCATATTTCTTGAATAAAAGCTTTAGAATTTCTTATTAAAATTTATATTTAAAGTTTTTATTTATTTTCATTTTGTTTGAAAGGCACACACACAGAGAGAGACAGAGACAGAGAGAGACAGAGAGACAGAGAGAGAGAGAGAGGCAGAAAGATATACAATTTCCATCTGGTGGTTGACTCCTTAATTTCCTGCAATAGTTGGGCAAGGCCTGGTCAAATCTGATATTGGGGAACTCAAACCAGGTCTACCATGTGGGTTTCAAATAAAATAAAAATAAACATTTAAGAAGGTTAAAAAATTGAGAAAGACCAATTTGTAAAAAACGAAGTCTTAGAAATACTCAAAAATATGTTTTGATTTTCCTAGTTGCCTTTCATATTGATTTTAAGGTTTATTATGTATATGTAATTTTATTTATTTATTTTAACCATGCTCTAAATCTTAATTATTTTAGATTTTAAATGAAAATTGAATGAAAATAAAACCTTATTTACAATGAATTTTACCAAAACATAAGGGTGTATGATTATTTTAGTTACAATTTTAAGGCTATAAATACATATTTTTATTTTTTTAAAGTTTATTTATTTATTTGCAAGGCAGAGTTAGAGAGAGAGAGAGAGAGAGAGAGAGAGAGAGAGAGAGATGTCTTCCATTCACTGGTTCATCTCCCAAATGGCTGCAATGGCTGGAGCTGGGCTGATCTGAAGCCAGGAGCTAGGAGCTTCTTCTGGGTCTCTCACATGGGTTCAGGGGCCCAAATACTTGGGGCATCCTCTGCTGCTTTCCCAGGCCAATAGCAGAAAGCCAAGTTGGAAGAGGAGTAGCCACAATATGAACTGGTGCCCATATGGGATGCCAGTGCCAAAGGTATAGGTTTAGCCTACCATGGCACAGCACCAGCCCCATAAATACATATTTTTTATCCTCAGCTGTTTGATGTATATTTATCTTGGTGATGTCAAAATTCTTTTTTTTTGTTCTGACTCTGTAAGTTTTGGAAATCCTTAAGCCCTAAGATAAAATTAGGGATAAGAGTAATACCAATAAGTATTTAATTTATTTAACAAGGTAAAACCTGATCCATTTGGTAGGTATATACCAAGAAAAATCATAAGAATAAACTATGGACAATTATCAACTATTTAAAAAGTGTCAAACCTATGGTAAAGTTAAATATTCTAGTTACTTACCTGAAAAGTGAAAATAGCTTTATGTGAATGAAGATCTATAAGTTCAAATCCATATTGGAACAAATGAACCCATCAATATGTGAGGGGGTATCTCTATTCTTATTTGTGCGCTCCTTTTTTAAACTTAGATTCATGCTTTAGGTTTTCTCCTTCCCACTTTCTGTTTACCACTCAGAACACTTCTCATCTTCAGTTGTAACTGCCTCTACCTGTCATCTCTCCTGCAGACTTAAACTGCACCTTGCTTACCACTGTACCACTGTGCCTCCTATAAGCCCCGCAGGTAGTTGTTGCTTAATAAATAATCATTGAAGAGCAATCAGCCAAGGCATTTGAGCATCTCTCATGGATGGTAAGCCTCCTGAGCATAGGAATTACATTCTTGGTACCTAACACCTCATAAGAGGCACTGCATAAATATTCTAGAAGGAATAAAGGGACTTAATGACGGACAAATATGGCAACGCCAGAGGATGCTAAAGCCCCCAATCTTGTCTACCTTTAGCTCCAGCCAGAGTGAAATTTTACATTGCAGTTTCAGTTTAATTCATCAAATATTATTGAATGCTGTGGGTTGCCTTAGGATTGCAAAGATTAGAAAGACTCAGTCTTAGGTCCTGTTGCAGGGATGCTGGCATGGTAATTCCCACCCCTGACAAATCACAATAATGTTTTTTTTTTTTTTTAAACATTTTAATGGTGGCTTTAGAATATTTTTTTTTTTTTGACAGGCAGAGTGGACAGTGAGAGAGAGAGAGACAGAGAGAAAGGTCTTCCTTTGCCGTTGGTTCACCCTCTAATGGCCCCGCAGTAGCGCGCTGTGGCCGGCGCACCGCGCTGTTCCGATGGCAGGAGCCAGGTGCTTATCCTGGTCTCCCATGGGGTGCAGGGCCCAAGCACTTGGGCCATCCTCCACTGCACTCCCTGGCCACAGCAGAGAGCTGGCCTGGAAGAGGGGCAACCGGGACAGGATCGGTGCCCCGACCGGGACTAGAACCTGGTGTGCCGGCGCCGCAAGGCGGAGGATTAGCCTGTTGAGCCACGGCGCCGGCCAATAATGTTATTCATCTAACGGCAAGACGCCTGACATTTTTCACCAAAGTAATTTAAGAGATGTTAGAGTACCCAAGACATTTACTTCAAGGGTATGGCAACTACCACCACGAACCACCTTGGGTCATGGACTATTGTGCCTTAGGACTCTCTCTTTAGGAATTTGGGACAATACCCCACCCAATCAATCAATATTGAATTGAACCCATCAATATATGAGGGGGTATCTCCATTCTTATTTGTGCGCTCCTTTTTTAAACTTAGATTCATGCTTTAGGTTTTCTCCTTCCCACTTTCTGTTTACCACTCAGAACACTTCTCATCTTCAGTTGTAACTGCCTCTACCTGTCATCTCTCCTGCAGACTAAAACTGCACCTTGCTTACCACTGTACCACTGTGCCTCCTATAAGCCCCGCAGGTAGTTGTTGCTTAATAAATAATGGTAAGCCTCCTGAGCATAGGAATTACATTCTTGGTACAATACCCCACCCAAGAATATCTAAAGTTGATAAAAATGCAAGGAGTTTTTCAGAAACAACTTTCTCTTCCTCATAAGAAATATATTCAGGATTGGCCAAACCTAATTAGTATAGAAACCACTCCCCTCCTTCCCTTACAACAAGATATATATCATTCGATGGTCAGTAGATCTATTTGAATTTAACGGTCATATGCATTTGGCCATGTGCCCAGAAGTTTGGGCACTGCCAGGGGTGCCTGTGGGGATGATGACCTCTTCCGGTCATGACTTCCAGATGGCAATGACTGTAATACCATAATCTGAATAGAGGTTAGAGAACCACAGGGTGAAGTTTCCTGTAGTACAATTGCATTGTTGTTTTTCCTGGCAATGACCAAAGCCTTCCAGTTGTGCCTAATTAGAGAGTATGACTTTTAAGTAGCCAAGGCTTAAATCTATTGCCAACCAAGAACATTTCACCTGTGCTGTAAACCAAGTTGGAACCTGTTAATTCTTCTGGCTAAGAAGCTAGTTTTCAAACTTATTATAACTGCTAAGAACTCTATAATGTCATTTTTAAAAAAATATTAAATAGAGAATTAAGTGGGTAGAGTGATAATTCTTAGTAAGGAATGCTTGGCTACATTTTAATGTCTCATTGAAAATTTATATCCTAATATTATCTTTTGTATGTTCTGTATTTGTATATTACACAGTACAAGCTCAGTTTTGGTAAGGGCATCTGCTCAATTGTCATAGGTTAGTCCCGATTCTTTGTAATGTCTTAGATACCAGGTGAGAAGGAAATATTTGCATAACCTGCAGAGATCAAGAGAGAAAATATTAGAGAAGAGGAGAAGTTAATGCATATGTTACTTTGTGTGAGAGATAAGGCATTTTGCCTTTTTCATTATACAAGGAACCAACACAGATGTTTCTGTGTAATGGCTGGCTCCACAAAGAATGTGTTCTTTTAATAGCTATAGCCATATTTTTGTGTTCTGCTGGCTCACCTCACATTTAAAATTGACATACATTGGAGCACTTCAAATTTATATCTTCATTTAGGCCATTCATTTAGTAGGTCAAATCATCATTATATTTCACTAGTATGGTGGATTTTAATTCATTTAACATTTTAATCTTTCATCAGTTTTTCATTTCAGGGGATTTCACACTATATACAGGATTTGTATAAATTTGTGTGCAGTAAATTTATTCTTTTAACAGTTTTATTCTTTCATCAGAAATTCATTTAAATGGATCCCACTATATATCACTTCCACTTCCAGTGCAGCTTTAGGTCAGGCTGTAATTGATGCAAAAGCAATGAGGTATTAAAAGAGATAGGAAATATCTGAAATTGCAGAGTTCAAGAAGTGAGCCATTGTAAGGGCATTACACTCCTCAGATAAGGTGGGGAGCAGAGAATAAAACAGCATTTTGACCTGAAGCCTTGCATGCTTTGCAATTTTAATTTCCAACAAAGTAAAAAAGAGTTCGTTTTATCTAAGCTTGTGTCTTTAAAGCAAAATTAAGTGCTTCAGTGCCCTAAAACAGTCCCCATATGGCCATGTGAAAGCACATGCTTGTCTTTACCATCCACTTGAATTAATGGCACAGTTTCTTTCAGCGAGCATTCTCCTCTCACTTCCCCACCCCCGCCAACATTCATTAAATGACTTCCAAGTGATAAACATTAATATAATAAATACACTAGCTATGGAAATAACCCAGGGAAGAGGCACATTCTATCATGTTTTCATATAGAAGTCGATGGAAATCACCAGTAGTGCATTATAGTTGGCGACGGAAAACTGCAGTATGAGAGATGCCTCTACCAAACAGTAGAGGTGCTGGTGCTCACTTTATGTGCATCAGCAAAGTAGGAGTGACCTTGAGAAAGTCCTCTTTGTACTGTAGGTTTCTGCAAAGCAAATGACTGCTTTTCTGGTATCTACCATAGAAGAATATTGATGTCTCACATTGTGAATGCAAGCTGCTAGAGAAATGACAAGTGGAAATTAACCTTAGTTTGAATTTCTTTATGTCTCTGAAAAAGATAATGACTCAGAAATAAAAAAGAATAAAGCAACAAGAAAAGGGGAAAAAAGAATGGGAATCAAGAAAAAAAAAAAACAAGGGAAGAGGGAAGGATCTTCCTGGTGGCATTGTCATTGCTGTCTCCTTTATTTGACTGACAGCTGCTTATGGTCTTCCCTTGCTTTCCTGCCACTGTGAGCATCTATTATGCCAAGTGCGTAACAAATACTTGTTAAATTGAATTATACTGAGTAGAAAGAAGAAAACTCATAAGTTAGGAAAGATGATCCAAGCCCATCATCATCCACCCCTGCACACCCCCTGCCCAATGTGGTTGTACAATCTGGTGTTAGAAACAGAAGTCAGTTTACTGGTCCCTCTGCTCATAGACCATGTCCCTTTGCTGAATTTGGCTAGGGAGAAAATGTGGCTGAGATTAAAAAAAGAAAAAGGTTGATTACACTGAGACTAAACATTTAAATCAATAGTTCTAGTAGGAATGAGGTTTATTTGAAGTTTGTTATCTTGTTTCTGCTCTAATGGTAGATTGATATTTCTTCTGGCGATTATCAAACTGTGGAAGACCTAGTTCTGGGCTGTCAATAGGTTCTCATCTATGCCATTTCTTATATAAAGAGTTAAAAGCTGGGGGGCCGGCACCGCGACTCAATAGGCTAATCTTCTGCCTTACGGCACTCCGGGTTCTAGTCCCGGTCGGGGCACCGATCCTGTTCCGGTTGCCCCTCTTCCAGGCCAGCTCTCTGCTGTGGCCCTGGAGTGCAGTGGAGGATGGCCCAAGTGCTTGGGCCCTGCACCCCATGGGAGACCAGGAGAAGCACCTGCTTCTGACTTCGGATCAGCGCGGTGCGCTGGCCGCAGCGGCCACTGGAGGGTGAACCAACGGCAAAGGAAGACCTTTCTCTCTGTCACTCTCTCTCACTGTCCACTCTGCCTGTCAAAAAACAAAACAAAACAAAACAAAACAAAACAAAACAAAACAAAAGTTAGCTGGGGGCAATCATTTGATTTCCTGATAAGATCAGAATAGCTGTGATTGGTTCTGCATACCATGGGATGTCCTAAAATTGATAGAAATCTAGAAAACCTACTATATTTTCATTTATGTTTATAAAAAAAAAACCCCTCCATTTCCCACTGTGGCTCAGAGGAGGAAGGGAGAAGGCGAAATAACATATTATATTTATTGGGGATTTTGGTCACTTCTGTAGATTGCATGCTGTCAAATGTGGCCAACAGTTTTTCAGGTCTGTTCTGGTTGGGCTCCTGGTCCTCCAAAGGGCATTCACTGGATGTCCCTGGAAGTTTATTACAGTAATGGGAGAGCATATCACTGAAGGCTAATTTTATTTGGATTTAACTTATCAACCTAGCTGTCAAACTCTAACTTGGAAGGTGAATTTCAGGGCGTGGACAATTTTGTAACCTTTCAAATGATAATTCCCTGAATTCTTATGCAAGCATTTATTTATTGATGGAGGCTGACAGATGTTGAAAAGAGCAAAACCATAAGCCAAATCATAGCACTGAGGATAAAAAATCATCTTTCCAACAAAAAAAAATAAGGCTATTTTTGTAATGCATGAAAATGTTCTTTTACATGCAAAACATGAACCTGCCTGTGTTTCCTTTAGGTTTGGCTTCTCTTCAACCAGCAATCTCTTGCCAGCAATTTCAAATCTATATGCTCATCTGAATGATTCTCTAGTTACCTCTCTCTCTCTCTCATATATATATATATATATATATATACACAATATACACAAACACACACACACATATATATATATACATCTTTTATATATATAACATATATATATATAGTATGTATGTATGTATATATCAGTCAGATGTGTGCTTAGTATTTGAATAATCTGGTTCAGGATGAGCTAAGGAAGTCTGCAAAAGTTTCACAAAGATGGAAGCCCACCTGTTTTAGGATCAAAGTTTCCTCTATACTGTTTGAATAAATTACATTAATAAACTAAAAAAGAAAATTAGAGCCAAAAAATGGATGTCTGCCCAGTATATTTTACTGTGTCCTTTTCTTTCAATCTGCATATGTTTTTTGAATTGAGTTTGTTAGGTAGCATATAGTTGGATTATTTACCCACTCTGCTAATTGTTGTGTTAAGATTATTTACATGGAAGGTAATGAGAGAGCTTAAGTCAACCACAGTGTTTGTTTTATGATTATTTCTTCAATTCCTCACCCTTCTGTCTCTCTTTTCTTGCTTTCTTATGAGTTGCTGCACCATTTGGGGGGGGGGGTGGATTTAATTTTCATTTATGTTTTTGATTACCGTTTCCATGGGTTGAATTGTGTTTTCTCTAATTCATATGCTAAGGCTCTGACCTCCAATGTGGTGTTTTCTGGAGATGAGGTAATTAGATTTAGAGGACATCATAAGGATGACATTCTCAGATAGAATTAGTGGCCTTATAGGAAAAGAACAAGAGATTTCCTTCTTGTCGGTTCTACCACATAGAAATCATGTCGGTATCCAGTAAGAGGAGAGCTGCCTATAAGCCAAACCAAGAGGACCAAGAATAAAATCTGCCTTTCTAGTGCCTTGATTTGGGCTTTCCAGCTTTCGGAACTGTGAAAACTAAATTCATGTTGTTTAAATCACCCAGGCTATGCTATTTTGTTATGGTAGTCCAACTGAATAATACAATATTTCTAGAGTTTCCTTAGTGGTTGCTGTAGATATTGTAATGTGCACATAAATAATCTTAAAGAACTCCATTTTTTAAAAAAAAAAGATTTTTTTTTTTTTTTTTTTTTTTTGCAAGGCAGAATGATAGAGAAAGGAGAGACAGAAAGAGAGAGAAACATCATCCATTTCCTGGTTCTTTCCCCAAGTGCTGACAATAGCCAGAAGTGGGCTAGGCCAAAGCCAGGAGCCAGGAGCCAGAAGCCAGGAGCCAGGAACTCCATCCATGGTCTGCCACTTGGGTGACAGGAACTGAAGTATTTGGAATAACATCTGCTGTCTCCATGGTGCATCAGGAGGAACTAGATTGGAGACATGGAGAAGCCAGGACTCAAACTGGCACTCCAGTATGGGATGTAGGTGTCCTAAGTGGTGGCTTGCCCTCCCATGCCACAGCACCTGCCCTGCACATATATCTTATTATGCTGATTTGTTATTGACACTTTGACACTTCCAGTGAAATGTATAAAACTTTCGTACATATAAGTCTCTTCATTTTCCTACTTTGAAAATATAATTAACTTAAATATTTTCTCTACATATATTGAGCACCATATGTGAAGGTGGTAGAAGTTTGCTGCAATCATCAAATGTGATTGTAAAAACTCATGAGTAGAAGGGAATCTAATTATATTTATTTTTTTTTACCCATTACATTTTTATAAATTCCTTTCTGAAACTGCAAATCTCATTTTGCTATCATTTTCTTTCTGTTTTAATAACTTCCTTTAGCCATCATGAAAGGGCAAGACCTACTTGTGAAAAATTATTTTAGGTGGTTGTTGTTTGAGGTTTATTTCAATTTTCATTCTTGAGGGGTATATTTGGGGTTAGCAGTTCTTTTCTTTAAACACTTGAAAATTATCTTTTACCAAACTTCAGAAATTTTTAGCCATTAGTAATTCACGTTTTCCCAAATGCTTACTATGGCCAGGATTAAACTAAGCCAAAGCCAGGAGCCAGGAACTTAATACATTTCTCCCACATGGATGACAGCTACTTGAACCATCACCTGCTTCACTCCAGGTTCTGCGTTGATGGATAGCTGGAATCAAGAGCTAGAGCCTGGAATCAAACCCAGTCACTGCCGAATGACTCGGGCATCTTCACCAGTGTATCAGCTGGTAGGGCCAATGCCATCCTTATGTCTTTCCCCAGTTTATGGTGTATCTAAGTGTGGATATGTTTAACATTGACAATAACACTTGGGTTTATCTTCCTGAATTTATGATTGCACTGGTGAAGACATGAACTAGGGAGAACAGGGACATCTATTTTTGGTCTTCTTGACTGGATTCCTTTCTTTCCTTACCGACTGCAAAGTGCCGTGGGGTCATAGTCTCTCAAACAGAAAAAAAAGCATGTCTTAATGGATTTGTTGCTATAACAGTTCTTCAAAAGTTTATTGAAAATATGCATTTAGATTAAAAAAGTAATACATGGATTTCAAATTATTTTGGCACCAAAATAAACTTCAGGCAATTGAATGAATGTAAAAGTGTGCTGTAGAACTCCATCTGCTATTTAGATCACTAGTGGGGTTTTTTTTTTTAACTTTATTTTGTTTTAAAGGTACTAGTGGCTGTTTTCAGGAAGCTCAAATGGCTATATTTTTGATATAGTTAATAAAAATGTGATAGTGAAAACTACCAAGTGGTAGCTACCACACTAATAAAGAACAATAAATTGTAGTTTATGTTGTATACTATATTATACTATGCATTTTTCTAGGCATAGACCCAGTTATTGAGGGAGAAACATAGTTGGGCTGAGTACTGACAGCTGTTCTCTGAACTGGAAGACTTGCATGCATGTTTTCTAGTCTTCCGTCCTAATAGTTCACACAGTGGCATTGCTTGAACCACTCTACCTGCCTGTGGTAAGTGAAATACTTGGTGATTGACAATATTACCTTTAACCAGATTCTGGTTCATAAACTTGGTTTATGAATCAGAAAAATTGTAGGTGCTGATTTAACTGGCTGAACTGATTATCCATGATTGCAGTGAATTATTGCAAAATCTCTAGATATGCCATTTATGAAGCTGATGTCAATATTTTCACGAGATTAAGATATCATTCAAAACATAGTCATGAAGAAGTACTTCTTAAACTATATTCTAGCCCTTTATTATATTAATATTATTGGGCATCACATTGATAAAGAATGAATAAATAGAAGAGAATATTGATGAGAGCAATGAAAATGATTCAGAGAAGGAAACAGATTTTTTGTGTGAAGACTAAGAAATAGAGTTTATTCGGTTTAGAGATGAGAAACCCAAGGGACGTCTTGATCACTACTTTAAATTTTATTAAAGATTTCTTTACGAGGAGTACACTTAGCAGTTATTCTTTCTGTCTATGGAGGATAGGATAAAAACAGATAGATTTTATTATTATTTTAGTTGCAGATTAACTAGATATTAATGGAGTTTATTTCTACTACCTAAATCACTCCCTGGCAGTAATTTGAACACTTAGGATTATACATTAATTTTTTCAGGGCCCAGGGGCACCATTTAGTACTCTTGAGCAACAGTGCTATGTACTAAAGAGTACAGGGTGACCTGAAGCTGGCTCACTTATCATTGAGTTATAGATCAAAAAATGACTTTAAGAGATCATATGGTCCAGGCTCCTGAGGGGAATAATGGCATCTAGAAAATACAGATTTTATTCGCTTCTTGAAAATCTCTGGGGATGGACACTTCCCAGCTTTTCTCATTAATAAGAAAGACACACACACACACACACACATGCGTACATGCACAAATACATTACAGACATTTCCTGACCATATGAAAACAGTGTTTGATGCTGTTGGTGAGGGGATGGTAAGTGGAACGCATTGCATAATAGAAGAATCTGCTGATTCTTATAAAATGGATAAATTAATAAATAGTTAATGCAGTAAAAATGATTTATAAAGATCCTAAGTCTAATTTTCAGTCTTTTCACATGATACAAATGCGTGTAACTTATTTAAGGAACTTTAATTCATAATTTGTTTAAAAATTGAGTGTTTATTCTATGCCACACATCTCCACAAACTGGCCAAAAAAAGCAGACTGAACTTCAGATAGAAAAAAAATCACTCATTCCATCTTAATCATGAGTAGAACTTTAAGAAAATGGGTAAATCTTCTATCTTGAGAGAGCTGAAATACTGCATTTCATTTTAAAGTCATTAATATTTCTGTTTTTTTTCTAATATGATAAATGTGATATTAATTTACGGTGCAGGAGGGAAATGAGTCCTGGTGAATTTTGATATTTTCAATCATAAATCAACTTCTTAGATTAGAGTACTATTTGGCATCTTTTTCATTATGACTTGAAAGTCACTATCCTATGCCATCATTATTTCTGCTACTTATGAATGAAGGTAGGTGGTATCTACAATTCCAACTATCTGCTTGGGGCATTATACCCACAGGCTGATATGCCATCTCTGGATGTTAGAGGACTCCTTCCCAGCTTGCTGCACTCAATTTCTTTCTGACAGCCAAGAAATTTGATTTTTATAATGAAGTCTAAATCATCGAAAGGAGTTGTCTATAAAAGCCTTCGGTAGAGATAAGAGCATGAGTATGAATTTATATTAGTGGTGCTGTATGTTAAAAAAGAACATCCAAATTATGGGAACCATTAGACATGAAGGAAACTTCAGCCTATATTGATTTCTGTATTGACTATATAGGGAAGGCAAAATTAGCGGTTGTGCGTTTTATATTTGGATCAATTTTTCCTGTGATGGTAGTCTAACAGCCTGACTAGCAGAGGTCTAGCACAATATATGTAAAAATATTTGACATCCTTGTGTGACTTCCTGCAAGGCATTGAGAAGGTGATGGAGGAATAATCTCTTCCTACTCACCCACATGTGAACTTAATGTTAGGGTGGCATTATTGTAAGATCCATAAAAAGAGAGTCTAAAAAAGGGAAAAATTAGGATTGTAGTATAGAGTGATCTTTATTGAGGTGGTCAAAATTCTTATGTCCTGATGGAGAAAAGAGAAAATTTTACTTCAGGATTTAGTAATAGTACTTGGTATCTACTCAACTTCTTATTTTTATTATCATTTTATCCCCTTTTTATGTTTAATAGCTAAGAGAGTGATAGAAATAAAATAATCAAATGAAATATAGCTCTAGCAGTGTTCCCATTCTGCTTCTTTTCCAAATCCAACACCTGTCCTCTGTCCCAGGTAAACTGTTATTGGGTAATACTGGTTTAGAATCTAGATAGGCTCGGTATAAACCTGGTCACTTTTTAAATTATTGAATGGAAAAATTGTGCCATTAATTCACAAAAATAAATGAGACAAAATCTTGAATATATAATACTTTAGATGTAATCCCAGAAAACCAGATAAACATTGGTTCAAATATATATATATATATATATATATATACACACACACACACACACACACACATATGTACAGGTATTAAGTACAAAGCATGAAACACCCACATGTGATAATGATAAACTATAACTAAATGTCTGTTGGATATTTTACTTATATAACATTAAATGTTCAGATATTTAAGATATATCCAGCTAATAGCATATTTCTATATTTACTGCAGATCTTTACAATATTTATAAATGTATTTGCTCACATAACATGGCGATATGTAATTCTTTATCATCTGAGATTATGTGGGATAGCAAGGAAGATGTAGTTCTTAGGAAATGGTATGTATTGCTTCTTTCCATATTTCTTGCATATTTTCACCACACTCAAGTTTTAAGACTATTTCTATCAGTCAAGATTAAGGCTTGGTGCAGGAAACGGGGATGAATCATGGATATGAAACCATTGTCTATCTTATATTGAGCTTATATCACCACTAGGGTGAATTTCAAGATCATTGGTTTGAATGCCTTACCTATAGATTTATTTGACTCTTAAATAACAGTTTGAGAAACTCTAATGTTGCTGATGAAGCTTACAATGATGACTCACAAGAAAACCTATTTGTATTTCCTTGTTTGCACATCATTCCTCCTGTTGGATTAGTGAGCAGAAGGAATTGTAAAACCACAGGGGAGCGGTTTAAATAGGATAATGCAGGCATTAGAGAATGATTAACAGTAATTTTACAAAGGTGGAAGGTAAGCCGCTCATTTTTATGGAATGGAACAAATGTGTTTGGAAGGAATAACAAAATAAGACATGAAAAAAAGAGAAAAAATGCAGCCCTTCAATTCAACTGGGGTAACAAACCATATGAGATATAAATGCAAATTCTCTCCTGATTCACATACTTAACATTATTTAATGTTAAACTTCAGCTCGACTGTGTCAGACAACTAACATAGAACATAAAAATCGCAGCGCTTAAATGCCAGCCATCCTACTCAATTAAAAGACACTTTGTGAGATGTGTATTTTTCTGGAATTTTTAAACTAACTTATTGCTTAACAATAGCATTTCAAAAAAGCCTAAGCCTTCTTTTATAATTATTATGTTATGGAACAAGATTGATCATTTAAATCCTGAAACCTCTCAATTATCTTAGGAAATAAAGGCCTTTCATTCATTCTGTACACATTTAGCCTCTCTACTCATTGCAGAGCACCATCATGGCTGTTGAGAAAAATGGAAAGGAATCAATATAAGGCATTTTCCTACAGAAGCCAGAAAAGGGCATGTCCATAGTCAGTTTGTTACTATCCAGAGATTCTTGTTTCTCCATCATGTGGGCCATATTGAGACCAGCTTTAATTTCTAGAGAGCTGCTGTTGTCACTTTATTGCAATATCATCTGAGGACCTTTTCCTCTTCTCTTCCTTGCTCCTGTGTAGAGGCGGAGAGACCCTAAGAACTCTAGAAGGATTAACACTAGACCTCTCTAGCAAGTACTCCACAGGTTTTACTTGCTGCATCTTTACTCCACCATGATCCATCGATCAGAAGAAATCAGTGAGAGCTCTGACAACTTGGTGATAAGAGAAGTTCTTGGTAATAAAATTGGGTCCATAGACAAGTAGCTTCAGTTGAGAGCTTCTGAGAAAAACAGAATCTGAAGCCACTTCTGACCTAATGAATGAGAATCTGCATTCGTATACATGCGGAGAAGCACTATTGTAAACTACTGAAGGCTAAATGAATGGAAAGCACCCGCTCATATTATTCATTTGAATTCTGATTAATAAGGCCCAGTAGATTAGAGTATGAGTAAGAAGTCTTGGGTTCCATACCAGTCAAATTAAAGGACGGATTATCTTTCAGCTGTGATTCTGAAATGTCATGCTGAAGTTGAATAAACAGGAAACAGATACACATTGAATGAATTTCTATGTCTTTTGCAACATGGAGTCTAGTTTTATCTATGAACTTGTTGAATGCAGATGTACAGATAGATCTTTGATATTTCAATCTCTGTTCTTCAATCTCTAAAAATCCATTACTTTAAAGCTCATAAATTTTTTATACTTCATCTCAGTAAGTCTATTAGTAATATTTATCGAACTTCTACACTATTTCCTTTTCAGGGAAGTTGAAGTTGGAACTGAAGAACAGAAATAGATTTTCCTTCAGGGAGATTATAGTCTGGTACACTGGTAGTTATATAAAAATGTGTGTTATAATAGAGGGATAAAGTGAAATACAAATATAAGAAGATAATTAGCTTTTCTGGCATACACTAAGAATGGGTTTATGGAAGCAAAGGTTGAATTGAGACTTAATGAATGAGTAATAAAAGTCAGAAAGGGTTGAAAGTATTCTAGGTGAAGGAATCCAGGTGTAAGAGAGTTTATAAAGTAACTTATTTCAGGAGTTCATGCAGAAAGAATAAGGAAGAGAACAGGAAACTGAGAAGGAAGGCAGTATCCTGACAAACCACAATGCTTCATAGCTTGCTGAGTAATTTGTGTCTCTGGGCAGACCATTTGGGAAACACTGAAGAATTATGAGTAGGACCGAATGCAGACAGAAGTATATTTTCGGGTGTTGGTGTTGTGGATTAACAGGTAAAGCCGCTGCTTGCAATGCAGGCATCCCATTTGGGAGCCAATTTGTGTCCTGACTGCTCTACTTCTGATCCATCTCCCTGCGAATAGCCTGGGAAAAGCAGAGGAATATGGTGCAAATGTCTGGGCTCCTGCCACCCATGTAGGAGACCTAGGTGTAGCTCCTGACTTTGGCCTGGTCCAGCACTGGCTGTTGCAGCCATCTGGAGAGTGCACCAGTGGGTGCAAGCATGCACACTCTCTAACTCTGACTTTCAAATAAACAAACCAATCTTTGTTTTTTTAATAAAAAGAAGTATGTTTTAGAAAGTATGTCGAACCAGAGTCAGAGAGACTAATTTTAGCAAGAATCCAGAGAAATCAGTTTAAATATCCCTGATACGTAATCACCTTCAGATCTCGTCACTGTCCCCTAGGTAATGTCTGATAATCCTAGCCTGCCTTCAGCAAGAATCTTGCTGCTAAGTTGGTTTAGCCAGAATTTCTCCCTTACCCCAAGGCTCTCTCTTACTAATTCTCCATTTGCTCTCCTCCAGCCAATTTGTGGGCTATAAAGTCTTACTTTTCTTTGTTTTATATTTGGAGTTAAGGCCAATCTCTTTCTCCAGAACCCCATTGTAGTAGTCTCTACACTGTTCACAATAGGGTCTGAATAGAGTATGCTTAACTGGGTGTTAAGTAGGTGTCATTGAATGATTTTTCCTGTCACAAAATGAAGAGAGAATATTGTCAGAAAGTAATCAGGTAAAAGAATGAGGAGGACTGAGGGATTTCCTGTGATTGAGAATCACTGCTCATGGTGGAATTATTTTCACTGCTCCAGTGAATAATCACTTACCATGTTTATAAAGTAAAAAACCAATGGTCTTATGAGCATCAAAATTATATTAGCACAAGATCCTGAAAGATAATGGTAGGGAGAATTTCATACAAACACAACACGGATAAGCCCAAGATCCTTTCATTGAAACCTAAGCAGAGCCCATGAAATACACAGCTAGAATTACTCTATTGTAAAAAAAAAAAAAAAAAAGCATTGAATTTGAGTTATGATTGATTGATTTCCTCTACAAGGAAAGTATATGTAAATAAGACATTCCTTACATAAAGATATGTGCATTATTACCTACATGATGTGATTTAAGGGATATTAGCATGTTATCTCTGTCATTGTCCTTTCTTGTGTCTGTAATTCCACCAATCATTGTGGAAGAGCCATGCATTTGGAGTTTGAAGTTGTCTATTTTGGGAGAAGACACAGAAGGTATTCCTAGGCTCCTAACGTGTACTAGAGAATGAAGAATGATGAGGTCAGGTCTCATGTAAAATTACAGAAATATACACTTACTGAATTCCAATTTGATTGTGGTTTAATTAGAGGACACATTATATAACTTAATGCGATCTAACTTAGAGGTTCTCAGATGTTCAAGTCCTCAAAAAAAATCTGAAAGATATTATTAAAAGACAGATTCCGATTCAGTAGGCTTGAGATATGACCCAAAACTTTATTTCTGACAACTCCAAGGTGATATGTGATGCAAATATTGGTCTGAAGCAAAATATCAAGAAATGAGGAGTCAGGTGAGAAGCAGATGGCAGAGGAACTACTCCTGGCTTGTGAAGGAATGAGACACAGAGCAGATAAGTGGATGGTGGGTAAGTGGTGGGTGGAGGAGAAAGATTTCTTTACCACCATACCACCTTGACATAGAAGATGCCTCTGAATTTTATTCATCTATATGGGAAAGAGAAACTGGCCCCTTAGAGCAATGTTTTATTTCTGTGAACATTGCCAACAAATAACATAAGGGATATTTTCATGCACTCATGGAAACCTAAACTCCTTTGAGATTAGAGGTCTAAAGGCACAGATAATCGCTTCTCCACCTTTTGGCTAAGATCTAGTGTAAAGGCACAGATAACCTTGCTGTGTTTGTGAACATCAATGCCTTCATAATGACTTCAAAGAGATCTACAGCCAGTTCCCCAAATCCACAAACTGTAAGACATTTAAGATGTAGAGAGACTGTTTACAAAAGTGAGATAGAGAAACGGGGGATGATTCAGAGTTCTTATCTAAAAATACCTCGTTCAACTCCAGTTCTTTATGTGTTTTCAGTTGAATTTGCTTTTCCTTATGAACACTCTAAATAATTGCTCACATTTTCCACTTCATATAGACACATCCTGATTGTAATTAGAAGACAAAATGCATGGGGTTGAATATCATCCAAGTCAGAGAATTGAAGCAAAGACATTAGATACAGAGCACTCAAGGTACAATTAAAAAATTGGCTCTGGCTATATTTGTCATTGCCCTTTCTTGCATAAAAAATGATGGTTTATTTTTAATGAAAGATTAAAATTTTACTAAACATTGGTGCTTTGGACAGCAGTAATTCAAACAAATGGAAATTTCATGTGGCCAGAATTCAGCTTTTGAAAAATTTATTCGTTGTTTAAGTATAACAATTTCTTTACCTGGGTCAGTTTACTTAGTTATTTCATGTTTTGTTATTTTTTAAAAAGTAATTTTCCAGAATATATATAGATAGATAGATAGATAGATAGATATTCATTTATTTGAGGGGAGAGAAATAGAGAGCTCCCAATTCTCTTCATTCTCCAGATGTTACAATGGCTGGGACAGGGACAGGGCTGGAGCCAGAAGTTAGGAAATCAACCCTGGTTTCCCACATGGTAGAGTGGGAGTCCATTACCTGTTGCCTTCCAGGATGTATATTAGCAGAGAGCTGGAATAGGGAGCAAAGCTGGGACAGGACCTAGCACTGGGATATGGAATGCATGCTTCCCAACAAGTGTCCTAACTGCTATGCCACTTTCCCACCCTAAGTTATCTTATATTTTCAGTAGGTTTAAAATATGTGACCATGTAGTCTTTCCTGGCCTTAAAAAGTAAGCTCGCCACTCTGTTCCTGCTGTAGAGCAACTCCCTGGACTTTTTCAACAGGCAAAGGGGCTGAGAGTACAAAGAGGATTAAAACTGCTTTCTGTATCCTCCACTTTATCAGGGATAACACAGAAATCTCCATTATTCATATAGCCTAGAGAGTTCTAAAGCATTAAGAATTTATCTAGCTTATATTTTATAAAAGCTAGAAAGCATATATTTTTAATGTCAATCACCAAATCCAACTATAATGCAAGAAGTTGTATTGCAAATTTGATTGGTGCAGTTCCTGCTGAATGGATAAAATAGGACATGCTCCTGGAAAAGCCTGTGGCCAATAAACTTGACAATAAAAATCTTCCAAGGGAGTTAGAAAAGGTATTTGGGGAAATTGTGCTGCTCTAGAAGAAAGGTACTATCTTTGATGTGTAAATATTTTCCTTTTTTTGAATTTGTCAGGATAAACACCACAAGGCATTGGCTTTTGCAAGAAAAAGTTGTTAACAGCATATATATATATATATATATATATATATATATATATAACATTGATGGCAATGTTCCTGGAATTATTTCACTATTCCTTATCATTTGTCCAGAGAACAGCTTTTAAAAGCTGAGTTCAAACAGGACTCACAGTGCTGTCCTTAGGCAAACTGTCAAAAAAGGAAAGTTTGTTGTTCAATAACCTGCAATCCACTCTCACCTTATCCTTTCTCTTCACTCTTATATTAGCCCTTGGTGTGCGTGAGCTGGAGGACAAAAAGATAATTCCCTTATCTTCATTCCTTATGAAAATCTAAAGCTTGTTATGGTACAATAAAAGTTATTTCTGAGATCAACCATATAATAAGTTAGTTAACAGAAAACCAAATTAATCCTTGACAAATGTACTACATTTTCTTCAGAAATCTTTATGCAGGTTACATAATGTTTTAATTTATGTTTTATAAGTAAGCTGTCTCTCCTTCCCTTCCTCTCTCTCTCTCTCTCTCTGTCTCTGTGTGTGTGTGTCCCCCTCCCCCTCCAATTCCATTTCTTTTGAAATCCTTAAAAGGTCAAAAGGATATTTAAATAACAGCCAAATAAATATAAAAACAGTCAAAAACAAGTTTAATTTTATATGAAATGGCCGTTGAGCAAATTGAACACTTGGGAATAGTTTCAGGTGGACTTTAGATAGTCTAGGATTATGGTCCAAGATCTCCTTACTTTAAAATCATCTACCAGATTATTTGATTGAGAGGTGACTGAGCTCTGGCATAGATTTCTGAATGAGTTGAGCCTTTATCAGTATTTTAAACAGACTCGTTTGAAATTCTTATACATATTATTTTTTGTAAACCTCTACATGGTTTTGTAAACCTCGATGTGGTTGTATTCAACCGACCTTGTGTGCTTGACCTACAGACCTAAGGTTTTCCTTGCATTATGGAAGAATGAAGATACCATATTGCTTTACAAAGCTTCAGCCACTTCTCCACCTATTTCCAAGTTACTTGTTGCTGAAAGTGTTCAAGAAAACCAGGAATGTGCAACTTATCTTCTGCAGAAGCTTTCTCAATGTCAATGCATTTGTTCCCATTGTGGTATGTGGTATTCCCTGAGTCTATGAAGTGTCATATATCAAAAAGGAAAAAAAGAACAAAGCAAACTATGTTAACAGACAAAGCAAAGTTTATCTACTAGAGTAAGGACAGCATTATTGAGTCTTAGTAGTGTTTCAAAACAAGTGCCAGCAGAGGTTGTTTTTAGGGTTTGGAATCTGGGCTTAAGTGGATCTTAGGTCATGTTGCTTAAGGTGGAGAAGTAATTGGGCCTGCGAGCCACTGATGACATAGTACTTTTATATTGGCAGACTAAAGAAGGGAAGGACTTGAAGTGAACCTTGCTAAAGTTTGAGAAGTGAGTTCTGTGCTCAGGTGAGCCATCTATTTTACTGATAGAGCAAAAATATTTGTTCTCAGAGGTTGGTTTGTAGGAATTTTCCTAAAGCTGACAACAAACTCATTTATTGATTTACCACTTCAACTTCTTGGGCAATAATTTTTTGTAACAAGTGTTTAAGTCATGAGAATGGAGTTGGCTTCATTTTTCACCACTGTTAGGATTTGTGAACAGAGTGGTCTCACTTCTCAAACCAGAGGGACTGAGAGGCCTTTCCTGGGATCCCTTCATTCTAAATTCTTGGGGGAACTTCATTAAAAAATATCCATTAAACGTGCAATAATTTATGGGAAATTCCAGACACACATACTTCCATTCTCCTATACCCATTGCCCAAGACAGACATTAGTAATGAATCACGTAGTTCCTTTCCTCTCATCCTGAAGTTGAACTCATGATCTTTTCTAGGGCAGCACTTAAGGCACACATTTTTAGTTGGTTGTAGTAGTCACTCAAATTGCAACCTAAGGAATCGTGTTAAGCATATGTGGACTATCTAGCTGAATTAGGCATACATTATATTTTCAAGGAATCTGGAGTTAAGAAATCATAAGGAATATCCTGGGAATATTACCATATGTTCGGTTAGAGAAAATGTCAACATGAATATGAATAGTAAATACTATGTCTGTTAGACAGCTGGTAGTAGTTGTATGTGGCCTTTAAGGTGAGAACAAATCATATGACACTTAGGTGATGGGAAATGGGGAACAACTGAATCATGACAAACTGGTAATGAAAGGCTTGAGACTGTGGTTCAGGAAAGTTGTTGATCGCGAAGTAGATAAGAGGCTCTGTATAAGGAAAAACAAGTAGAAATTCCTGCTCTTGTTGGAGTTTGGGAAGGACACACTGCAGGAACAGATTCAGGCAGTTATACTTGGACTAGAAAGGAAGGAGTGGCTAGGAAAAGCACATCATGTACACAGAATTAACAGGTTTTGACTCCACTGGTTACTTGTAGTGAAGTAATGAGAGGATAAGAAAAAAATAAGAGATACAGTTCAATGTACATTCAAAATTTTCAACAAAAATAAGAAACTGTTTCAACCAAAATGCAATACTCATGAGGAGAAAGAAATCTGAGAGGGATTTGAATATTGTAATTTATATCTCATTGCCATCTGCCTTATTTCTCATCCTGGAGAAAATTATTTCTTTCCCTTTCCATGTGACTTTTCTGGAATATAAAATTCAAGATGCTGTCCTTATTGCCCATAGTGCTGCTGTATAGTCTACCCTAGACAAGTTTAGACACCTTACCGAGAATTTGATCCCTAAACTGAGAAACTCAGGGAGAAAAGATGATGTTCAGATGGAGGCGTCCTAAAGAGACTTATTTTGTTTGTGTGAATGCCATTGAGTGCCCTAAGTTACTAGCTCTTCATCTTCCAGAGATCCGCTTTTTCTGTATTCCTTTGATTCTATTGGCTGTTCAGTGAGAACTGAAGCCAACATAATTCCCTGTGTCTGTATTAGGCAATACTGAGAGCCAGCAAATATTGCTCAGTGACTTGCTCCAAGGTATACGTGTTCTTGGAAGATAGCATGGTGATATAATTAAAATGAAGACTAACAGCCTGCTCATCAAAGCTCATTTCAAGGCCTTTGCCTCAAACAACCTACTCATCTAAATCTTTGATACCATAAATATAGTCAAAATTGTTCTCCGCCTTGTTGTCGTGCTTTAAAAGCCATTACACTCAGGCCCCCAAATCTTATATTTATCCTCCCTTAGGGATATCTCTTAGGAAACATTTGTAGTATACTGTCAAGTTGTTGGTTTTCTTTGGTGTAGTAGATCTCATAAACTTAGATTCCCTTAATCAATAGCTTATTCTAGTGATATTTTTTGGGAGCCAGTAGTCAATATAACAGAGCAAACAACACGAGCAAACAACACATTTTTTTAAAATTCTCTTTATATATTAAATAAAACCAAATTGTTTGGCTTGAAACTGAAAATTGCTAATTGAATCATGAATAATCATATATACTTATGGAATATCATTTTGTATGTAACTTTTAAAAAATATTTATGTATTTTATTTGAAAGGCAGAATTATAGAGAGGCAGAGGCAGAGAAAGAGAGAGTCTTCTATCTATTGGTTCACATCCCAGATTGCAACAATGGCCAGAGATGCGCTGATCTGAAGCCAGGAGCCAGGAGCTTTTTCCATGTCTTCCATGCAGGTACAGGAGCCCAAGGACTTAGGCCATCTTCTACTGCTTCCCCAGGCCATAGCAGGTAGCTGGATCTGAAGTAGAGCAGCTGGGACTCAAACCAGCACCCACATGAGATGTTGGAACTGCGGGCGGCGACTTCACCTGGCACGCCATAGCTCAGGCCCCTTTGTATGTAACTTGACCCACAAAATTAGACTGTAGATTTCTGCAGGCAAAAATTTATCAAATTGAGGGCTAATGTTAAATAATGTAGAATATAAATATATAAATAAAATAGAAATATAAATAAGCTTTGGGTATCCCTTCTTTCTCAGTTACTACTGTATTATCTTAATAAAAATAGATCTCCAATATTTGTCATTTGATGGTAGCTGTATTTATTGTAATAATTATATAAAGTCCTTAGGGCTAGTGTTGTAGCGTAGTAGGCAAATCTGCCACCTGCAGTGCTGGCATCCTATATGGGGGTTGGTTCTAGTCCTGGCTGCTCCACTTTGATCCAGCTCTCTGCTATGGCCTGGGAAAGCAGTAGGAAATGACCCAAGTGCTTGGACCCCTGTACCCACATGGGAGACCTAAAAGAATCTCCTGGCTCCTGGCTTCTGTTCAGTGCAGCTCTGGCCATTGCAGCCATCTGGGAAGTGAAGCAGTGGATGGAAGACCTCTCTCTCTCTACCTCTGCCTCTCTGTAACTCTGCCTGCAAATAAATAAATCTTTAAAAAACAATTATATAAAGCCTTTAACTTTCATAAAAATTAAAGACTGCAGTAGAAATTTTCAGAGTGTCAATTTCCTCTTGATTTTTTTTTACATTTCATTAGAAATTTCTCAATAGTAACCCTAGCATGTTTGTTAGAGGCCTGCTCCTGGGAATCTGTGGCTGGGATAACCCTTGACTAACAACCAATAGATATGGCTGGTCACCCATTATAGTAGCTGGTGGGACAAAACAGCCTTTGTTGGGTGTCTTCCTTTACCATATTACCTCTCCACTCACCACTTTTAAGCATGCATGCCCACTGCCATGTTTTAGTCATATGTTTTTGTTTGCAGGTAATAGAAATCAATTTTCCTAATGTATCTAAAAGGACAGGAGAATTTATTGGCAGATTACTGGTTTTGACTCTCTAGCTGGTCACCCAAAGATGCCCTTTGTCTTAGTTCAGGATGCTATCACAAAATACAACAGACTTGGTATCTTAAACAACAATGATGTATTTCTCACAGTTCTAGAAGGGAGAAGTCTGAGGGTAGGAATCAGCAGGTCATGTGTTTGTGAGAGCCCTCTTGGGTGTTGCATGTGGCAGGCTGCTGTCTTTTCCTTGGCATGGAACAAACAGAGTATGACCTAATTATGTCACAAAGTTCCCCCTACCATTACCATCATATAGGGGATTAGAGTTCATATAGGAATTTTGGAAGGATAAAAATAGTCTATAATACCTATTGATCAAGCACAAACAATTGTACCCTAGGTTCTGCTTTTGGAGAGAACTCAGCTCAAACAGAGTTCTTGCTTATGTATGTTGTTTTTATCCTTTGAAACATGGTGAAACATCTCCTAAAATTGCTCCAGACCAGGTATAACCTTTGGTGAAAAGTCCGCAAAGTTGTGCCCACCCTCTCAAGACTGGTGTCTAATCTGCCTTTGCCTATTGAGTTACAAAGTACATATCATAGAGTAGGTAATCCATAAACATTGGCTAAATGAATCATGATGTTATAAGTGGGTGCAGGGTCTGATGATTCCAGAGATAGGAAAATCATAGTAGACTGGCGAAAAACCAGGCTGAGGGCTGAGAGGCATTTGTTCAATAAGGATTTTAGCTAATCTGTAGTTCATAACCAAGACAGGCTCACAGCCAATGTGCACTAGGAGGGTCAGGCTGGTTGTTCACGGTTAGTATTCACTCTGAATTCTTTCTTTTTCCATTCTGATTGGTACATGCCCATGGTCTTCTAGTTCTTGTGTATTTTCATTATTATGTCATTTCATAACCATATTTATCAACTACATTTTTTTGAATGTGCACAAATTTTGTCCTTGAATTCTGGAGAGAATACCATAATATTCTTGCATTATATTTATCTTAACAGGTCTCTCACCTATTCTTTATCATTTCAAAGAGAAATTGTCTTGATCTAAGTCAATGCTTATGTCTAAAGTGTGTGTACATGATAAGTCATCCATGCAAGTGTTTGTTCTCTTTCTCAGCAGTTATATTTTATCATCACTGGTTGCATTGTTTTAGTACCAACCTACTCATTGTCTTCTAAAACAAACATTAAATATTAGTTTTGATTGATGCCATGAAACACAACTTATGATAATGTGGACAGTTTTAAATTAGTGCTTAAAATAAATCAATCAGAAAAACATTTTTTAATTTCTGATATAACAATGCTACCTGCCTTCTATATACATATGATAGAATTCTAATCTGGCTTATGGTATTCATATAGTCTCAGGAAAGTAATTTAACACTTGTACCACATTTGCTTATATGTAGAGTGAGAATAATAACGATAATGAAAATTTCATGTAAAATTTAAAGTATTTGTTAATGAAAACGATTGAAAAGAGAATCTGTGCTAATTACCATTACTAGACTAATACCAAATTGAGATGTAAACTTATGCAACAGTATATAATACAATTTGATAGATGTCAAAAAGCAAGGTAAATGTGTAATGTATAGAAACAACATTACTGTGAATTTAGGAGAGACCTCCTTCTTGGGCTCTAGAAATCTGGGGAGCTTTTGGGAGTATGTGGACTGAGACTTGAGTTCTGACGAAAGGGTAGACTTTGAACAAACATGTTCAGTGTGGCAACATGGGCTAGTTCAAGGCAAGCTAGAATACCTGGGACAGGTGCCACACTGTATCGAGCTTGAGGTGTCAGGTGCTAGAGTCTGAGGCAAAAAGAATTTATAACTCTGGACCCTGCCCATGGAGAGATCAAACGAGGAGTTTAAAACTTGGTTATAATCATAAGACAGAAAAGAAACTGTGATGGGTTAATTTAGAGTGGAAAGGGTAATTTTGCTGATGAAGTCATGGCTTATAAAGTGATTATATGAGTAAGCTCAATGTTTATTCCTTTTTACTCATTTTCCTTAGGACGAACATATAGAGAATGATCAAAATGAATGCTAAAACAATGTTTCCTTATTTTAAAATTTATTTTAAGAAAACATAGATATTATACCTATACAAATGAAGAGTCATATTTCAGTTATCTTGACCATTTCACAATATATTTTCATATCTTCCTGCCTTGACTGTACTTATCAGTGAGAATGATACTGTAATTTACTCATTCATGAAATACATATTTGATACTTTCTACCTTTCAAATGTCTTAAGATTGACTATTCTTTTAAGAAATTATACTCATACAATATAATAGTTAAAAGAAAGTTTCAGAAATGACATGTTCTAAAGATATTCTTAAAATCATTATGAGCTATGTAGAAATGAAGGTGTTAACTTCTGTCCTCAGATCCATTTTTATGTTACCAGACAAAGCCAATGCCTCCACTGAATTATAGGTATGAGAGCCATTATCTCCCAGGAGCACCTTGAGAAAGAGATGTGTAATCTCAATAATGTGACTTTTCTTGTTAAATAAATCCCCCATGTTCAGTTCTTCCTCATTCTTAAATAGAAAATACCTTATCCCTCCTCTCCGTCACCTCTTCTAATCTTAAAAAGAAAAGAATCTCAAAGAAATTTGCATTCTTACTAGCCTGAATTGATTTTGTTTCTTTCTCCTTGGTGTTCCTCATCACATTGCTTTTGTGCATGTGTTATGTAATGGATGAATAAACTCAGGAGAATCAGCTTGCCGAATTTTTACTATATAATTTTCCTCTGTATTGACTTCACTCTTCAATTCTTATACTAAAGTAAATGCTTATAAAAAAGGCAATTAGCCTAATAAGCCTGGTTTAATCAACACACCTCTGAGGCATTACACAGAAAATGCCCAAGAAATCTTCGAACCAGGAAGATAGCACAGGCAATTTTTCTCTTATTTTAAAAGACACAATTGACATACTTTAAACTAGTCTACTCTAACAATAACGTGTGGCATGGCATTTGTGGAAACCTTTCTGACCATTTGTGATCTATGTTGGCATCAGTACTCCATGTTCTCCCTTTTAATTGCATGTAGTATGGCTAATGTGTTACATAAGATGATCATGTAAGCAATCAAAAGCAAATAGAGGTTTTTTTTTTTTTTTCCTGTAAATTTAACTTCAGGCAGTTTCTTTTCCTCTTTTCCTTTGATACATCCACCCTTTCCTATGTCCAAACACACAAACCTCTTTAATGGAATAGAAATAACTACAGAATTAAAAAAAAGGAAAGTTAAATTGCATATTCACATCAGTATCCCTAAGACATGTGTTGTATTGCTAAGTGATGAGGTCTCATTTTAATTTTATTCATTTACATGTCTACTGTTATAGGAAGGCATGAAGTTCACACACACATATACAGTTAGTGGTAATGTAAAAATTTGATAGTAATAAATACCTGGGAATCAGGCTTTTTAAGGCACAAGTCTTATATGGATCCTGTATACTTAATTTTATATTTTAATTTAGATATTAAATCATTCAGTTTGATAAATCCAGGTACAGGCCGGCGCCGTGGCTCAACAGGCTAATCCTCCGCCTTGCGGCGCCGGCACACCGGGTTCTAGTCCCGGTCGGGGCACCGATCCTGTCCCGGTTGCCCCTCTTCCAGGCCAGCTCTCTGCTGTGGCCAGGGAGTGCAGTGGAGGATGGCCCAAGTGTTTGGGCTCTGCACCCCATGGGAGACCAGGATAAGCACCTGGCTCCTGCCATCGGAACAGCACGGTGCGCCGGCCGCAGCGCGCTACCGCGGCGGCCATTGGAGGGTGAACCAACGGCAAAAGGAAGACCTTTCTCTCTGTCTCTCTCTCACTGTCCACTCTGCCTGTCAAAAATTAAAAAAAAAAAAAAATCCAGATACAAATTTCTTTAGAGTGGTAATTTTAGTGCTAGAAGTGATAGTCTGTGTCACTTAATCTCTCTGCATTGGCACAAAGGACTACAGAGAGGAGTTGGCCTTAATAAATGACTAGACCCTAATTAAAGGCAAGACTATGATCCATATCTTTAGCAAACTTTACAGTGATCATTCTTCCCCTTTAATCAACATCAAAATCATACCCTCTTATCACACTAATGTTGCTCATGAACACAACATCATGAAATCTGAAATACTTAACATCGAAGGGCACTGATCAGTTGAAATGAGCCATTTTGCCTGTGTGCACCTGGGTGTTTACTAGCTGAGTATCATCCCTGCTTGGCAATTGTTAATGAAAATTGCTTCATGTTTCCAGACATGCTGTTCTTCTATTAATACACCTAAGAACCATGCTTCTCTAAGTTATTATGCCAGGTTTAAAGTGGGGTCAGTTCTGACCTCAGA